>NW_012101255.1:3660973-3685766 GCF_000951045.1 Mandrillus leucophaeus
TCAGGCAGGCGGTATGGCTGCAACATAAAATTCAAGG
The DNA here is from genome assembly GCF_000951045.1 of Mandrillus leucophaeus. Taxonomy (NCBI): domain Eukaryota; kingdom Metazoa; phylum Chordata; class Mammalia; order Primates; family Cercopithecidae; genus Mandrillus; species Mandrillus leucophaeus. The sequence continues at coordinate 3,661,011 of NW_012101255.1, forward strand.
CAAGCAGTGAAAAGAGATGAGCTGGACTAATGACTAAATCATTAAGCTCCTTTGGAAGTACTCAGACTCATGATGAGGATCCACTAAAGGGACAAGAAGGCTAACAAGTCTACTGTATTCATTCCCGAGTTGTGGTTTCATCTTCAAAAACAGATATTCAGTAACAGTATTTCCCTAATTTTCAAAGTGTACCATCTCCCATCCCTGCCTGTAAAGGAAAGTTATAACAACAACAAAAAAGTATTCTAGTTTCTAACTATCAGACTGTACTGAGTCCACAAATTACAAAGCATAATAGTGCAGTAGACCTTGGGATCAATAGAATTAGTTTACTTTTAATTTCTTAACAGCAAGAAATCAATGAAACATTACAATAACATTTAATTTTAACTGAAGCAATCTCTAATTATTATAGTTTAGTTCTGGATAAAACAGTTAAATGTAAACTATCATAAACAACTCCGAGGAGCAGGAAATCTACTACTTTGACTTCAAACTCTAATCTATTCCCATTTAAAGGCAAGTGAGAGTCTATATTTGGAACTAACATAAAGTAGTAATGATACCTATCATTTACACAGTGCTATACATTTTCAAATTCCCTTATATTTATTATTTTATTCTTCTCATAAGTTTATTACGGAGGTATCATTTCTTCCATGCAATCAAAATTGCAGAGAAAATTCATGCACAGCGTGACAGGGCGGTTTTTCTTGCTGAACAGACAAATTATCTAAGACCAAGCAACATGAAATAATAGCCCATGTCCTATTCTGGGAGATACATGCAAGACACTATATGACACTCAGCTCTGAGGAAGTCCAGTAACAGTTACATCAAGGTTTATTTTACATAGGCCTCAATGTGGCTCCTTAGCCAATGCCAATCCCAAAACAGACTTTAAAAAACCATACACCTAGAGCAGCACTGGTGATACATGGTGAGGGAGGTGGGTAAACCTCATTTTACTATCTGAAATGCTAGCTTAACACATGTCAGAGAGAAAAAACTTTATACAGGGGCAGATTTAACTTATTACAAAAGACAAACCTCAATGACAATGTAGATACAGGTATAGATGTAGGTTTGAGATTAATACTGGAAGGGTAAAGGCATAAAACTAAAGGCTGAAGTTAAGTTTTCATTCCTACATGAGATCAAGTAAGATTCCACTGTTAAACCACAGTTCAAGATGTCCAACAAATGCCTGAAAATTCTTAGAACCAGTAAAAGTTATTTCTATTCTATGCATCCAGTTTATTTTCAATCTTACTGGATTTTAAATTTTAAATGTTTTCTGAAATAAGGGAGGATTTAAGTTAGCTAACTAAACAAATAGGAAACAAAAAATGAAAAAAGAAAACTATACCTTTATATCGAAATTACAATCAAGTCTTCTAATTAGCACGATGAAAGCGCCAGATGAATTGTCTTTTACTGGTGGAGGCACTATGGGTTCACAGGCATTCTCTGGTTTTGAGTTAATCAAAAAACCCTGAAAAAGAATTGGTAAAAATTATCTATCTGTTTCAGTCAATAAATCAATCAACCTACTTCTACAAATACCTTTTCAATTTGTCATGTTTTGCATTATGCTAGATGTATTATTGGGCATCTACAATTGCTCACAATCACAGAACTTCTAAAGCAGCATTTGCTTTCATAAAGCATTTAGTTTTCTAAAATAAGTTCTATCTTTTGTATTGAAGTTAAAAAATAATAATAATAAGCAAACGCATGCATAAGCCAATCACCCCAAAGACAACCACTGGTATATTTTCTAACAATATTTGACATTTTCAAACCAAGCAAAGATGTCTTAAAAATTAACTTTCTTTCATGTTAGCAGACAATGAAATGCACATAATAAATACATTTACAGAAATTTATTCTGCAGAAATGCTAGCCTGAGTATGTAAGGTGTATGTGGAAAGACAGTTATTGGTACATTATTATTATTATTATTATTATTATTATTATTATTATTTGAGATGGAGTCTTCGCTCTGTCGCCCAGGCTGGAGTGCAGTGGCGCGATCTCGGCTCACTGCAAGCTCCGCCTCCCGAGTTCACGCCATTCTCCTGCCTCAGTCTCCAAAGTAGCTGGGACTACAGGCGCTCGCCACCACCCCCTTCTAATTTTTTTGTATTTTTAGTAGAGACAGGGTTTCACTGTGTTAGCCAGGATGGTCTCGATCTCCTGACCTCGTGCTCCACCCTCAGCCTCCCAAAGTGCTGGGATTACACGTGTGAGCCACCACACCCAGCCTCGTACATTATTTTTAATAGCAAAAACTGGAAATCACATATATCCAAAAGACAGCTATTTAAACAATTATAGTATATTTATACAATAGGTAAATAATGCAGCCATTTAAAAAAATGAGGAAGACCTGTACACACTAAACTGAAAAGACGTTCACAAGATAACCATGAATTTAAAAAGTAAACAGCAAGTTGCTTTCAGGAATGCAGGATGGTTTGACATAAGAAAATGTAGTAACAGGTCGGTCGCGGTGACTCACACTTGCAATCCCGGCACTTTGGGGGGCCGAGGCAGATGGATCACCTGAAGTCAGGAGTTCAAGACCAGCCTGGAAAACATGGCAAAACCCCGTCTCTACTAAAAATACAAAAATTAGCCGAGCATGGTGGCACATGCCTGTAGTCCCAGCTACTTGGGAGGCTGAGGCAGGAGAATGGCTTGAATCCAGGAGATGGAGGCTGCAGTGAGTCAAGATTGTGCCACTGCACTCCAGCCTGGGCGATAGAGCGAAACCCCATCTCGCAAAAAAAAAAAAAAAATCTGGTAACAGATTAAAACAGAAAAATCAAATGACTATCTTAACATATGTAAAAAGTGAATAAACACATAAAAAGATGATCAAATTCATTGATTTCATTTATAAAGGAAGGAGGCAATTAAAGCTATGAGACAATGCCTTAACAACAGTTCTGTATGGTCCCTGAACTGGTCACACTAATCATCTATTCCACAGGATTTGGCAATTTCTCCTCCGTGAAATTATATCGCTCAGCTTGTGATATGGAAAGTGTTTGTACATAACTTGGGTATAAAATGTATCACTCTTTCATTTGCTCATGTAATAGCTCCTCTTCTTAATCCCATAAAGCACCTTTTTTGCAAGGAAGTACAACTGTGGTCATCCTTCCAATGATGAATATTTGCTTTATTCTTGTTAAATGTGCACCCTGCTCTGATTGCCTTTCTGCAAACACTTTTTGCTTCAATGCCAAATAATATAGTTTAGGAAATCTTTTTCAACACAGTTATTATAGCAATTAAACACAAGCCATATAGGTTGGCTTCCAGTTCCAAAATGGTGATGCAGAAGCAAGCTGGTTTGACTCCCCTACACAGAAAAAGGAAAACAAATATACAGCAATGAGATTATGGCCAGAAATAAGTCAGAACTCAAATATAAGGAGAGATCATTCCCAGGGCCACAGAGAAGTAAAAAAATCTCCCAGCAGACAGAGAATTAGACTTGCACATCCACGATGCCCCTCCCCCCATTTTGCCAGCACCAACTGCAAGGAAAATTTCCCCTCAACTCACTGTTTCAACTTACTGTAAAAGTAAGACCAAGGTGGAACCAAATTGCCCACTATCTTGGGTTCCCTAGGAGGAGATGTGTCCCTTCCTTAACCCACAGAAAGCATCACAAGTACCTAAAGGGAGAAATATCCATGAGGTAGATAGAGACTAAGAGGGGAAGCAGGACTACAATCCCTAGCCCTATAAAGGACAGCCCTCCTTTGTAACTCTACCAAAGGAGATGCCAAATCACAGTAGCTATTCAGTAGCACCATACAGTAGGTTTGTCCCACAGGTCCACTGGGCATAAACCTCCACAGCCAGCCTTCCCACACTGCCGAGATATCCCCATTGGGACTTGCCCCTTTGGGAAGGGCAACACTTTGATAATTTACTAGAGCCAAGGTGAACCTAAATTTAAGGCACTACCTAAAGCCAAAAAGGAGGCAGTAACCTAGCAGTAAATAACCTCTAACCAAACACATCCAACAGAAACCAAAACAAGCCAGACAGAGAAGAACAGAATAAATAACTAATCTTTCAATGCAAAGACACAGATATACATCCACAAGAAACAACAGCAAGCAGGGAACCATGATGCCCAAATGGACAAAGCAAGAAACCAATAAGCAACCCTAACAAGATGACAATATGTGAACTTTTTAAGCAAGAATTCAAAATAGCAGTTTTAAGGAAACTCAGTGATCTCCAAGATAACACAGAAAAGAAATTCAGAAATTTATCAGAAAATTTTAACCAAAAAATTGAAATAATTCTGTTTAAACCAAACAAATTTTGGAACTAAGAAATATATCTGCTGACCTGAAAAATTCATTAGAGGCACTCAACATCAGAATGGATCAAGGAGAAGAATCAGCAAAGTCAAAGACAGCCTATTTTTAAATACACAGAAGAGAAAAAAGAAAAGAGTGAAAAGCAATAAAGATCTCCTACAAGATAAAGAAAATTACCTCAAAAGACCAACTCTAAGAATTATAGGTGTTCAAGACGGAGCTGAGCAAAAGCAAGGTACAGAAAGCTTATTCAAAAATAAAAAATAAAAACTTTACAAAACTTGAGAAAGATATAAATAACCAGCAACAGGAAGGTGAGAGAACAAACAGATTTGACCCAAATAAGACTACCCCAAGACATACACTAATCAAACTCTCAAAGGTCAAGGACAAAGAGAGGATCCTAAATGCGGCAAGAAAAAAGAAGGAAACAACATACAAAGGAGTTTCAATTCATGTGGCAACAGACTTTTCATTGAAAAACAATACAAGCCAGGAGGAAGTGGAATAACTAGAGAAAGAGAGAGACAGAGAAAGAAAGGAAAGGACAGAAAGGGAAAGGAGAGGGAAGGAGAAGGGAGGGGAAAAAGGGGAGGGGAGGAGAGGAGCAGAGAGGATCATAATGAAGAGGAGCAAAAAGCAAAAAGTGCAGGGAGGGAGGGAGGGAGGAAGGAAGGGAGGAAGAAAGGAAACCTATCATCCAAGAATAACCAAATCCAGTAAAGTTATCCTTCAAATATAAGAAACAAAGTTTTTCCCAGATAAACAAAAGCTGAGAGAGTTTACCACCACCAGGCCTGTCTTACAAGAAATGCTAAGGAAAATTATTCAGTCTGAAAGAAAAAAGACTAACGTGCTAAAATAATTAGAAAAAAAAAACAGTTGAAGGTCTAAAACCCACTGGTAAAATTAAGTACATAGACAAAACCAGAATACTCATACCATAATTGTGGTGTGCAATCCACTCATAACTCCAGTTATGTCCAGAAGACAAATCTATTTAAAACAATTATTTAAAAGAAAGAAAACAAACAAAAAAAATTATAGCTACAGCAACATAGTAAGAGATAGGTAATATAAAAATATGTGAACTGAGACAACTAAAAGCCAAAATGTGAGGGATAGACTTAAAGTGTAGAATTTTTTTTTTCATTCTCATTTGTTTCTATTCTTTTCTATGTGACTTAAAATGTCACCCTTTAAATAACTTGTTATAAGATGGCTTTGTAAGCCTTATAGTACTGACAATGCAAAAACCTGTAACAGATTCACTAAAAATAAAAAGCAATTAATTAAAAAGCACTATCAGAGAAAATCACTTAACCACAAAGGAAGACAGTAAGAAAGGAAGAGAAAAATTACAATACAAAAAACAATCAACAAAACGGAAGTAAAAGTCTTAACTCATCAATAACACCAAATGTAAACGGAATCCATTCTACAATTAAAAGGCACAAAATGGCTGGATGGACAAAGAAACAAGACCCAATACTACGCTGCTTACAAAAAAACCACTTCACCTATAAACATACACATAGTCCAAAAGGGAGGGGTGAAAAATGAAATTCCAGTAGTAGTTACACTTATATCAAATAAAACAGACTACAAATCGTCAAACAGTATAAAAAGAGACAAGGAAGATCAATATATAAGATACAAGGGTCAATTCTGCAAGATGATATAACAATTATAACTATTTATGCAACCAATATGAGGCAGCCAAGCATATGCAGCAAACATAAACAGATCCAAAGGGAGAGAGAGACTACAATACAATAATAGTAGGAAACTTTAGCACACCACTTTCGGAAATGTACAGATCACCCAGACAGAAAATCAACGAAGAATCAATAACCTAAAGGTCCTGACATTAACAGAACATCTCACCCAACGGTTACAGAAAAGACATTATTCTTATCAGCACATGGAACATTTTCAGAATATACCTTATCTTAGGCCACAGAGCAAATCTGAAAAATTCAAAAAGTAGCAATCATACCACTATCTTTTCTGGCCACAATAGACTACAATAACAAGAAGAACCTTGGAAACTTCGCAAATGTATGGCAACTAAACAAAATGTTCCTGAATAACCAATGGGTGAATAAAGAAATTAAGAAAAGAAATTTAAAATTTCCTGAAACAAATGAAAATGAAACTACCACATACCAAAATATATGGATACAGCAAAAGCAGTACTAAGAGGGAAGTTTATAGTAATAAACGTGTCAGAGGTGTCTGAACCAGAGCAACTCCATCTTGAATAGGAGCTGGGCAAAAAATGAGACAGAGACCTACTAAGCTGCACTCCCAGATGGTTAAAGCATTCTAAGTCACAGAATGAGACAAGAGGTCAGAAGAAGACACAGGTCATAAAGACCTTGCTCATAAAATAGGTTACAGTAAAGAAGTCAGCTAAAATCCACCAAAACCAAGATGGTGACGAGAGTGACCTCTGGTCTTCCTCACTGCTACGCTCCCACCAGTGCCATGACACTTTACAAATGCCATGGCAACTTCAAGAAGTTACCTATATGTTCTAAAAAGGGGAGGCATAAATAATCCACCCCTTGTTTAGCATATCACCAAGAAATAATCATAAAAATGGGCAACCAGCAGCCCTCCAGGCTGTTCTGTCTATGGAGTAGTCATTCTTTTATTCCTTTACTTTCTTAATCAACTTGCTTTCACTTTGCACTGCAGACTCATCCTGAATTCTTTCTTGTATGAGATCCAAGGACCCTCTCTTGGGGTCTGGATCAGGATCCCTTTCCTGTAACACCACGAGTGCGATGACAGCTTACAGATGTCATGACAACATCAGGAAATTACCCTATATGGTCTAAAAAGGGAAGACAGAAACAATCCCACCCCTTGTTTAGCATATTATCAAGAAATAATCATATAAATGGCCAACCAGGAACCCTCCGGGCTGCTCTGTCTATGGAGTAGCCATTCTTTTATTCCATCACTTTCCTAATAAACTTGCTTTCACTTTACTCTATGGACTCACCCTGAATTCTTTCTTGCACGAGATCCAAGAACCCTCTCTTGGGGTCTAGATCGGGACCCCTTTCCTGTAACAAATGCTTATATCAAAAAAGCATAAAGATTTCAAATAAACCACCTAACAATGAACCTCAAGGAACTAGAAAAACAACACCAAATGAAACCCAAAATTAGTAGACAGAAAGAAAGATCATCTATTCCAATTTTTTGGTATACAAAAAAATGGGAAGATTGGAAGCAGATTGCTTGAGTTCATTAGCTTGAGACCACCTGGACAACACGGTGAAACCCTATCTCTACAAAAAATATAAAAATTAGCTGGCTGTGGTGGTGCATGTCTGTAGTCCCAACTACTCGGGAGGCTAAAGTGGGAGGACTGCTTCAGCCCAGGAGTGGAAGGCTGCAGTGAGCCGAGATCACACCATTGCACTTCATCTTGGGAAACAGAGTGAGATCCTCTCTCTCAAAAAAACCAAACAGGAGGGTATAGGGCTGATCAATGAATAAGACAGCTTTTGAGGTTATATCTTAAATGTTCCTGCTTTTACTACTAATGTTGATGATTATTACAACAAACATAATGTCTGTTTTTTATATATATATATAAATATCTAGAAAGAAGTTTCATGAATGTGTTGAAAGGGTTAGCTCCTTTGTACAGGCTCCAGTCTACTGCAACCATTGATAAGTACCACTTCTGCAGACAGCCAGAAAAGACACTTTTATCTTATGGAGATGCTTGTTTTTATTTATTTTTTTTTATTTCTTAGATCACATAGGTTAAGGAGAAATATACTCCAAATGCCTAGTTTTTCTTCTCTTGGTTTTGGAATTTGGGTTGTTCCATCTAAATACAATATATCTTATTAAACATCCACTATACCTTTCTTTATATCATCAGAATAACCTGATTGCAAATAAAATTTCATTTACATATAAATTAATAAATATCTTCTTCCAAAGTTTACTACTTCAAATTAATCTGCAGACATAAAGAGTTTGCTAGTGACCTTGCCGTTAAAAGAAAAAAGGAGGGAGGATGGCAACAAATCAGTGTCCAGAATAAAGCTAGGAAATAAGATCAATAATTTCTTTTTTATTTGAATTGATATGGAGAGATTTAAGCAAAGGGAAATCATAAAAGATGCAGCTGACATTCTTTTTGTCTTTATCAAATTTAGTTCTTAATAACAATAGCATAACTGCAAACATTTAATGACTGTAACCTTCAGTTATATTTTACTTAACACAGTACCGATTTATTAGGATTTTGATTTTATGATATTCCAGCTCTACGAAGAAAAGATCATCTGGTGTGTGCCTCTCATTTGGTACACACAGATACTGTGTGTTCACTCAATGGATATAATACCTTGACATTTCAGAAAACAAAATGAATGTGCGCTCTGGAGGACAATGCCTTTTAATTGATATGTTACTGTCTTTGTGTGTTTGCATTGCTATAAAGGAATACCTGAGTCTGGGTAATTTGTAAAGAGGTTTATTTGGCTCATAGTTCTGCAGGCTATACAAGAAAACACACACACACGCACACACACAAAAGGCATGGCACCAGCATCTGTTTCTGATGGCCTGCTTCCACTCATGCAAGGTGGAAGGTGAAGGGGAGCCTGTGTGAGAAGAGATCACATGATGAGAGAGGAGAAGAGAAGTGCCAGACTCTTGAAAAACTAGCTCGCACAGGAACTAAGACTAAGAATTCATTCACTGTGGCAGAAGTCACCAAGCCATTCATGAGGGATCCACTTCCCTGACCCAAACATCCTCCCACTGGGCCTTACCTCCAACACTAGGGATCAGATTTCGACATAAGGATCAAATATCCAAACAATGGTAGTTAAATTCACACTAATACTACAATCACATCATCATTCTAAAAAAAAAAAAAAAAAAAAAATTCCAATCAAACATTGCCATTCTAGCTACATGCAACAAAATAGTTTCTCTAAAAACAAGAATTTTAAGTGGATTGTGCTTACACCAGCAATGCATGTCCTCTACAATTGCCACATAATCAGTACAACCCAGTAAAGAAGATTTATGCATAATTCATATTCTATAGTATTTGACAAATCCTGTAAAAACATAAAGAGGTTAAATGTAATAACTACAGAATTCTTAACAAAATCGTTGACAGCAAGAGTTCAGAAACAAATAGAAAAGGTAAATCCATGAAAACCAAACAGGCATCAGAAAAATTCTCCTTTAGTATTATAAACAAACGTAGGCCGGGTGCGGTGGCTCACACCTGTAATCCCAGTACTTTGGGAGGCCAAGGCAGGCAGATCACCTGAGGTCAGGAGTTCGAGACCATCCGAGCCAATATGGTGAAACCCTGTCTCTACTAAAAATACAAAAATCAGCCAGGTGTGGTGGCACATGCCTGTAATCCCAGCTATGCAGGAAGCTGAGGCACAACAATTGCCTGAACCCAGGAGGCATAGGTTGCAGTGAGTTAAGATTGCACCACTGCACTCCAGCCTGGGTGACAAAGCGAGGCTCCATCTTAAAAAAAAAAAAAAAAAAAAAAAGGAATCAAGACTAAGAGGAATTCTTTGGTAATGAGACAAAAAACATGCTGTTTTCCAAAACATAACAAACACAACCACAACAAAGACCCTCACTCATTCATCACTTACTACAGCACTTGCCATTTGTAATTTGTCATTATAATTCAGTTTATAGTTCAACACAACCTGGTTAATTAAAGTTGATACAATTTGCTTATCAATCTGATTAAAGGGATCATAATGATGGAAATGGTCAGATCCTAACTAGAGGAATTATTTCAGTACTCAGAATTCAAAGAGAATGGCAACTGGCAAGAAGGGATAGTGCAGGTAAACAAAAGTAGGGAGAACAATTATAATGTCTTAATAAGGGTACTGTTATTGCCATTAGTTATTCTGTTAATTTCAAAGGTGATGATTATTCATTCACTTGTTTCATGAAACAGGGAATATATCAAATGTAAAATATAATGAACTATTTTATTACTTATCACTTACAGAAGAAGGGAGATATTACTGAATTCATCAAAGTGGCTGGACATTCTTTTATACCAGCAGTATATAAAAATACCTGGTTTCATATCCTTGTCAGTTGTGGATATTGTTAGACTCATATTTTTACTAATTTGATAAGTGTGAATTGGCATCTAGATATAATGTATATAAGCAGACATATTTAAAAGATGTTCACTAAAAAAGAAAGTAAAAAACTGGCATCTACCAGCAAATGAATGAAAAAATAAATTGTGGCATATCCATAAAACGTAGTATGCAACAGTTAAAATGAATTAGGAATATGTAATAACAAAAATTTCAAATACAGTGTTAGATGAAAAAGCAAGTTTTAAAACCAGAGCAAAGAAAATTTAAATGGAAGCACAACGTTTATAGATGTATATATGGCAGAAAAAATATATATATATATGTATGTTTTGTAACATAAATGGGAAAGATATACATAAGTTTCAGGATAATGATCATCTATAAGGAGCGAGGTAAGGGAACAGAATATGGTAGGATAAAAAGGATGTTTCAGTAGTATCTGTAATATTTTATTTCTTCTTTCAAAAATACTAACCTCTAGGTAGCAGATATACAGGATGCTCTGTTATTCTTATACTCTAGTCTATGCCTGAAATATTTCAATTTTTAAAAAGTGAAAGCAATCTAAATGTCCAGTGACACAAGGGATTGGTTACATTATGGTGTAATTCAAGTACTATAATAAATTGCATAATTTTGAATGATGATATGAATGTATAGATTTTTATATGGAAAGATATCCATGATATTGGATATGCCATCCAACATACTGCCAATTTTTTAAGTTGCAAAATAGCACATATAAGTGCATAAAATGAAAGCGTGAATGTGTCTACACAAGTTCACACAGTTGTACCCAAACGTCTGCCACTATCTTTAATTGTAGAATTATGTATGATTTTCATATTCTTTTTAAACTTTATTGATATTTAATATTTTATATATTTATGGGGTGCATGTCATAATTTGTTTCATGCATAAAACGTGTAATGATCAAGTCAGGATACTTGAGGAATCTATTACCTTGAGTATTTATCATTTATATGTGTTGAGAACATTTCAAGTTCTCTCTTCTAGCTACTTTAAAATATACTTAATGCATTATTGCTAACTATAGTCACCCTACTCTGTTATGGAACATTAGAACTTACACCTTCTATCTAACTGTATGTTTGTATCCACTGACCAATCTCTCTTCATCTCCCCCTCTCAACCACACCCTTTTCTCACCCTCTAGTATCTATCGATCTACTCTCAATCTCCATAAGATCAAATTTTCAGCTTCTACAAATGAGTGAGAACATTGGATATTTGTTCTTTCTCTGCCTGTATAATTCCACTTAACATAATAATCTCTAGTTCCATTCATGTTGCGACAAATAACATGATTTCATTCATTTTTACAGTCAAATAGTATTACATTCCACGTACATACTTTTTAAAATTCATTAATATATTCATGGACAGTAGGCTGATTCCACATCTTGGCTATTGTGAATAGTGATATAGTAAACATGCAAGTGCAGGTATCCCTTGGATACACTTCTTTTCCTTTGGATAAATAGCCAGTGGTGGGACTGCTGGATCCTATGGTAGTGCTATATTTAGTTCTCCCCCATCCTCTTTTCAGTTTTTTTTTTTTTTTTTTGAAATCACCATACCATTTTCCATAGTAGTTGTACTAATTTACATTCCCACCAACAGTGTATGAGTTCCCTCTTCTCTGAATCCTTGCCAAAATCTGTAATTTTTTTGTCATTTTAATAATAGCCATCCTAATTGGATTAAGATGCTATCTCGCTGTGGTTTTTACATTTCCCTGATGATTAGTGATATTAAACATTTTTTTCATATGCCCGTTGGCCATTTGTACATCTTCTTTTGAGAAATATCTGTTTAGATCATTGGCCCTTTTTAAAATCAGTCTGTGTTTTTACTGTTGAGATGTTCAAATTCCTTATATATTCTGGATATTAGTCCCTTGTCAGATGGATAGTTTGCAAATACCTTCTCCCATTCAACAGGTTGTCTCTTCACTCTGTTGATTCCTTTGCTGTGCAAAAGCTTTTTAGTTCAATATAGTCTCATTTGTCTATTTTTCTTTTTGTTGTCTGTGCTTTTGTGATCTTAGCTGTAAAATCTTTGCCTAGATCAATGCCCTGAAGTGTTTTCCATATGTTTTCTTCCAGTAGTTTTATAGCTTTGAGGCTTTAATTCTTTAATCCATCTTGAGTTGATTTTTGTATATGGTCAGAGACAAGGGTTCAGTTTCATTCTTCTGTATATGGATATCCAATTTTCCCAGCATTCTTTATTGAAGAGACTGTCCTTTCCCCAACGTATGTTCTTGGCACCTTTGTCAAAAATCATTTGGCTATAAATATGTGAATTTACTTCTGGATCCTCTACTCTGTAGCGTTGGTCTCTGTCTGTTTTTATATCAATACCATACTGTTTTGGTTCTTATAGCCTTGTTACATATATGTGTGTGTATGTAATATGTATATATGTGTGTGTATATATGTATACATACTATATACACACACACACACACACACACACACACTTTTTAGATGGAGTCTCTCTCTGTTGCCCAGGCTGGGGTGCAGTGGCATGATCTCAGTTCACTGCAACCTGCATCTCCCGGGTTCAAGTGATTCTCCTGCCTCAGCCTCCCGAGTAGCTGGGACTACAGGTGCCCACCACCATGCCCAGCTAATTTTCATATTTTTAGTAGAGACGGAGTTTCACCATGTTGGCCAGGTTGGTCTTGAACTCCTGACCTCAAATGCTCCACCCACCTCAGGCTCCCCAAGTGCTGGGATTACAGGTGTGAGCCACCACACCCGTTTGCCTTGTAATATATTTCGATGTCAGGTAGTGTGATGTCTCCAGCTTTGTTCTTTTTGTTCAGGATTTCTTTGGCTATTTGAGGTCGTTGCTGGTTCCATATAAATTTTAGGATCGTTTTTTCTATTTCTGTGAAAAATGACATTGATATTTTGATAGAAATTTCATTGAATCTGTAGACTACTTCGGGCAGTATGGCCGTTTTAATTATACCAATTCTTCTACTCCATGAGCCATATTCTTTTTCATATCTATATCATCTTAATTTTAATGGTGAGCATATATCACTCTTTTAATGAGAAAAATATTTTTTCATGAGCAGAATAAAAAATTAGTCTTTTGCCATATTGAACTGAGAAAGCCAGTAAGAAAATCTAATAAAAACTACTTAGTGAACAAAAAAGATGCCCAGTAATGCAATGAGAAAATGAAGGGAGTATGGCGATTTATGAAATAAAGAACCTGAGTCTCCTTTGACTTCCTCTATGTGTGTGTGTGTCTTTACCTCCCCTCTTCTCTAAGTGATAACTTGCCATGACAAAATAATTATTTTCTAAATCAAATGAAATGCTATATTCCTGCTTGATTTAATAAATGAATAAGCAACCATGACTTTTTGAAATTAAGAGGAAAGGGTTTATTTTAGAAGCTCAAAATTCACTACAAAAGTATTCTTTTTATATCATCTAACTACGTGCATTTGAAAATGTCCTTAGACCTTAGAATTCTTATTTCATGTATAACCAGATAGTTTTACTCTTTATTTTGACAATGCTATTTCTTTTTTTTTTTTTTTTTTTTTGAGACGGAGTCTCGCTCTGCCACCCAGGCTGGAGTGCAGTGGCCGGATCTCAGCTCACTGCAAGCTCCGCCTCCCGGGTTCACGCCATTCTCCTGCCTCAGCCTCCGGAGTAGCTGGGACTTAGTTATCCTTTGAAAAAGGAACTCTGACCTTTGTTTTAGTTTACAAACTGAGGGTGATACTGTAACATAAGGGTGAGGAAATTCAGCACATTGAGCCTTAACCAGGGCTTTCTTCACATCACAAAACCGTGTAAGTGGTCTGAGAGGAAAAATATACTAAGTGGCACTGAGCTTCTTTCCTGCAAAGAAAGCAGGCAAAGGAAGTAGCACAAATAAACCATCCAACCAACCACAGTTCTTTGCAATGTTTGCATTTTCCTTCACCAGGGGAAAAAAACTCTCTTCTAATCTCAAGACTTTATATTAAACGAAATCATTTCCTGTAATAAGAATTTTGAAATTAACCGGTAAATTACTTTCAAAGAACAAGCCTAGTTTGTGGAAAATTAACTGGTGATGATATAGGGCACTAATTTAATGAATAATGATGAGAGGAAATAAATTATATATGATATAAGAAAAACCACTTATTTGCAACTTTGTTCTGGATAGTAGGAACAGTATAGTCTAGGACAAATCTGCATCCCATGATCGTCATCTCCTCTGTCTTCTTCTTCTTCAACATGAAGAATATACCCTGAATACCAGGTTACAAAACACAGTATATGTGGATCATGGTAAATCTAGCCCAAGAGTTGTGTTGCTGAAAACGAGATTTGCCATTAATAATTATACTCAGGTAATCTGACACTTGGCTTACTGATCAAAGCTTCCTTATCAGAGATAAATCTTGTTTTCAATTTTTTAACAATCATTATCTCCTCCACCTATCAAGGCACTTCCTAAAAATATAGAAACAAGAAAACTGGAGAAGCTTGATCCTCCTGAGACTAGCCCTCAACGTGTAACTAAATTATTCCAATTATACTGATAATAAAAAGTATAGCAAGAGACCTTGCTTGCTAGCATTACACATCTACATGTAAAGTCTTGACTATTGTCTTGTTCTATTTTGTGTTTCTATAACAGGACACCTGAGGCAGGTTATTTATAAAGGAAGGAGTTTTATTTAACCCATGGTTGTGCAGGCTGTTTAAGCAGCATGGCACTGGCACCTGCTCAGCTTCTGGTTAGGGCTGCATCAAAACATGATGGAGAAGGCCAAAGGAGAAGTGGGCATATGTGAAGAGGGACCAAACCTAAGGGGTGTCCTGGCTTTATAACAATCCACTCTTGAGGGAACTAATCCATTTTGTTAGAACTAATTCCAACTAGCCAGAGAGAGAACAGCATCAAGCCGTTTCATGAGGGATCTGCCCCCATGACCCAAACACCTCCCACTAGGCCCCATCTCCCAACACCCCCACACTGTAGATCAAATTTCAACATGTGATTTGGTGGGGATGAAAAAACCATATCCAAACCATAATAACTACTCAATAATGATTCTTTAATACTTGGTTATCCATTTGAAAAAAGTAAAAATAGAGTTGTATGCTACATTATACAATAATAATTATTGGCCTCCTAAGCATAGAGTGGGGGAAGGGGTGAGGGGAAAGGTAATCTTTACCAATTTTTTGAGGACATAGGAAAGTATATTTATACTGCTAAGAAACATTATTTATCTCTTCAAAGACAAAACATGTTTTCCAAAAAGAACAGTTGTGTCGTTCTGAATTTTGCCCAAACATATAAATACACTGTTCAAATGAACTGTAAACTAATTACTAATGGTACTCAAGGTTACAAGGTCTAAAAAGGTTGTATGGAAAAGGTAACTTCCTAAACAGCCAATTAAAATATAAAACTACAAACACAGCACTTACCTAGATAAAAAAATAAAATCTTTCTTTTAAAACTTCTGTAACACTGATGTGCCATATTTTAATCCATGCAAAGATTCACATTTTTGCATTAAAGCTCAAATAGCTCAAAATTCCTTGGCTTTGTCATTTTCTTATACCTGAATAGTATTTTTTAAAATACAGGAGAGGACAGAAAAAGGCTTTAAATACAATTAACCTAATATTGGGGCATATATAAACAGAATGCAAATACAGAATTTCAACTGATATGTTATACTATAAATATCTGATGTCTTATAAATGATTCTGATGGAATCCAGGGATGTTATAAAAGCTACAAAATACAGAACATAAATTAGACCTACAAAAACTATCTCACCTAAACTCTCCGGGCAGAGTTTAAAAGTAAGATACTTTGGGCCGGGCACGGTGGCTCACGCCTGTAATCCCAGCACTTTGGGAGGCCAAGGCAGGTGGATCATGAAGTCAGGAGATTGAGACCATCCTGGCTAACATGGTGAAACTCCACCTCTACTAAAAATACAAAAAAATTAGCCGGGCGTGGTGGCAGGCGCCTGTAGTCCCAGCTACTTGGGAGGCTGAGGCAGGAGAATGGCGTGAACCCAGGAGGCTGGAGCTTGCAGTGAGCCAAGATCGCACCACTGCACTCCAGCCTGGGTGACAGAGCGAGACTCTGTCTCAAAAAAAAAAAAAGTAAGATATTTTGGCCAGGTGCAGTAGCTCATGCCTATAATCCCATCACTGGAGGCCGAAGCAGGAGGATTGCTTGAAGCCAGGGGTTCGCAACCAGCCTGGGAAACATAGGAAGATTCCATTTCTAAAAATATTTAAAAATTAGCACAGGGGCACACTACTATAGTCCTAGCTACACAGGAGCCTGAGGTGGGAGGATTGCTTGAGCCCAGCAGTTGGTGGTTTCAGTGAGCTATGATCATGCCACTGCACTCCAGCCTGGGCAACAGGGCAAGACTCCGTCTCAAAAAAAAAAAAAAAAGTATTTTTCAGCTAAGTCTCTTAATATATTTTTAAATTAACTTAGTTGTATTTTTAATGTATTTAATTAATTGGTTTTACAGACATTACACTATAGTGAGCTACCTCACTTCATTATTATCAAGTCTTTGTAAACAAATGCAAATCTTTGCATGGCTGGTATTTTGAATTCTGATTCTGGGCAATGGCAAAACCAGTCATGCAACTATAAAAGCTACCCATAATAATCCAATAATTTTGTTGGAATATTTCACTTCTCTTCTTGCCTATGTCACAGTGCAAAAAGCAGACAAATATCTAACACCATTTTTTTTTTTTGGCCAGGCAGTGAATAAGCAAATTTGTCAACATATCTTTTAAATGTAAACCAAATTTATAGTAACTTATTAATTGAGGAGCACCAATAAGATTATGCTTATCAAGAATTAATAGAGCTCTTTAAAATAAGCTTATTCAGCAGAAAGGCTCTTCGGTGAGAAGGAACAGTCTGACTCCTTATGGTAGAATGAAAGAAAGGTTGCCAGATCATCATTAACAATCAGAGAAATGCAAATTAAAACAAGATAACACTTTTGCCCATCAGATTGGCAAGAGTTAAAAAGACTGATAATATCTAGTGTTGGCAAGACTATAGGGAGATACGTATTCTCCTACAATGTTAATGGGAATAAATTAGCACAGCCTTTGCAAAGATAATTTGGCAGTTATCTATGAAACTTTCAGATGTATGTACCCATTGATTTCATCAATTCTACTTCCAGACCTCTATCCTAGAGAAATAACAACTTTGGAAAGAGGAAATTACTAATAAACTATGATCATTCACATTACAGAATACCATGCAGTGCTTAACAGGAACATACTAGAGTTATAGATGCCGCTGTGGAAAGAGCTCTAAAACAGAAAAGGTAGGGGAATCACACTGCAGAGTAATTATTTATTTATTGTCATTTTTTTGAGACAAGGTCTTACTCTGTCGCCCAGGCTGGAGTGCAATGGCACGATCTCGGCTCACTGCAACCTCACCTTCCTGGGTTCAAGTGATTCTCCCACCTCAGCCTCCAAGTAGTTGGGACCACAGACTTGCGCCCACCATGCCCAGCTACTTTTTGGTAGAGACAGGGTTTCACCATGTTGCTCAGGCTGGTTTCTTGACCTCAAGTGATCTACCCACCTTGGCCTCCCAAAGTGCTGGGACTGCAGGTGTGAGCCACTGCAGCCAGCCCAGCCTTGCAGGGTAATTACTGCAGTAGACATCTGTCAATCGTGGTGCTCCACATTTTCTGAAGCCACTATGCATTCCACCTTCCCAAAGTAGGCTAAAACAACAAAAATAACAACAACAACAACAACAACAACAACCTATACTGTGTTTCCCAGCCTTCCTCATAGCTAGGTATTTCACCAAAATAGGTAGCAAGTAACTATGTGGCCAAAAGTCTATCAATCAGAAAAATCCAAGTGTTGGATTTGGAAGCAGACACGTAAGGAAACAGTCTGAAAAAGGGTATCTCTTTGATTAGCTTGGGTGGTAGAAGAGGCTGAATGTTGTGAGGTAAAACCACAAAGGCTTCCTGATGAGAGAAAAAACAATGTGGTTTGAGGGTTCATTAGCTGCACCACTCATCTACAAAACCAGTCCTACAAGGTCGTTCTGCGTTTTATTCCTGAAACAGTTTAGAAACTGCCTGTCCAGGCTAAAATGATACTCTGAATATCTTTATCTCTTTATAAACCCCTTTCTGGGTAAAACTAGCTAGAGCAGATTTCATTGTAAGAATTAAGAAACTTTTCATGTATACAAATGATAACCATTTATGAAGTATATGTGTCCATAAACTGATGAACGAAAAAGCATTACATGTTCAGAAAAGGATCTGAAGGCCCGTAAAATCACTGATAATATTTAACCCTGAAGAGGGAAGTGTGACTGCTACATATAGGTAAGGAAAGAATAAAAGAAGGTGTTTACTTTTCCTTATGTGTATTTCTTTTTGGTTGAAATATTTTTATGAGAAATAGTCATAAAATGCTATGAATTTTTAAAATAATTTAAAAGCTGAACATCCCTCCCAGAGGTGCCTACCATCCTAATTAAGAATAACAGGTTTCCCCGTCTCTACTAAAAAATACAAAAAAAACAGCCAGGTGTGTTGGCGGGCGCCTGTAGTCCCAGCTACTCGGGAGGCTGAGGCAGGAGAATGGTGTGAACCCGAGAGGTGGAGCTTGCAGTGAGCTGAGATCCAGCCACTGCACTCCAGCCTGGGTGACAGAGCGAGACTCCGTCTCAAAAAAAAAATAAAAAATAAAAAATAATAGGTTTATGGTATCTTACTAAGAAATTCTGGCTAGGCACGGTGGCTCATGCCTGAAATCCCAGTACTTTGGGAGGCTGAAGTGGGCAGATAGCTTCAAGAGTTCAAGACCAGCCTGGGCAACATGGCAAAACCCCATCTCTACAAAAAAACACAAAAACCTGCCGGGCATGGTACTGCACACTTAGTCTCAGCCACTTGGGAGGTTGAGGTGGGAGGATCATTTGAGCTCAGAAGGTGAACATTGCAGTGAGCCAAGATTGTGCTACTGCACTCCAGCCTGGACAACAGTGTGAAAACCTACCTTAAAAAAAAAAAAAAAAAAAGAGGAATTTTAAGAAAATCAGAATAAACTGAAAGCATTCTATGGTACATATCTATACAACTTCATGTATTTATATAACAAAAAACTAATATCTTGAAATGAGAAAGGACTTTCTAACCACCAGAGGTAGAGGAAAAAGACAATAATTTTTAACTAAACAAAACTTTTGAAACTTTAAAAAAAATTAAAAGATAAAGGAAAAACTGAGGAAGGGATAATCTGAAGCATATATGGCAAACAATAAATTGATACTTCCAATATATAAAGAACTCTTACAAAGCACAAGGACACTTTAATTTCAAATTGGGCAAAGAGCATTAATAGTCCATTCTCTCTCTCTCTCTCAGATTGGGCAAAAGCATTAATAGTCCATTTTCTCTCTCTCTCTCTCTCTCTGTCTGTCTGTCTCTCTCTCTCTCTCTCTCTCACACACACACACACACACACGCAGCAAAAAATATGTTTACGTTCACTAGATTTTTTAAAATCAAATTAGCAAAAGTTCGATAATATCTAGTATTTAAGAGGGTATGGGGAAAAGGACAGTCTCAGACGTTACTGATGGAATTCTAAATTGTTCTAAACTTTTTGGAGGAAGAACTGAAAATATAGAACAAAATTTTAAATATTCATGTCATAAAGCAATTCTACATTTGGAAATGTATCCTATGGAGATAAATGGATGAATACACAAAGAAAAACATTCATTGTAGCACTGTAATAGTAAAAACTAGACAACCTAAATATCCACTACGAAAAACTAAAGCAATGTTCAAAATCCATACTATTTCATGATATTGCAAAACTATGCAGCCGTTACAATTAATACTGTAAATCCTTACATATCAGCATGAAAAACATGATCATAACATACAGTTAAAAGAAAAAGGTAGGTAACCAAATAGCATGTTTCTATTAGTGTTAAATATAGATTCACTGTATATGAAAGCATTTACACATATATGTAAATGTGTGTGTGTATATATATATGTACACACACACACACATCTACAAACACACCCATAGCACATATCCTAAAAAAACAGGTCTGAAATGTAATATACCAAAATGTCAACCACAGCTAGTTCAGAATAATACAATCCTAGGTGATTTTCACTTTCTTTCTGATACCTTTTGAATAATCTGACCCTTTACAAATGACTATGTATAGGTTTTATAATAATAGTAAGAAATTATTTCATTATTTAAATAATAAACAATAAAAATCACCTTATTAAATACCTTGTGTCTTTACAATGTATTACCAATTGTCTTACCTTTAAACCTTCAGCTGGAAGTCTATAACCAAATCTTGCAGGGAGGTCATCAAATGTCTGAGATGCATTTTCAAAGTTATACTAAAAATAAAATTTTAAATATTCAAGTTAAGACTAATTTATACATAACATTAAAAACAAAGATTTATTAAATTATATATAATTATTATTTTGACAATTCTGATTACTATCACAGCTTATCAAAATAAAACTGAATTTGTAAATGTACATCCACTAAAATAGAAGGAATATATACAATTTACAACATATACAAATGCTTAAATTGGATTCTGATTTCAAATGTTATTGTTGAGCAGCAACACTAATTCAGCCTACTGTTTTCTGAGTTGTTCCCATAGACAATTTCCTAGCAAGGAATTTTCCAGATAGATCATCTTCCAGGAGGAGTATTCCATTTTATTTTCTCTATATTATAAAGGTCTGATTTACTGGAAGAAATTTATGGCATTTCTGGCTCTAGCTATGAAAAATGACTTTCTTTTTGGAAAGAAGCAGCATCATATCATATTTTTAAGGCATGTCAATTTTGTATAAGCTGAACATTTTTATCCAGGGTTGAACACTGAAGAGACCAAATTCAATGAAATGCATATATGGAAAAAGCTGGAGGTATTCAAACTCTTCAACAACTTTCCCCCTTCCACACAGATATAGATTCCAATGCTACAATATTTATTAGTCCTTTACTGAAAAAAAACAAAAGTTCTTTGTGCTTTCAGAAGAGAACAGTAATGACAATAGTTGTGAGATGAGTTTGCTTCATCATTTAATAATGTTCAATTTGCTATACAGAGAGCAAGAGAAACAAGGGATATGGATGAAACTCAGCATAGATAGTAAACAAGTAACTTTTGAAACACAAGTGAAAATTACGTACTAGAAATTAAGGTAGGTGTTCATAACCTGTAGGACATAAATACAAAAAAAAGAACACATTTGTTTTGCATATAGATACAAAGGATGGTTTGAAGATAGATAAAAAGGAAGAAAGCAGGAGTGTTATATATAGATAAGAAAAGATGGAAGGATCAAGTAAACTTTAAGTATTCACAAAGTATGGATTAGGTCACACATCCAGACTGATAGCTAAGTTATCCCTGAATCAAACACCCATTGGTTAACGCTATCCTAGCCTCTTATGTCGTCTGCCAGAGGCATGCAGATAAGCAACTCCACAGTTTAACAGCCAATTATAGCTGTGACCAGTTGCCTTGCATCTCTCCGGCAGAGCAAGCAAATGTTGGATCTAGACACCTTCCATCTGTCAAGTCCCCTTGGCTCACCATCAACTCAGGTCCTGGTAACCGTACCACACTGTCAGCAGGAAAAGTTGATGCAGCATACAGGAAGACTGGACAAACTACAACAGGTGACCCAGGATTCAGGTAGTGTGGTTTTTGCATCCCACTGGAACCCTATCTTGAGTGTCTTAGCATGTCCATCTTGTACCTTTGCCTCTCACTGTATGCTTGTAATTAGCTCAGGAAACTGTGTGATTCAAGCATCTAAATGCAGTCACTAAACCTATTCATTCTGTTATTGCTGGGATAATCATTCTAGTAGTGTACTTGGAGGCCACCAAGCATATGTGGTAATTGCTTCAGCGTGATTTCCCATTGCAACAATAATTCATATTTGCAGAGTACTCCATAGTTTACAAAATACTTTAGAGTTACAAAATGCTTTGAAACCCATTATCACAATCTATCATTTAATCTCTTAATTAAAACATGTTTAATTGATTTAATTCACCTATGATCAGGTTAATGTTGAACCTGAGAAAAACATTTAATTCCTCCTAGCCAAGTATGCCATTGTAAAATAAAGTAACTTATCTAGATCAATGGAAATAGACCAAGGACAAATACAAATGTGTGTAAGCAGTATTTTTTAATGTACTTTTGAAATTAGGAAATCGAGAATCTACAAACTATATACTAAAGTATTTTTTATCTCTTCCTATTACTTAAGAGTTTCACTATTACGGCTAAAATTATAGAAATAAAATACCTAGCTTGAACTACAGTACTTGTAACACTGAGATGTGGATTAAGTTTTGTTACTGAGTGAAACCCTTTTTGAAACTGCTTTGTCTTTCCTTAACAGCAAAATAAGAATTGTCTCATATGGCCTCTTAAAATCATATTGTTTAAAACAAAAAATGTTCCTATAGTGATCAAGACTAACAAAGGTACTTTCCGTTTTTGGTATAAGGAGGGAGGGGAGTAATGCTCATAAAATTAAAGCATGTTCACTGTTTAAAAATCTGAAGTAGTAGGCTGGGTGCGGTGGCTCATGCCTGTAATCCTAGCACTTTGGGAGGCTGAGTTGGGCAGATCAACTGAGGTCAGGAGTTCAAGACCAGCCAGGCCAACACGTTGAAACCCCATCTCTACTAAAAATACAAAAATTAGCCAGGCCCGATGGCAAATGCCTGTAATTCCAGTTACTTGCAAGGCTGAGGCAGGAGAATCGCTTGAACCCAGGAGATAGAGGTTGCAGGGAGCCGACATTGCACCACTGCACTCCAGCTTGGGCAACACAGCAAGACTCCATCTCAAAAAAAAAAAAAAATCTGAAGTAGAAAATAGTTACTCCTCACGAGAATCCCATTCTTAGTGATTACCACGTAACAGTTTGAGTACACTTATTTTGAAAAGGTCTTTTCCTTAACCAATTATTTTTCTTGACAGCTTCCTTAACAAAAGGTTTAATTTAATTTAGAAAGTAATAAATATCTAACAATTATTAGCATTCATTATGTACCGACATCATGCTAAGCACTTTACAGGTAATAATTTATTTAATCCTAACAACAACTCTACAAAGTAGGCCACTATTACTATCATCCTCATTTTACAGACTGACAACAGCGTGTTGAAAATAAGCTCTGGTAAATTAGAAGAACCAGGATTCTAACTGAGGCAGTCTGGCCCCAGATCCCAGCCCTTAACCTACTACTCTATACTGTCCTTCACAAACTCTCACTTTTACAAAAAGTTAACCATGACTTAAGAAATGCTAAGTAATCTGCCCAAGGTCATGCAAATACAGAGCGGTAGATCTGGATTTCAACTCTGATTATAAATCCATTTCTGGAGCTCTGGACTACGGTGCTATATAATCCAATCCATTCACACCACCACCCATTGGGTGTTTCTTTGCTACACAGCACACTGGCCCTCATAATCACCACCCAGCAACCAATTCTCTCTGACAAATCCAGACAAAAGAATCAAAAGGCAGATTGGGCATCAAGCAACATGGGTTGTTTGACTCTCATATAAGATGGATAATACTTCTCAGTAAGATCTTGGGCACAATTCAAAACTAGCATGTCACTTGTGGACTATGAGTCTCAGAATATACAGCACTGATGTAGTTATCTCTAAGTGCAATTCTAAAATTTCATGTTTCTAGTATAAACCTACTAGTATTACGTTTCTTTTTGAGTAAAAGAAAAATGATAAGAGATAAAAACAGTAATCTAAAAGTACTAAGGAACAGATGCCATTAAAAGAAAATGTGATGTAAAAAATCTCTGAGAAAGCTTTTAATTACTTCAAACCTGTATTGAATTCCTACTGTGTAACCGACACCAGGCACCAGGAATAAAGTTTAGTAAGACACAGTCCTGCCTTCCAAGTACTCATGGCCTAGAGGTCTGTCTGACTAGTCATCTAGTCATGCTATAGCAGCATCTCCATAGCCTGTTAGAACTCAACTAGTTGGACAAACACTGTTGTCTGTGAATTCAAAGTCACATGGGAAAATTCAACTGCAAAAAAAAAAAAAAAAAAAAAAAAAAACCAAAAACCAAAGGCATCTGGCATTACAAATAGCATAA
>NW_012101255.1:3685816-3730098 GCF_000951045.1 Mandrillus leucophaeus
AGAACTCAACTAGTTGGACAAACACTGTTGTCTGACAGAGTGAGACCCCGTGTAACATAAAAACTGCAAAAAAAAAAAAAAAAAAAAAAAAAAACCCAAAACCAAAGGCATCTGGCATTACAAATAGCATAACTAAAACGGACTTAACTTTTCAAAAGCAGCATCCCAAGCCCTGTGCAAATAGAACTAGAATCAACCTAGTTGACTGGAACTAGATGTCTAATTTATTTATATCTGTATTACTGCAAACTCAGATTTCAGGGATGCTCTTATTGCATTAAAAGGAAGTGTTCTTTCTACCTCTTAACTCACTTCCTTTGAATGACTGTCACATATCCAGTTCCTCTGCCTCAATTTTTAGTTCCCTGTTTCACCAGTTACATGCCTTCACAAGCCGCTCCCCTCCAGCCATCTTTGCATTCGTGTCAGCCTTCTATCCTTATGGTCAGCATAGAGACCAGATTTAAACAGCTCCCATCTTACAGGTCCTTCACTAGAGGACATCAACATACATTCCACAAGTACCTGTGTAAAGCACAGGGAACCCTGCTAGCAAAAAGGACTGACTATTCTTCTATACCTAACATTTTTTTTGTTTCTCTACATTAAAAAATACAGCTCAGGTAGTTTCATATCTTCTCAAGGGGCTGAGTGAAATATAATCAGAATGATAATTATAATGAAGATTTAAACCATATATAAAACATTTACCATGTGTCAGATACTATTCTAAGCAGTTTATCTTATTTAGTCACCACCACAACACTCTAGTTTACATAAAGAAATAAAGAAACTGTGGCACTTATAGCAGCTGAGTAATTTGATCAAGGTCATATAGCTGCTTAAGTTCCCAGAGCACAACACTGAAAATCATTTAATCCATCAGGCAGCTCGACCACAGAATAGCAATCCACCTTGGGTATAAATGAAAGAAAGAAGGCAAAAGGTATTAAAAACAACAGAGAGGGAAAAAGAGAGACACAAAATAGAAGAAATCAAAGGAGAGAAAGGAGACAAGGAGAACTTTATTCCCTGATCAGTCCATAAATCCTCTAAACTCATTTCAAAAGTCATGCCAAGAATATTCTAAGGATTTTAGGGATCAATTGAGAAGGGAGATTTGAATAGCAATGGACTCAGTCTTCAAAGGTTCTATTTCCACTCCACCTCAAAAAGACCAAGACTATTCCCAAAAACAAACCTAATCAACCAGTTCCCTACAGAGGACAACAGGGGATGAGAAATCTCGTATGGATTACTAGCATCCTCTGCCTTCAAAAGTTATAGTATGGAAACCAGCCTGGCTCTCTCAAGTGCTACAATGATCTCAGAATCTTCCAGAATTGCTGCAAAGTGCAGAAGCACAGCTGAGTACCACAACAAGCTTTGGTCAGCAACAATTCTTGCCCTTTTATTTCTCACCTGATACCATTAAGCAAATCAGTTGCACCCAGAAAGTAAAACCAAATCCTTAGCACAGACCTAGAGGATAGGCATGTATGTTCTTTTTCTACCTTCACAGAAAAAGAGAAATAGAAAATATATATCCTCAACTTACAACGGGGCTACATCTGGATAAACTCATCATAAACTGAAAATATATAAGTCAAAAATGTTTCAGAAGTCAAATTCTACTTATATTTTCAACTTATGATGGGGTTGTTAGAACATAATCTTATCATAAGTTGAGGTGCATACTGAATGTGCACATCACTTTCATTCCATCATAAAGTCAAAAGCTCACTAGTCAAGCCTTATCTTAAGCTGGAGACCATCTGATGACTCCACAGTGTGGAGGAAAGTAAGACAGTAGCTAAGAGAGGCTATGGTAAGGTTTTGAGCAGCACGCTTCTTCTCTAAAAACTTTTCCATCCACCATCAAAGATAGGACCACTGTGCTTCTCTTCTGACTCATTAATGCTAATCTTGGGCTGAAGTTTTCTATCAACACCTTATAGAATTTCTTAAATATTATTATCAATAGAGATACCACTGAGATCTTACAGTCATGAAGAGATGCACTAGGTACCAAGAAAAACAGTAAAATTCTATATAAGTATACAGCAGGTAGGTATGTGTGCAAAGCACCCACATGTGCACACATACCCTCATGTGCAACATTACTTATCAGGTACTGATTGTTCACAAGATCTTACATTAGATATGAAGCAAAAAAAAAAAAAAATGAATAAGGCGCTGGGCGTGGTGGCTCACACCTGTAATCCCAACACTTTGGGAGGCCAAGGCAGGCAGATCACCTTAGGTCAGGAGTTCAAGACCAGCCTGGTCAACATGGTGAAACCCTGTCTCTTAAAAATACAAAAAAAATAGGCTTGGTGGTACATGCCTGTAATCCCAGCTACTCGGGAGGCTAAGGCAGGAGAACTGCTTGAACCTGGGAGGTGGAGGTTGCAGTGGGCCAGGATCGCACCATTGCACTCCAGCCTCGGCAACAAGAATGAAACTCCGTCTCAAAAAATAAATAAATAAATAAATAAGGTACCTCAATGTCAAGTAACTGTGTATATGTGTTGGGGTATGTTTTTAGATAAAAATATCTTATAACAATGTCTTATAAATATCATTCAGGGCTTTTTTAAGCTTTTCTTTAAGGGATGTTTCTAGACATGAATAAATTTTACTGTACTTACTGCTAAAATGTCTGCTTCTACAGGCAGTAGGTTTAAGAACGCAAAGAGCTGAACGGTCAAGATGGTGTAGACTTGTGTGGCTGACAGCATGAGCATCCCTATTGAGAGCAGCATCTCGTCGTAAAATCACCTGGAAGACAAGGATGTAAGTAACTATGAGAGCTGGTGCTTTGTCCCAGGGAATAGATCATTTGTTATTAATTCCCAATGTCCAAAAATATCCCTTTTAATTATAAACATGTATTAACATTAAAAGTAAAGTTTTTATTTCAAAAGCATAAGAATTACACAGATTTGGACATTTAGGTGAACATCCATGTTTTGTCAATACCTATATAACTCATGATGACAAAGTTCTGTGTTTTAATCACAAAAAAAAAATCCTCCCATAGTGCTCAGTTTATAGTACAGCTTGTCTTACTAACGCAATTTTCAAAGAAACTAGATTTCAACCAAAATAATGGTTAAAAACATACAAGCAGCTTTGCTTTAAAATTGAAAATTTTCTACAACTTAAAAAATTTTTAGCTTCTGGTTCAATATAAACTCACGTGTA
The DNA here is from genome assembly GCF_000951045.1 of Mandrillus leucophaeus. Classification (NCBI taxonomy): domain Eukaryota; kingdom Metazoa; phylum Chordata; class Mammalia; order Primates; family Cercopithecidae; genus Mandrillus; species Mandrillus leucophaeus. Next base: position 3,689,024 of record NW_012101255.1, read on the forward strand.
AATTTACTTTTCATTGCTACTGTATATTGTACCAACATCAGAGAATGCCAAAAAATTAATAGCCACTTATAATAAAGGAATACTTTTTGTCCTACCTCCTAACAATCTACACTTTTTTCCCTTCTCTACATCTGAATGGCAACAGCGTAACTACCTCTCCCAACTTCATCCTGTTCACTATGAGTCCCTTTCTCTCTTTTAGCAAAAAGATACCATGAAACACTAAATGTCAACCCATAAATATAAAAATTCTCATTGGTATGCCTCAATCAATTGTATTATATACTTTTAAACAAGTGAGAACGAGCATTACAAAAACAAGGGCTTTTATAACGAATTATTTCATTAAATATCCCAAACTCATGTAATATCCATTTTGATGATGATTAGTGTAGATAAGTGCTCTATATGTAGAAGCTGCCATACAGACTCAAACTCTGAATCTTTGACACACTGGAAGTAAAATACCTGTGAATAATTTTTAAGGTACCATTTACAAAGACACTAATATCAGAGATGAAATAAAAATGAAAACATGCTAAAGTATAGATTTTTCCTTAACGACAAAAAGTAAATTAGTGGTTGCCTAGGGATTGGCAGGGTGTGGGGGGAAAGCTTGAGGGAGGAGAAAGGTAGGAATGAGAAATGACTGCTAATGAGTAAGGGTTTTAAGGGGGAGATGATGAAAATGTTCTAAAATTAGACTCTGGTGATGGCTGCACAACTCTATAAATATACTAAAAATCACTGCACTGTACACTTTAATTGGTTGAATTTTATAATGTGAGAATTGTATCTCAATAAAGCTTTTTTAAAATGTCTAGATTTGTTGACATTTGTTTCTTAAGTAAAATACATTTCATAACATACCATGGTACAGAAAAGAGTTAACATAGCAGGCCTGAGATTGCCATCCCTAGAAAGGTCTGCTTGCAAGGTTGGCCCCTTGCTGGCATCTGGAAATTTAGATTTCAGGACAGTTCCCACCATTTCCTAGTAGGAACAGCTCAGTGTGCCTACACTTTACAAACAAATGTGATTTGTGCTAAATACCTGTTTTCCTTCTAGGGTCTAGAAATTTGGTACACACTAGGCAGAGAGTGTCTATATGAACAATCCCTAATATAAACCCTGGGCACTGAGTCTCTAATGAGCTTCCTTGGTAAACGTCTTACATGTGTTGTCACAACTTGCTGGAGGAGTTAGACGCATCCCGTGTAACTCCCCTGGGAAAGGACCCTTAGAAGCTTACACTGATTTACTCTGGACTTTACCCCATGTGCCTTTTCTTCTCACTGATTTTGTTTTGTATCCTTCTGCTGTAATAAATCACAGCTGTAAGTACAACCATGTGCTGAGTCTTGTAAATCCTCCTAGTGAATCACTGAATGTGGACAATTTCTGGTTAGAAATCATACCATAAAAGCACACAAATATTTACAAAATAAGGTATAGTTGCTACTAAATTTTAGTAGGAGAAGAAGTATGTACCTTATTGACCAGTGACCTCTTTGGGAAACTGAATCTGAATAAAAACTATGACTTTCCATCTAAATCTCCAGCTAACTTTGGGGGAGGGAAAGGAGACAGAGTTTGGAGGGAAAATAAAAGACAGGAATAACCAAAACAACTAATACTGATCCCTTATTAAGTGCCAGGCATTGCTGTAAGCATGTTATTAAGTTAACTTACTTAATCCTAACCTCCCTATAAAGTAGGTATCATTTCACAAATGGGGAAAACTTAGGAACTGTTAAGCAACTTGCCCAAGATAAAACAATAAATAACAGCAAAGCCAGGATTCAAACCTAACAGTCAGTTTCCAAAGTCCAAATTCTAAACCCCTACTGAAAACAGCATTAATATTCATCCAAGGCGTTCCAAGAGTAGAGTACAGTTTCTTGCCTACAAAGGTATTCAAGAGCTTCAAAAGCCAATGCTTATGGAGCAACAGTCACCAGTTTTCTTTTACTTTGTATATGACGGTGTATGTGTGTATATGGTGTGTATTCAATGATATGTAGTAGGTTTTGAGGGTTTTTTGCATTTATTGCCTTATTTAATAATGTTTGGGAGTTTTGCTTTATAGTCTCTATTTATAAAACTAATTCTTGCTCATTGTGGAAAATGTGGAGAAAATAAAAATTATAAATAATCCTCAAGTTAAGGAATAACTAGTGTTCATACTTTGATGTATAACTTTCCAGTCTTTTAGCGATGTATAGAGTTGTCCCCTGGTATCCACAGGGGATTGGTTCCAGGACTCCCTGCAGATACCAGAATCTGAGGATGCTCAAGTCCCTTATGTAAAATGATGTAATATTTGCATATAACCTACACATGTCCGCCCAAATACTTTAAAACATATCTTGATTGCTTATATCTAATACAATATAAATGCTATGTAAATAATGGTTATGCTGTATTGTTTCAAGAATAATGACAAGAAACACAGTCTGTCCATGTTCAGTACAGATGCTTTTTTCCCCAAATATTTTCACTCTACAGTTGATTGAATCCATGGATGTAGAATCCATGGATACGGAGGGCGAACTGCATATTCAAATACATTTTTAGCAAAATTGGGGGCACACTATGCATATTGTTTTACTAATTGTATTTTTTCCACTTAAGGTATTACGAATATTTTCCTAATTTTCCTCAAAAATCATTGCCAATAGCTGTCCATGAAATACTGCGGAGCTTCCCTTCTTTCAAGCACTGTTTTTTGTTAATCTATTTCACACTTTGGGTTTCCATACATGATTTGTCTACATAAAATAAAAACTACTGGTAAAAAATATGATGTATAAATGGCCACCTGGTATTCCTTATGAATATTCTTTAACGGACTGAACAGAAATTCCTACTGTTGGAACTTTTTTTTTAGAAAAACACTGCAATAAATATTTCTTTAATTACACCTATAGGTAAACCCTTAATATTTTTTAGATTAAAGTGACAGAAGTGGCAGGCATTATAATAATTGCAGTAAAAAATATGGAATCTATACATATGAGTTTATATCCCAGCACTGTCCCATACTAATAGTGTAATTTAGAGATAAACATTTAAATTACATAAATTGCTTTATCTCTAAAAGTAGGACCATAGGACCTATAAGACAACTCTGTAGAATAAATACAATTATGCACAGAAGGGCTTAACATAGCAATGGAATATAGAAAGAAAGGACTTTGGACAGGGATGCCAACAGATGAAACAGGAAACACAGAAGGAAGACCACAGTGAGAGAGTAAGTACAACTTGAGAATTTCTGAACTTAGTATTTGTGGAACAGGCTGGTGGACATGTACACAGGCAACAATAAATAAAGGTCTCGAGCTCCACACAAGGCAAAAAGAGACTTAGGAATCATCAGTAGATAGGAATAACTGAAGTGCTCTTAATGTAAAAGTGAAAATCAAAAACAGAAGAGGACTAAAAAAACTGAGGGATATCTAAGTTTCAAAGGGAGGTGGAAAAAGAGAAAAGAGAGAGAGACTGATTTCAGGAAAGTCAAGAAAGACAAGAACTTTAAAATGAATGTAAGGGGAAGTAAGGCATTGGTCAACAAAAGTAAATGTTGGAGAAGGCGCAAGAGGGTCTAAAATTTTCACATTTAAGAATCTGCCCAGGCCGAGCACAGTGACTCACACTTGAAACCCTAACACTTTGGGAGGCTGAGGTGGGTGGATCACCTGAGGTCAGGAGTTCCAGACCAGCCTGGCCAACATGGGAAAACCTCATCTCTACTAAAAATACAAAAATTAGCCAGGTGTGGTAGTTTTTGTAGCTGAGTAGCTGCAATCCCAGCTACTCAGGAGACTGAGGCACGAGAATCGCTTGAACCCGGGAGGCAGAGGTTGCAGAGAGCCAAGGTTATGCCACTGCACTCCAGCCTGAGCAACAGAGCAAGACTCTGTCTCAAAAAAAAATTTAAAAACCATCTGCTCAACCTAAACAATTTTACTTCCTCATACTCTACCACTCAACCTTGCTCTGATTAGCTCACTGTTTCCAGCAATCACCTTGCTGGGATTATATCTTCATTCACATGTTACCCAGGAACCAAAATACACTCCCTTCTATCTTCAAAAGAGAATTTGGGGGAAAACTACAAATCCCATGAAATTGTATGCAAAATTTTGTGTATGTTCAACTACAGATAGTTTCTGTGAAAAAGAACCACGCTTATTAATACGTTCTCAAATAAGCACGTAGGCTTTCTGTTGTTGCTGCTAGGTTTTGTTTTGTCCTGTTTTGTTTTCATTTAAATCTTCCCTTTTCCAGGAAGCCTTCTGAGGAGAAAGGTTAGCAAGCTTAAATTCTTTGACACCTTCTTCTAGCACTTAATCAACTAGATTAAAATAAATGCAGGTTGTCTGTTGTATTACTAGGTAATATTATTTATGGTAAAAATGACTCCTGAATGATGAAAAGTATTTAAACTGTAAAGACTGTAAGTTAACTACAAAAGCTTATTACAAAAACATAAACAAAAAAAGTCTCAGATTCCCTGCAGTGTGTGTTTCTTGAAAGAAAGCATGATGCTTGAGGGAAGCTGGAGCTACTCATGGAATATTAGAAGAAGTGGTTCCTTTCATATGTGACACTTTTGTATGCTGAGGTGACACACATCCACATATTTATATCACTGGTTACAATCCAGTATACTCTTTGGTAGGTATGAAAGGTTTATCTGAATGAATGCAAGGCTTCTCAATGAAGATGCATTTTATGTTGATATGTTGTGCTCCCAGTCTCTATCCTCCTACCGCCTACCAAGCTAGTGAACCTGGTACCAGGTAATAACCCATCAGTTACTGAGAGTGTGGATGCCAATCAGAACCCCTGACCATGGACAGTGAGTGTGGTGCCTTTCTTCCCCATTACAATTCTTACTTGTCTCTCATGCTTGAACTTATTCAACTGTTGGAGTCTCTGCATGGTCTACAATAAAGTATTGTTTGTCGTGACTCTTAACCCCCAGCAAATAGAAAACATTCATCTTGAGGATATTTTAGAACCATTCTGGGAAGCAGAGAATGCATAGAAAAAAATCAAGTAAAATCTTGCTGATAACAAACATCTACCTCTTTTCCTCCTTCCCTTTATCCTTTTCCTCCTCCTTGTGCCCCTCCTCCTCCCACTTATATTACCAAAGACAGAATATAACTCTGTATTCATTTTATGCCTATAATAAAAAAAAGTCACACTTCTTCAAAGGAAGAAAGTTCAAAGTAGGGAATATACAAGAAACCCTTGAGAACTACCAAAAAGGCTTCTAGAGATGTGTCCACTACCACCATCCTTGATCACATCTAATTTGGCCTACTATCTGACATAATTCTACTAGTTATTAACAGACATTTTAACTGAAATCAGCTTCCTAACTCTAAAGATTTTTCCAACTGTCAAATTCTAATTTTACTTTCTGTTCAGTCTGTACTATAACACTTAAGATGTATTCTTGCAAAACTGTTTTAAACCAATTCTAACAAGCCTTTAGCTCTCACTTCAAGCTTACAAGAATTTTCTGGAATGAAAAAAAAAAAATAAGATACCACAACATGGGTGTCTTGCTTGAGGGTAATGCCCCAATTACTACAAAATTCAACACAATAAACAGAGACAATACAAGAGGATAGAATGAGAAAATGACATGAAATTGTTAATACGTCAAAAGAGATGAGAAACAGTAAAGACAAATGCAACATATAGTTCCACTAAACCAACAATAAAAATACATTTTGGGAATAATGGAGACAACAGAAATATGGCCCAGATATTAGATATCCTTTTAAAAAAATCCTTAGATATGATGATAATATTACAGTTGGTATGGGTTTGGCTGCATCCCCAACCAAATCACATCTTGAATTCCCAGGTGTTGTGGGAGAAACCTGGTGGGAGGCAACTGAATCATGGGGGACAGGTCTTTCCCGTGCTATTCTCATGTGAGTGAATAAGTCTCACGAGACCTGATAGGTTTATAAAAAAGAGTTTCCCTGAACAAGCTCTTCTCTTCTCTGCCACCATGTGAGATGTGCCTTTCACCCTCCACCTTGATTGTGAGGCCTCCCCAGTCACAAGGAACTATAAGTCCATTAAACCTCTTTCTTTTGTAAATTGCCCAGTTTAAGGTATGTCTTTAACAGCAACATGAAAATGGACTAATACAGTAAATGGGTATCAGTAGAGCAGGGCGCTGCTGAAAAGATACCTGAAAATGTGGAAGCAACTTTGGAACTGGGTAACAGGCAAAGGTTGGAACAGTTTGGAGGGCTCAGAAGACAGGAAAATGTGGGAAAATGTGGAGCTTCCTAAAGACTTGTTGAATGGTTTTGACCAAAATACTGATAGTCATATAGACAATGAAGTCCAGGCTGAAGTGGTCTCAGAAGGAGATGAGGAACTTATTGGGAACTGGTGAAAAGGTGATTCTTGATATGCTTTAGCAAAGAGACTGGTGGTACTTTGTCCCTGCCCTAGAGATTTGTGGAACTTTCAACTTGAGAGAGATGATTTAGGGTATCTGGCAGAAGAAATTTCTAAGCAGTAAACCATTCAAGAGGTGACCCAAGTGCTCTTAAAAGCATTCAGTTGTATTCATTCACAAAGATACAATTTGGAATTGGAACTTAAGTTTAAAAGGGAAGCAGAGCATAAAAGTTCAGAAAATTTGCAGCCTGATGATGCAATAGAAAAGAAAAATCCATTTTCTGAGGAGAAATTCAAGCCAGCTGTAGAAATTTGCTGAAGTAACAAGGAGCCAAATGTTAATTGCCAAGAAAATAGGGAAAATGTCTCCAGGGCATGTCAGAGGTCTTCATGGCAGCCCCTCCCATCACAGGCCCAGAGGCCTAGGAGGAAAAAATGGTTTGCTGGGCTGGGCCCAGGGCCTTGCTGCTTTGTGAAGTCTTGGGACTTGGTGCCCTGCATCCCAGCTGTGGCTAAACAGGACTCAGGTACAGTTCAGGCCCTGGCTGCAGAGGATGCAAGCCCCAAGCACTGACAGCTTCCATGTGGTATTGCGCCTGTGGGTGTACAGAACTCAAGAATTGAGGCTTGGGAACCTCTGCCTAGATTTCAGAATTTGTATTGAAATGCCTGGACCCCCAGGCAAAAGTTTGCTGCAGGGGCAGAGCCCTCATGGAGAACCTCTGCTAGGGAAGTATGGAAGGGAAATACAGGGTTGGAACCCCCACATGCAGTCCCTACTGAGGCACCACCTGGTGAAGCTGTGAGAAGAGGACCACCAACCTCCAGATGCCAGAATAGTAGATCCACCAACAGCTTGCACTGTGCACCTGGAAAAGCCGTAGACACTCAATGCCAGACCATGAAAGCAGCCAGGAGGAAGGCTGTACCCTGCAAAGCCACAGGGGAGAAGCTGCCCAAGACCACAGAAGCCTACCTCTTGCATCAGCATGACCTGGATGTGAGACAAGGAGTCAAAGGAGATCATTTTGGAACTTTAAGATTTGACTGCCCTGCTGGATTTTGGACTTGCATGGGGCCTGTAGCCCTGTTGATTTGGCCAATTTCTCCCACTTGGAACAGTTGTATTTATGCAATGCCTGTACTCCTACTGTATCTAGGAAGTAACTGATTGGTTTTTGATTTTACACTCACATAGGCAGAAGGAACTTGCCTTGTCTCAGAAAAGACAATGGAATGTGGACTTTTGAGTTAATGCTGAAATGAATTAAGACTTTGGGGGACTTTTGGAAGGCATGATTGGTTTTGAAATATGAGGGCATGAGATTTGGGAGGGGCCAGGGCAGAATGATATTGTTTGGCTGTGTCCTCACCCAAATCTCATCTTGAATTCCCACATGTTGTAGAAAGGACCTGGTGGGAGGTAATTCAATCATAGAGGCAGGTCTTTCCCATGTTATTCTCATGATAATGAATAAGTCTCATGAGATCCGATGGATTTATAAGGGGAGTTGCCCTGCACAAGCTCTCTTTTCTTGTCTGCCGCCATGTGAGACGTGCCTTTCACTCTCTGCCATGATTGTAAGGCTTCCCCAGTCACGTGAAACTGTAAGTCCATTAAACTTCTTTCTTTTGAAAATTGCCCAGTCTCAGGTGTCTTTATCAGCAGTGTGAAAAAGGACTAATACAAAGGCTGTATGAAAAAGTCCTTATTTTGGGAGCTATCTATTATAGTAAAGTACTTAGGAAAGAAATGTCATGATATCTGTCATTTAAAGCACTTCAGAAAAAAACACACTGTAAATCTAGGTGAAGATTACATTGAGCTTCACTACACTATTTCTCTGCTTTTCTACATGTTTGAGAATTTATATAACAAAAAATTTATTAAATGCATGAAAAATTATTTTAACTCTTCAGTGATCTTTTCAGAAGACCTTCAGCCTCATTTCTTAACGTGGCATACAGACACAAAATTTATCATTTTAAACATTTTGAAGTGTACAGTTCAGTAACATCAACTATATTAACACTGTTGTGCAAATATTACCACAATCTATCCCTAAAATTTTCTCATCTTCCCAAACATTAAACAAGAATTATGCATGCCCCATCCCCTGGCCATTGGCAAGCACAATTTTACTTTCTGTTTCTATGAATTTGACTATTCTAAGTATCTAATATAAGTGGAATCATACAATATTTGTCCTTCTGTGACTAGCTTATTTTACTTAGCATGATATCTTGAAGTTTCATCCATGTTGTACCTCGTGAAAATTTCCTTCCTTAGCAGGCTAATATTCCATTATATGTACATACCCCATGTTACTGATCCATTCATCTCTCAATCAACACTTGGGTTGCTTAGACCTTTTAGCTATTGCGAAAAAAAATAACTTGAGTTCCCGCTTTGAATTATTTGTGGTATATACCCAGAAGTATTGCTGGATCATATGGTAATTCTACGTTTGATTTTTTTTTTTTTTTTAAGAACTGTCATACCATTTTCCAAAGTGGATGCACCATTTTACTTTCCCACAAATAATACACAAACACTATTTCTTCACATCCTTGCCAACATTTTTTTATGTTTTTCTTCAAGACCAGAATGAGATACCACTTTACATCTATTTTATGATAGACATATATACACAATATATATACACATATAGCCATACTAAAATACATGTAAAGTGGTATCTCATTGTGGTCTTGACTTGCATTTCCCCAGTGATTAGTGATGCTGAGCATCTTTTCATGTATTTTTTGGCCATCTGTATGTTTTCTTTGGAAAAATGTCTATTCAGCTCCTATGTACATTTTTTAATTGGGTTGCTTGGTTTTTTGCCACTGAGTTAACAATCCCATCAAAAAGTGGGCTAAGGACATGAAAAGGCAATTCTCAAAAGAAGATACACAAATAGCCAACAAACAAATTAAAAAATGCTCAACATCACTAGTGATCAGAGAAATGCAAATCAAAACCACTGTGCAATACCACCTTACTCCTGCAAGAATGGCCATAATCAAAAAAATCAAAAAATAATGGAGGTTGGCATGGATATGGTGAAAGAGAACACTACTGCACTGCTGGTAGGAATGTAAACTAGTACAACCACTATGGAAAACAATGTGGAGATTCCTTGAAGAACCAAAAGTAGAACTACCATTTGATCCAGCAATCCCACTACTGGGGATCCAGCAATCCCAACTCAGGAGAAAAGTCACATAAAAAAAGATATTTGCATACACATGTTTATAACAACACAATTCGCAATTGCAAAAATATGGAACCAGCCCAAATGCCCATCAATCAACTACTGGATAAAGAAATTGTGGTATATATGGAATACCACTAACCCATAAAAATGAATGAATTAATAGCATTTGCAGCAACCTGGATAGAACTGGAAACTATTATTCCAAGTGAAGTAACTCAGGAATGGAAAACCAAACATCGTATGTTCTCACTCATTAGTGGGAGCTAAGCTACGAGAATGCAAAGGCATAAGAATGATAAAATGGACTTTGGGGACTCGGGGGAAAGGGTAGGAGAGGGGTGAGGATATATACTGCTCAGGTGATGGGTACACCAAAATCTCTCACAAATCACCACTGAAGAGAACTTACTAATGTAACCAAATACCACCTGTTCCCCCAAAACCTATGGAAATAAAAAAATTTTTAAAAAAGAATTCTCTATATATTCTGGACAGCAATTCCTTATAAAATATATGACGGAAAAGTATTTTCTCTCATTTTTTTCACCCTGTTGGTACTGTCCTTCAATGCACAAAAACGTTTTAATTTTCATGAAGTCAAACATTTATTTTTTTCTTTTGTTGCCCATGCTTTTGGTGTCGTGTCCAAGAAATTACTGACAATTCCAATGTTGTGAAGCTTTCTCTATGTTTTCCTCTAAGAGTTTTACATAGTAGCTCTTATGTTTAGGTCTCTGATCCATTTTGAGTTAACTGCTGCATATGGTATGAGGTAAAGGTCAAATTCATTCTTTTGCATACAGACATTGAATTTTTCCAACACCATTTGTAGAAAAGACTATGTACAATGCCTTTGTCCATCAAATGGTCTTGACACCTGTCTTAGTCCATCTGTGTTGCTATAAAGGAATATCTGAAGCTGGGTAATTCATAAAGAAAAGGTTTATTTGGCTCACAGTTCTGCAAGCTGTACAAGCAGCATGGTGCCAACATCTATAGCTGGTGAGGACCTCAAGCTGCTTCCATTCATGGCAGAAGGCAAAATGGAGCCCATCACACAGCAAGAGCAGGAAGTGAGAGAGAGGGAAGAAAGTGCCAAGCTCTTTTCAATCACCAGTTCTTAGAGGAACTAAGAGTGAAATTTCAGTCATTCCCATGAGAATGGCATCAAGCCATTCATGAGGAATCTACCTCCATAATCCAAATAGCTCCCATCAGACCCTATCTCCAATACTGGGGATCAAATATCAATATGAGACTTGGTGGGGCCAAGCAAACCATTTCCAAACCACAGGAGGACTTCTGTCAAAAGTTGTTTGAGCATGTATGTGAGGCTTTATTCCTGAGCTCTTTATTCTATTCCATTGGTCTATATGTCTATCTTTACACCAGTACCACACTATTTTAATAACTGTAATTTTGTAGCTAAGTTTTGAAATCAGGAAGTATGCGACCTACAACTTTGTTTTGGCTATTTGGAGTCCCTTGAGATTCCATATATGGTTTAGGATAGATTTTTCTATTTTTGCAAAAACGTTATTGGGATTTTAATAATAATTACATTGAATCCATAGATTGCTTTGGGTAGTACTGACATCTTAACAGTATTAAGTCTATCAATCCGTAAACATGGAATGTCTATTCATTTATTTACGTCTTCTTTATTTCAGCAAAGTCTTATAATTTTCAGTGTACAATTCTTCCACCTCCTTGGTTTATTACTACTTTATTTTTGTTGATACTGTAAATGGAATTGTTTTCTTAATTTCCTTTTTGGATAGTTCACTGTTACTTTATGGGAATGCAACTGATTTTTGTGTGTGATTTTGTATCCTGCAACTTTGCTGAATTCATTTATTATTAATAGTTCTATCAGATATTTTTTCTTCTGTGGAATCTTGGATTGTCCACATGTAAGATCATATCATCCGCTTACAATGGTAATTTTACTTATTCCTTTCTAATCTGGATGCCTTTCATTTCTCTTTCTTGCCTAATTGCTCTGGCTAGGACTTCTGGTACCATGATAAATAGAAATGGCAAAGGCAGGAATCCTTGTCTTGTTCCTGATCTTAGAGGAAAAGCTTTCAGTCTTTTACGATCAATTATATTAGTTGTCAGTTTTTTATATGTGGCCTTTATTCTGTTGAGGTAGTCTCCCTCTATTTTCAGTTTGTTGGGCATTTTATCATGAAAGAGTGTTAAATTCTGTGAAATGCTTTTTCTGCATCTATTGAAATGATTATGTGTTTTTATTCTCTTAATGTGGTACATTACATTGATTATAAGACTTTTCACATGTAGAACTATCCTTGCATTCCAGGAATAAGTCCAACTTGGTCATGTGTATAATGCTTTTAATGTGCTGCTGAATTCAGTTTGTTAGCATTTTGTTGAGGATTTTTACATCAGCAGTCATAAGAGATTACGGTCTGCCTGGCCAAAATGGTGAAACTCTGCCTCTACTAAAAGTACAAAAATTAGCCAGGCATGGTGACAGGCACCTGTAACTCCAGCTACTCAGGAGGCTGAGGCAGGAGAATCACTTAAACCTGGGAGGCGGAGGTTGCAGTGAGCCAAGATCATGCCATTGCACTCCAGTCTCGGCAACAGAGCAAGGCTCCGTCTCAAAAAAAAAAAAAGAGAGAGAGACAGATAAGGTATTTCCTTTTCTTTTTTTTTTTTGTTTTTAGTATCCTTGTCTGACTTTGGTACCAGGGTAATTTTGGCCCCTTAGAATGAGTTAGGAGGTGTTCTCTATCAGTTTTTTGGGAAGAGTTTGAGGAAAATTGATGTCGACTCTTCCTTACATATTTGGTAGAATTCACCAATGAAGCCATCTGATCCCAGGCTTTTCTTTCTTGGAATGTTTTTGATTATTGCTTCAATCTCCCATAGGTCTGTGCAAGCTTTCTATTTTTTCATGATTCAGTCTTGGGAGGTTGTGTCTTTCCAGGTATTCATCCAATTCATTTAGGTTATCCAATTTCTCCGCATACAATTGTTCATAGTACACTTACAATCCTTTTTATTTCTGTAAAATTGGTAGTTATATCCCCTCTTCCATTTCTGATTTTAGTTGAGTCTCCTCTCTTGTTTTCTTTAACCAATATAATGAAAGATTTGTTAATTTCATAGATTTTTTAAAAAATCAACTCTTGGTTTTGCTGCATTTTCTCTTGGCCTCATTTTTGAGAAATGAGCAAACTGGCTGGCACACATGATTATCTGTATGGTTTTAGAGGATAAATGACAGTTACCTGTCTAATGCTGGTCACTGAAAAATTTAAAAATTTCCCAAGCATCACAGTAAATCCTAACTTCACATTTAAATCTTTGACAATGAATTTTTAAGACCAGTATTACTTTCAGGAAATTCACTTCCAAATAAATTTTAATTCTGAAGATGAGTCAACAGTGTGATACCAACGACTTCACTGCCAAATAACACTCATGAAACAGCCAACCATCTCCATAAGAAATCTACCAAGTAAGCTCAGATTCCACTGGTTCTGAAGCTGTATTCCTGACCTTCACTGGCATCTCAAGAACTGGACCAAAATATTCCACTACTAAAAGAATTGTTATCTTTTCCTAATTTGCGAAAAGAATAAACAAAGAGTAATTTCCATTTGTTTTTTTCAAGAAATGTACCTTATACTACAATAAGCATCAAAAGAATATATACTGTACCAAGCACTAACAGAAAAAAATCAGTGAACAATTAACTATTTTAGTGGAAAATTTATAATAGCCAGTCACACATCATTTAATAGGTTATTTTTCCTACAAATGTGATTATGTATATGTATATGTATATAACATATATATGGCACCATAAAATTTCCTCCAAAATAGTGTTCACAGCTCACACACCACCTAAATATATCAATAACTTCCTAGTGTCCCTTAAAAAGCATCAAGATTTCCAGGAATTCTGGCAACTAGAACTTCTAACACATACTGTATTAGTCCATTTTCATACTGCTATGAAGAAATACCTGCCCCTGGCCCCTCCCAAATCTCATGCCCTCATATTTCAAAACAAATAATGCCTTCCCAACAGCCCCCAAAGTCTTAATTCATTTCAGCATTAACTCAAAAGTCCACAGTCCAAAGTCTCATCTGAAACAAGGTAAGTCCGTTCCACCTATGAGCCTGTAAAATCAGAAGCAAGTTAGTTACTTCCTAGATACAATGAGGGGACAGGCATTGGTTAAATACACCCATTCCAAACGGGAGAAACTGGAAGAAACAAGGGGGCTACATGGTCCATGCAAGTCTGAAATTTGACAGCAGGGCAATCAAATCTTAAAGCTCCAAAATAATCTCCTTTGACTCCATGTCTCACATCCAGATCATGCTGATGCAAGAGGTGGGCTCCCACAGACTTGGGCAGATCTGCCCCTGTGGCTTTGTAGGGTACAGCCCGCTTCCTGGCTGCTTTTATGGGTTGGCGTTGAGTGTCTACAGCTTTTCCAGGCACGTGGTGCAAGCCGTTCGTGGATCTACCATTCTGAGGTCTGGAGAACAGTGGCCCACTTCTCATAGCTATTCTAGGCAGTCCCCAGTAGGGACTCTGTGTGGGGGGCTCCAACCCTGTATTTCCCTTCCACACTGCCCTAGCAAAGGTTCTCCATGAGGGCTTCACCCCTGCAGCAAACTTCTGTCTGGACATCCAAGCGTTTCCATACATTCTCTGAATTCTAGGTAGAGATTCCCAAACCTCAGTTCTTGACTTTTGTGCACCTTGCAGGCTCAACACCATGTGGAAGCTGTTAATGCTTGGGGCTTGCGCCCTCTGAAGCCATGGCCCAAACTGTACCTTGGTCCCTTTTAGCCACAGCTAGGACCCAGGACACCAAGTCCCAAGACTTCACAAAGCAGCAAGGCCCTGGGCCCAACCCAGCAAACCATTTTTTCCTCCTAGGCCTCTGGGCCTATGATAGAAGGGGCTGCCATGAAGACTTCTGACATGCCCTGGAGACATTTTCCCTATTTTCTTGGCAATTAACATTTGGTTCCTTGTTACTTCAGCAAATTTCTACAGCTGGCTTGAATTTCTCCTCAGAAAATGGATTTTTCTTTTCTACTGCATCATCAGGCTGCAAATTTTCCAAACTTTTATGCTCTGCTTCCCTTTTAAACTTAAGTTCCAATTTCAAACCGTATCTTTGTGAATGAACACAACTGAATGCTTTTTTTTTGAGACGGAGTCTCGCTCTGTCGCCCAGGCTGGAGTACAGTGGCGCGATCTCAGCTCACTGCAAGCTCCGCCTCCCGGATTCACGCCATTCTCCTGCCTCAGCCTCCAGAGTAGCTGGGAATACAGGAGCCCACCGCCGCGCCCAGCTAATTTTTTGTATTTTTAGTAGAGACGGGGTTTCACCATGGTCTCGATCTCCTGACCTCAGGATCTGCCTGCCTCGGCCTCCCAAAGTGCTGGGATTACACGTGTGAGCCACTGCGCCCGGCCAACTGAATGCTTTTAAGGGCACTCAGGTCACCTCTTGAACAGTTTACTGCTTAGAAATTTCTTCCGCCAGATACCCTAAATCATCTCTCTCAAGTTAAAAGTTCCACAAATCTCTAGGGCAGGGACAAAGTGCCACCAGTCTCTTTGCTAAAGCATATCAAGAATCACCTTTTCACCAGTTCCCAATAAGTTCCTCATCTCCTTCTGAGACCACTTCAGCCTGAACTTCATTGTCCATATGACTATCAGTATTTTGGTCAAAACTATTCAACAAGTCTTTAGGAAGCTCCACATTTTCCCACATTTTCCTGTCTTCTTCTGAGCCCTCCAAACTGTTCCAGCCTCTGCCTGTTATCCAGTTCCAAAGTCGCTTCCCTTTTAAATGTAAGTTTTCAGGCATCTTAATAGCAGTACCCACTCCACTGGTAACAATTTACTATGTTAGTCCATTTTCATACTGCTATGATGAAAACTCGAGACTGGGTAATTTATAATGAAAAAGAGGTTTAATGGACTGACAGCTCTACATGGCTGGAGAGGCCTCATAAACATGGCAGAAGGTGAAGGAGGAGCAAAGGCATGTCTTATATGGTGGCAGGCAAGAAAGCATGTGCAGGAGAACTTCCCTTTTATAAAACCATCAATTCACATGAGACTTATTCACTACCACAAGAACAGCACAGAAAAAACGACCCCCATGATTCAATTACCTCCCACCGGGTCCCTCCCACAACACATGGGGGTTATGGGAGCTACAATTCAAAATGTGATTTGGGTGGGAACACAGCCAAACCATATCACATGCTATACGTAAATCCCCACAGTTTTTTAAAGCTTTTAAAGACACTGGATCAGAAGTTGTCATAAGCAAAAGTGTTACATCAGAAAACAAAACAAAACAAAAACAACAATAACATGGCTTCTCTTTTTAAGCAAAAATAAGATGCACAATATTTTTTGCAAGAAAACAGAAGTTTGCCCAGCAAATTCCTCTAACATAAAGCCTTCCAAGTAAAAGCAAGCATAATCTAAGATTTTTAACTACCACCATCAACCAAAGCAAAATTTTTTCATCTAATGCAATAAATGTTTTACAATTTGATTTTTCAACAAATGAAAAAAAAGGATCAATTTTTTACTTTTAATAGATTAAGAAACAGGTTTTTCCGGGCAGGTGTGGTGACTCACACCTGTAATTCCAACACTTAGGGGGGCCGAGGCAGGAGAATCACCCAAGGTCAGGAGTTCGAGACCAGCCTGGCCAACATGGCAAAACCCTGTCTCAACTAAAAATACAAAAATTAGCCTAGCCTGGTGGCTCATTCCTGTAATCCCAGCTACTTGGGAGGCTGAGGCAGCAGAATCGCTTGAACCTGGGAGGCAGAGGTTGCAGTGAGCCAAGATTACCATTGCACACCAGCCTGAGTGATAGAGCAAGACTCCATCTCAAAAAGAAAAAAAAAAGAAATAGGTTTTTCCAAAATACCAAATTCTTTCCAATCTCAGGGCCTTCATACCAATTGTTCTCAACCCCAAAGTTATAGTTTCTCATTCAGTGTATATGAGATGTGATCTGGTAATCTATACTACTTACAGTATTTACATATACTCCAGGTGATTCTTATAAATAGAAAATACATTTTTAGTTCAGTATATCACAAATCTCTCAGTGCCTGTGACAAAAATAAATGTTCCCAGGCCCCTCTCCTTGAGATGCAGACAGAAAACCTATAATTTGACTTTTAAAAAAAAGTTCCCTATTGAATCCTTATAATTAAGTCAAATTTGGAAAGCACTGTTTTGAACCAAAGATTGGCAAGTGGCATACCAAGTCATTATTCATAAACTTCTTCCAAGTCAATAGGCAGCGGGCAGAGGGTCAAACTAAAGAAAGGAGAAACAGAGAGAGAGAGATAGGAGTGCTAACAAAAACAGACTTCATAATTCTTTCAAATACCATTGTTGTCACGAGTACCATAGGTTGCCAACCCTAGCAATAAGCCACACAGCAAACAAGAAAAAGACAATTGACAATGAAATTGCTTTCATGAATAGCAGAATATTCAACACTAAGATGTAAGATGGTAGAAAATTCTGGTTTTCTTGATTACCAAAATATCAAATACCATGCAAAGTATACTTGAAGGCGTTAATGTCATCTATCTCCCGAACCCGAATGTTTAATTTTCATGATTCCTCACATAAATGTCACCATCACTGTAGCCAACATTGATAGAAAACTTAATTTTGTGCTAGGAACTGTGTTAAGCATCTAATCATCAAAACAACATTGTAAAATAAAACAAAAACAACACAGGGAACTTGCACTATCGCTCCATTTTCCCTATTTTAGGGGATTCAATTTCTATGTTTAAGTGCTAGAGTCTAACTGGCTGACTAAATGAACCAGTTCCCTCATCCCAATCCCTCCTTTAATTTTTGCAATTTCTGAACAAAAAGCTGAGAAGTCTAATGACTCATACTTAGCTCAGGTGTTAAGCATGAAACTTAACATGGGTTACCATGTTAATGGTGGAGCACCAGATCAAGTTATACCACTCCCATGGATTATAACAACTGTTTCTTAAAAAAAAAATAGAGAGATGGGGGTCTTGCCTTGCTGCCCAGGCTGGTCTTGAACTCTTGGCCTCAAGCGATCCTCCTACCTTGGCCTCCCAAAATGCTAGGATAACAGGCATGAGCCACTACACTCAGCCTGTAACAACTGTTTATTTAAAACATCACCCAAAGACCAAGCCCTGTTCTTGGTCTTTTCTGGACACCACACTCTCCCTTGGCAAGTGTTTGCAGCCTGTGTATGCACCTACCACGCCTCACTCTTCTTATAATCATCTTTTCTTTTTTTATTATAATACTCACGACTTTCTATCACACTATAATACTTGTAATATTTATTGTTTATTGTTCAGCTTTGCCACAAAAATATATGCTCCTCAAAGACAGGAATCTTTATTTTATGGATGTATCACAAGTACCTAAAGAGTGCCTAGCATGTATTAGGTGTTTAATATTAATATTTGTAGACTGAATGCCTACATGGCCTCTCTTGATATCTTCTGCAGAGCCTCTGAATGTGACTAACTGTTAACTATGCTCAGAAAAAAAATTTAAGACCTTAACATTAAAAATGTTAAAAGTTTATATATACTTTATATATACAGTCATCCTCGGTATCTGTAGGAGATTGGTGCCAGGACTGCCCGTTCATACTAAAATCTATGCAAACCCTTCGATATACTTTAAATCATCTCTAGATCAGTTGTAATACTGAATACAGTGTAAATGCTATGTAAATAGTTGTTATACCACAATGTTTAACATGTTCAGTAGAGATGCGACCATCCATTTTTGCCTGAATATTTTGAACACTGGTTGAATCCACAAATACAGAGCCATGGATACAGAGGGTCAACTGTAAGTTAATATTTAAAAATATGTAAATATGGCTAGGCATGGTGGCTAACGCCTGTAATCCCAGCACTTTGGGAGGCTGAGGTGAATGGATTGCTTGAGTCCAGGAGTTCAAGACCAGCCCGGCCAAGATGGCAAAACTCTGTCTCTACAAAAAATACAAAAATTAGCTAGGCATAGTGGCATGCACAGGTAGTCCCAGTTACTCAGGAGGCTGAGGCGTGAGGATCGTTTGAGCCCAAAAGGCAGAAGTTGCAGTGAGACAAGATCGTACCTCTGCACCCCAGCCTGGGTGACAGAGCAAGACCCTGTCTTAAAACAAAACATAAATACTATGAAATAATAAATGAATTTGCTGAATCATGTAAACTCTGGATGGTGGGACTCTGTGGTTTTTATTCTTCTTTATATTTATCTGCATGTTTCAGAATAAAAAACTAAAACTCCCTAGACTATTTCATTTTACATAATATATACAGGAGACTAGAAGAAAATACATGAAAATATTAAGAGAAATCTGTTCTACTTGCTCAAGTTCTCTAAGTGTGAATTACTTTTATACAGCAAAACATTTCTTAAATAAGCAAGCAACAAGTCTTTTAATTTACAAGTTTACTTATAATTTGGAGGAGATGAAATGATTTGAAGTAAAATATATAATCAAAAAAGAGAAAGCGCAGATCTTGAGCAGAGTTAACAAATCTGAGCTGTCATTTTCTGTCTGTAAGCCTTTAATTATACTCAAAGACTCTATCCTACACTACAGTCCTTATAGTTATTATTGCCATAAAGGTCAAATGTAGCAGCCACTTGGGCTCTGAGGCATCTGCATTCATTAGCAACACATCATAATCAACCACAGGTGATAGCTTAATTAATTGTGATGCCATGGATTACTAGCATTCCATTTCCCTCTGACAAGGAGCTTAGCACTGTGCTCAGGCCCAAAGGCATAACCAACCAAATGCCAAAATCTCAGAATTTCAGATCTATCTGCTGGAGCCACTCCAGATACCAATTTTGTACCAGCAGAGGTTCAGACAGGAGACACTATTCAGTAAGTTAAACAAAAGGTATTCAATATAAATGATTATTAAGCTATGATAGGATAGTAAATATAAAGATACGAAGAGAGGTAGGGAGGGGCAGGAGAGAGGGATTCCAAAAGGGCATGAGGAAACTTCTAGGAGTGATGAATATGTTCATTAACTTCATTACAGAGGTGGTTACATGATTATATAAATATATCAGAACTTATCAAAGTATACACTTTATATAGTTTATTGTATGTGAATTATAATTCAGTAAAGCTGTTTTTAATTTTTTAGAGAAAAGGAATTATTAAACTATAAGAGAGTAACACTGAAGGAGACATTACAAAGGGACAAACTTGGAAGACAGTCTAAGGCTGAAATTCAGTTTTCATTGCAGCAGGTGTGGTTGCAGCACTCTAGGTAACAGAGAATCTCACTGGGTTGACCAGACCAGAGCTGGTCCAAGGTTGCCAGGCAAACAATAAACAGCCGACTGGGGTGCTGATGGGTAGGTATGCAGAGGCAGTCAGGGCGCAGCTGCCAACACCAGGTCTGGAATGTACAACATCTATGTCAAGAGGGTTGCTGGAGGCGGGGCACAGTGGCTCATACCTGTAATCCCAGCACTCTGGGAGGCTGAGATGGGCAGATCACCTGAGGTCAGGAATTTGAGACCAGCCTGGACAACATGGTGAAACCCTGTCTCTACTAAAAATACAAAAATTAGCCGGGCATGGTGGTGCCTGTAATCCCAGCTACTCAGAAGGCTGAATCACTTCAGCCTGGGAGGCAGAGGTTGCAGTGAGCAGAGAATGTGCCACTGCACTTAGCCTGGGCAATAGAGTGAGACTGAGTCTTAATTAAAAAAAAAAAAAAAAAAAAAAAAAGAGGGTTGCTGGAGCCTGGGCAACATAGCGAGACTCTGTCTCTACAAAAAATACAAAAATTAGCCAGGTGTAGTGGCATGCACCTATAGTCCCAGTTACTGGGAAGGCTAAGGCAGGAGGATTGCTTGAGCCCAGAATTTGAGGCTTCAGTGAGCTATGATGGCCAGTGCACTCCAGCCTGAGCAACACGGAAAGACTTCGTCTCTTTAAAAAAAAAAAAAAAATCAGGAAAAATAACTAACAGGTACTAGGCTTAATATGTGGGTGATGAAATCATCTAGTCAGCAAATTCCCATGACACAAGTTTACCTACATAACAAACCTGCACGTGTACACCTGAACTTAAAATAAAAGTTAAATTAAAAAAAAAAAAAAGAGGATGACCTCTGACCTAGTTTTCTTTTGCAGCTTTTTGATATAGATATACTTACAAATGGACATTAACTAGACATACTCATATAATCCTGTATGTGTCTGTTTATCAATCTACCTAACTATATCTGTGTGTATATCTTTAAAAAAACAAAACAAAACAAAAGCCCCAAAGGAAAACTAGGACAGAGGTCATTTCCTTTCACAAAACATACATTTTTTTTCTAGTCTAGGATATTATCCATCTATGTTTTTAAATGAAAATGTTTTACATTATACAACAATTTGATTGTTATACTTATCAGCTTCTAGAGGCTGCTGACATCCTTGGCTTGTAGCCTCTTCTTCCATCTTCAAAGCCAGCAATGGTAGATTAATTCCTTCTTACAGCATATTATCACAAACTCCTCTTATGCCTCCCTCTTCCATTTTTAAGGACAATTGTGATTACACTGGGCCCACACAGATAATCTTCCCAAACGGAGGTCCTTAATCACTTCTGCAAAGTTCCTTTTCTCATACTAGGTAACATATTCTCAGATTCCAAGTATTACGATATGGACATATTTGGGCAGTCATTATTCTGCCTACCATGGTAATTATCACATTTCTTGGCAAAATTTTAATTTATTCATTTATTTATTTATATCACTATGGAATCACATATTACTGTTTTATTCAATGGGTTGTAATCTGTTATTGTATTATTAGTTTGATGTCCAATTGTTTGGCCAGTGCAGGCTTATTCAAGCTAGCTTCTGTGTCTTTTTAATACGTTCCCAACACTCTTGAGCACCTCCTTGTTTTCTGGCACAAGATTTTCCAGTCCTATCTTGTACTTTTCCTGCCCCAGCCCTGAAATCAGCCATTTCTTTAAAAAGAATATTGTTGTTTACAGGAAAATACAGCATCAGAGAAACAACTTTCTCTCTAATAACAAAATACATAAAGGTCTTTGTACTGTTTTTACAACTTTAACTCTGTAGTTACTTCAAAACTTTAACATGTTATTTTATTTTAATAATACAATGTCTTCCAAAGTTCAAAGTAATCACTTGTATCATATTGTATTATGATTTGTATGCTTTTTTTACTTGAAATTACAGTTGTTCAAACTCTTTATAACCACTACTTTGTACTGCTTTATATGGCTGACACATAACTTTGTCTATTTTCTTGCCGTACAATATTGAATTGAATTCAACTCAGGCTATTACAAATAATTTTCCAGTGAATATAAATCTTTCCATACTTCTGATTATCTTCTTGGGATAGATTCCCTGACATGGAATCGCTACACCAAAGAAACATTTTAAGACTTCATACATATTGCCAAATTGCTTTCCAGAAAAGAACATTCCTATTAATATTTCCAAATAAATATGCCTTTCATTGCATCGATTCTCCTTTTTTGGTCTTTTGTTGGTGTTAGGTGAAATTATAAATGACAAAAATAGCTAATATTTATCAAATGCTTACTATATATCTGGCTAAGTACTTAATATACATTATTTCTTTTAATCCTCACAACTCTATAGTAGGTTCCACTGTCTCTCCATAAATATAGGAATAAAGACTTGGATCAACAGCATAAAGTGCTTAAAACAGCGCCTAACACACAGCAAGCACTTTATAAATATTTCCTCCTATTTTTAAGTGTTTTAAGTGTTCAGTTGCTTGCCCAGTAACACTTACCTCTTAAATAGTGAAGTTAGGATTCAATTAAAAGTCTGTGTCATGAAATACTGCCCTTCCCATATCATCCAAGTATTGCATAAATTTGCATTTCTTTAATTACTTACGAGGTTGAAATTGTTCACATTTCTATTCATAATGAAATGTTAAGGCTATTTGAAAACTTCAAGAAAAACATAAAAACTAACATATATTAATGATAATTTATATATTTAAATTAGCTTCTGTTCTAATTTTATCTTTATTATTCATGGATCTCTGTACCAGACTGTGATAAATATGGTTTATCCCTGAGGCTTTCTCTGTAACATCAAAATTAAGTTGCAAAATAATTATAACTTTGAAAATGAATTACATATTGACACTTCTCTCCAAACCTAAAGAAAATGAAATGATCTACCTTCTTTAATAATGACCAAATATATGTAACATGATACCAGAAATGGAATAGCCCAATTATAGTAAGATAGTCATTCAACACTATGCTAAAAACATCCTTCATAGTTTCCACATTCAGGGAAATCAGACATCTTACAGATCAAGTTCTTTAGTGTTCCACTTTCCACTTTTTTATTTACTCACGTGATTCAGCTTGCATATGGAAAAAAGACAGTAAATGACTGTTAAAGGCAATAAATGTTACACACAAAATCTGTTGTGTTTCTACACCCCAGCAATGAATTATCCAAAAATTAAATTAAGAAAAACTTCCATTTATAATAGTATCCAAAAGAATACAATACCCAGGAATAAATATAACAAAAGAGGTGAGAGATTTGTACACTGAAAACCATAAAACACAAAAACACTGCTGAAAGATATCAAACACACATCCAGGCACTGACAGACTTAATATTGTTAAGATGGCAATACTACCCAAAGCAATCTACAGATTCAATATGTTACTTATCAAAATTTTGATGGCCTTTTATGCAGAAATGGAAAAGCTGATTCTCAAATTCATATGGAATTGCAAGGGGCCAAAACAGGTCAAACAATTTTTAAAAAGAAGAACAAAGCTGGAGAACTCACATTTCCCAAATTCAAAACCTTACCACAAAGCTACAGTAATCAAAACAACATAGCACTGGCATAACGATAGATATATAGACCAAAGGAGTAGAATTGAGCATCCAAAAATAAACTCATACATCTATAGCCAAGTGATTTTAAAGATGCCGAAGACCATTCAATGACAAAAGAACAGTGTCTTCAACAAGTGGTGCTGGAACAACTATTCACATCCAAGACAATGAAGTTGGAATTTACACCCTATACAACAATTAACACAAAACGAATCAGTGAGCTAAATATAAGAACTAAAATTATAAAACTCTTGGAAGAAAACATAGGACAAATCTTCATGGCCTGGGATTTGGAAATGGATTCTTAGATATGATACCAAAAACGAGTCAAATAAATAAAATGGACTTCATCAAAATTCAAAACATTTATCGATCAAAGGACATTATCAAAAAATTGAAAAAAAAATCCACAGAATGGAAGAAAACATGTGCACATTATATATTTGATAATGAACAGTCTAGTATCTGGAGTATATAAAAACACAACCCAATACAAAAACACGAACAACGTATTTTTTTAAAAGGGCAAATAACTTGAATCGACATTTCTCTAAAGTAGATATACATATGGCCAACAAGCACATGAAAAGATGCTTAAAATCATTAGTTATCAGGGAAATGCAAATCAAAACCACAGTGAGATACCACTTTACACCCATAAGGATGGCAATTATCATTTCTTAAAAACAGAAAATAAGCGTAGGCAAGGATGTAGGGAAATTGGAACCCTCACACATTCAGTGGGAATGTAAAATGGTTTAGTTACTGTGGAAAGCAGTTTGGCAGGTCCTCAAAAAGCTAAACAGGATTACCATAAGACCCAGCATTCCATTCTTGGTATATACCCGAAGAAGTGAAAACAGGTACTCAAATAAATCCTTGGGCACAAATATTCACAGCAACATATTCATAATAACTAAAAGGTGGACACAACCCAAATATCCATCGATGGATAAATAGATAAACAAACTGATATATATACATGCAAAGGAATATTCTTCTGCTATAAAAAGGAAAGAAGTACCAATACAAGCTACATGTGAGTAAACCTTGAAAACGTTTTGCTAAATGAAAGAAGCCAGGGATAAAAACTCAAATATCGAATAATTCAATTTATATAAAATATCCAGAATAAGTAAATCCATAAAAACAGAAAACAGATTTGGTTGCCATGAGCTAGGGGCCTCAGGGAATGAGGAGTAACTGCTTGATAGGTATGAGATTTTACTTTAAAGTGATAAAAATGTTTTGAAACTCGACAGAAGTGATGGTTGCACAACACTGCAAATATACTAAATGCCACTGAACTGTTGCTTCAAAATGGTTAATTACGTCAATTTTTACCTCAATTTTTTTTCCAAAAAAAGCAATTAACATTTATAATACGTGTTGGATAAATGTGGAAATTATAAGCAGTTCTTCCTCTTTGAAGGTCAAATGTGCAAATGACAAGCATAGTAATTATGCAAATAAAGTATTCTTCAACATTTAATGAGGTGTTTTATGTCTAAATAAAGTCGATGTTTCTCCCTCATGACTTCATTCAGAAATATTGATTTATCACCAGCTCCTTACTAGGATTATTTCCCAGTGGAAATTCATTCCCTCTATAAAGTTTTTCTGGATATTTCTATCATTAGAAACGAAGCCTGGGCAGGGAGTGGTGACTCATGCCAGTAATCCCAGCACTTTGGGAAGCTGAGGAGGGAGGATTGCTTGGGGCCAGGAGTTTGAGACCAACCAAGGCAACAGAAAAAGCAAGAAAGCAGGAAAGAAAGGAAAGAAAGAAAGGAAAGAAAGGAAAGAAAGGGAAGGAAGGAAGGAAGAGGGGAGAGAGAGAGAGAGAGACAGAAAGAAAGAAAGAAAAGAAAGAAAGAAAGAAAAAGAAAGAAAGAAAGAAAGAGATCGAGCGAAAGAGCAAGCCTGAACTACATTCACATTCAATCAATTCAAGGTCAACATATTTCTAACTCCTTAAAAATGATTCTAAGCCAAATTCTTGTAGGTGACCAGGAGCTCTCTCATATCAAAGCGCAAAACATCCCAAAATTTCAGTTTTCTTTTCAGTTCACATTAATGTCGCAATAAACATTTAAATGTTTTAATGTCTGAATATTTCATGATCATTAATATTTAATTATTAACTCCATAACCACAAAATTGACAATGTTCCTCAGACTTTATTTCAAAGTTAAAAACACCGATTTCCTCAGGAAGATCTACATCATTGAAACAACTAGAAATAACAAATATCTTCCTCAGGGATTACCTTCTCTTAAGAGGAATATAAAGGTAGATATAAAAATGCCTGATTATGTTACTGCCTGCAAAAATTCCTTAACAGAGTAAGCAGTTTTCAGAATAAAGTTCAGAACTAAATTGTGGTTTAGCAAAGAAGTTCTTCATAAACTGGCTCCTCTCTGTATATTTAGCTTAGTTCCTTGCCATTCCTCCAGTCTTTTTTCTTTCTAACCATGTACATTTTCTCATGCTTATTCAATGGAAGCTCATGCTTGGTTCTATATTATCTACATTAGTGAAGTGAAACATTAGTGCAAGAGATATTTTACAAGAAGTGGTAAAAGCAGATTTTTAACTGGACAATCCCAACTACTTCATTTACAGACGAGGAAATGAACTGACAGGTTAAGATACCTATGCAAAGTCACCCAGCTAATAAGTGGGATTGTTGCGTGACACCCAGACTCCCATAATGCTGATGCTTTCAGCTACAATATAACTTTATTTCTATTCCAACCTCATAGATAAGCCAGGGGATTCTCTTTTTATTTTTCTATTTTATTTGATTTGATTTCATTTTATTTTATTTTATTTTTTGAGACAGAGTCGTGCTCTGCCACTCAGGCTAGAGAACAGTGGCACAATCTCGGCTCACTGCAACCTCCGCCTCCCAGGTTCAAGCGATTCTCCTGCCTCAGCCTCTCAAGTAACTGTGATTATGTAAGCGAGCCACCAAGCCTGCCTAATTTTCATATTTTAGTACAGATGGGGTTTTACCATGTTGCCCAGGCTGGTCTCAAACTCTGGCCTCAAGTGATCTGCCCACCTCGGCCTCCCAAAGTGCTAGGATTACAGACGTGAGCCACCATACCCGGCCAGATTCTCTTCTTCTCACCTTCAATCTAGGGGGTACATGGGTCCTTAATACCTGCCACATTTAACTGACTCCTTTAATCTTTAAGATCTATCTAGCCTCTCCCTTAACACCTTCTCCCTGTAATAAACATATGATGAGTATCTACATTTGTTGAGCATTAAATCCATCTAAGCCATTCCACTGGGAGAAAGGGGAAAAGGGAGAGACAAACGTGAATAAGAAAGACATGGTCCCTTCTTTCAAATGCTCTGCAAAATTAGTTACAATCTGGTATAGTATTCATTATTACCATCTGCTTAAACAGGTACAAATACATGGTACGAGAAAAATCTAATTACCGTCTATTATGAAAATGCACCTTATTTCTCCCATTAGCAGATAAGCTCCATGAGGGCAAGGATTTTTCTCTTTAGAACAGTGTCTGACATAGAAGGTACTCAACAAATGTTTGAGTGAATAAATGTTACAGAAAAACCCCTAAGTAGTAGGATCCAAGTAATGTTTCCAAAAATGGTATGACAAGATATGTAAACCTTCTTATCATGCTCAACAACATTTTTCTGTTGGTTTGTTTCATTGGCCAGTTACTGAGAACTTGACAGGAAACTGAAAATAGTTGAGATGGACATATTTTACTACTTAATTCAACATCATGCTCTACCCAATTGTACCAAACCCTAGAAAATCTTCCAAGAAAGGAAACCTACAGTCCTTCTATGACTTAGTCCTGTGCCCTTTTTCAAGTACAAAGGGCCTCCAGTTGTTTTAATTTTTTTCTTATAATAGGTTCTGGGATCTCTGTGTTCGCCCCCACTTATGAAGATAATAATACTGATAACAAAAACATCTCAATTACTATCTGTCATGTACCAGACACTTTTCATATATTAACTCAGTATTTCAAAACAACTATCAGAATTGGTATTGTCATCAACATCGTTTTACAGAATGGAAAAAATGGTAAGCCTCTTATCCTTTGAGTCTCTTTTTCCACAATCCTGGCTATAAGTAAAATACAATCTCATCAGTTGCACCCTGACTTTCATTGTCCCCCATAACAAGCACACAGGCTCTCTGATTCTAAAGGTTTTGCTATTAACCAATTCAAGGTAACAAAGAAGTGATAATAAAAATAACAAATCTGGGCCTGGCACGGTGGCTCACGCCTATAATCCCAGCACTTTTGGAGGCCGAGACGGGTGGATCACGAGGTCAGGAGATTGAGACCATCCTGGCTAACACGGTGAAACTCTGTCTCTACTAAAAATACAAAAAATTAGCCAGGCATGGTGGCGGGCGCCTGTAGTCCCAGCTACTCGGGAGGCTGAGGCAGGAGAATGACATGAACCCGGGAGGTGGAGCTTGCAGTGAGCCCAGATTACACCACTGCACTCCAGCCTGGGCGACAGAGCGAGACTCTCTCTCAAAAAATAAAAAAATAAAAAAATAAAAATCTGGAGATGTTCAAATGTTCAACAATTCAACATTCAACATATGTTTATAAATGCCTGGCACCACACAAAAATCAGACTCTCAAAATTCTTAGTGTGAGAATCCCTAGTCTCCAGTTTACTAGCTATTTTTTTAATAAACGGGAGCCTTGCTAGGTCTAAAAATTTTTCCTCCCCACTGACTTACCTCCTGATCTCCCAGGACACAAATCAAAATACACTAAAGGGAAAAATAATGGGTGCATCTTCATTGAGAAATCTGTACTTGTGAGGAATTTAAGGAGTCACATTACTCTTGTGAAACTCTGACCCACAGAGGAGTGGTTACTTTTAGGTCATTTCCTTACAATGTAAGTATTTGGTCTCTTCCCTTTTCATAGAATACACAGAGCTTCCAGTTTTCATTCTATATTTCCAAATATCTGAACAACTCCTCAGCTCCAAAAGTAAACTCCCTATCATCCTCTCTCCTCCTAAATCTCCTTCCACCAAAACCTGTTCTTCATGATAATATCCTTATTTCTGCTAATAACATCACTATCCTCCCAAAAATTTGTCCTGGGCCTATACTCTGGTCAGTTCCCAGTGTCAATGTCATTATAATGTCAACATCTTTCAAATTTGTACCTTCACTACAATCATCACTTTTTGCCTCAACTACTATAGTTAAACTCCATGGTATTCCTACTTCTAGGCTTCCACTCTTCCATTGGACCTGTTCACAAATTATTATCCATAAAGAGAGTTTCTTCTTAACTAAAAATCATACACAAAATCTTTAGTCTGACATTTAAGAGTCTCCATAATCTGTATCCATCTATCTTTACCAGTCTGGTCCTTAAACATACCCTTACCAAATATACTCTGCTTTTCCTATCTCTATACCTTTGCTTGGGCAGTGTCCTTATGTGGAAGTTTTTTTTTTCCCACCCTCCTTCAACTGCTAACAATCTTTCAAATGACGTTATCGTCAATGGAAAAAAAAAAAAAAAGCTAAGGCATATAATTTACTAAACATATACTCCATCTGATGCTTCACAAATTATCTGAATCTCCACAAAAACAAATAAGGAAGCAGTTAAGGAAACTGAGGAGGAGCTCACCGAAACTCACCAGCAAGTAAGAATCCACAATAGCCCCATGGCATTCCACATTTTTAATGAAATAAGACATAAAAGAGACAGACGTTCCGTAGTCAGAATACCTGTGTTCAAATTCCAGCTACTCCACTACTCCACCAGCTACTTGTGTGAACTCACAAGTTATGTATCTGTGATGCCTTAATTCCCCCACTTCCCACTTATAAAATGGGGATAAGACAGGCATGATGTATCACACCTGTAATCCCAGCACTTTGGAAGGCTGAAGCAGGTGGATCACTTGAACCCTGGAGTTTCAGACCAGACTGAGCAACATAACAAGACCTTGTCTCTACAAAAAAACAATTTTTTTTTAACTAGCCAGGCATGGCAGTATATGACTGTAGTCCCAGCTATTTGTTGGGCTAAGATAGGAGGATCCCTTGAGCACACAAAGTCAAGCGTGCAGTGAGCCATAATCGCTCCAGCCTGGGCAACAGAGCAAGACCCTGTCCCCCAAAAATAAAAATAAAAAGGAAACAATTTACCATCTACTACATCAATGACTGTAAGAACCACCTGAGATATTACAAAGGGCTTAGAATTATATTTGGCTCATAGTAACCAATCAATATTAGCGACATTACTGTTTTGTTGTTATTGATATACTACGTTATATAAACTTTGACAACACCAATCATATGCTGTGTTGTCCCCAAATCAACTTTTGTGTAATGTAAAAGATTCATAAAAGTTTAATATTTTACTTTTATATATGCTCAATAAATATCTATAGAATACATACATTTTTGAACAATGACTCACCAGTATGCTTTATTAAAAGGAATTTGCTTGTAATTTTGTTTCCTCTTTTGGGAAAAGTAACAATGCTTACCAACTTTCTTCCCCTTTTTATGTCATGTGAAACTATCATACGCAATGCCATATGGTAAACATGACAAACAGTGCAAAACACTATTTTGACTGAAACTCATTTGCCTTCTGCTAAACATCATTAATTCCCAGATTTAAAAATATTGTTATTTAAATGCCAACCATTTTTAGGTCACATCTACACGAAGTAAGCAAAACATACCATGATAGTTGACCAAACTATTTCATTTCATACATCTCCTATGGGAAGAACTATAAGGCATAAAATGCCTTTCTCCAACTTAACTCAAAGACATAAATCTATCCCTTTAGTCATACCCTCAGTCCTACCCTCACTTAGCTAAAGTTAGTGCCTGTAAAAGTTCTGAATAATCTACGATATTCTGGAATGCAGAAAAATATCAAGGGAAGAAAGCTGAATGCTAACAACAATTTATGCTCCTCCAAAATTATTGAGAAAATTAGCTTTATACAAGGAGAGATGAGAACTTATCCCAAACCCTTCAGTATTATAACTCTCAAACCAAGATTTTGTCTAAGATTTGCATTACACATAGAGACAAGATGACAAGCTGCCTAGCTTCAAACAAAGGCAGAGGTTTAAAAAAAAAACCTAATAAAACAGTTCTCATTCCCTACATAGAGAAAAATAACCGTCCTTCTCTTCAATAGTTTCCAACAAAACAACAAAAAAACTTACGTAATAGACAAATTTTGTTTCATTTAATCCTCATAACTCATTTGTTATTTACGGAAAATGTCACAGAATTAGTAAGTGGCAGAACTGAACCCAGCTTGACTCTCAAATTTGGAATCCAGTATTTTTGAAACATTTGTTTTTGCAATAATCCATAATACACTCTACATTTCCAACTTCCTCTTGACACATGCATATTGTTAAAAACTGAAACAAAAGCTACTTGCCATAATATTTACTTTTATTCCATACAATGTCCTCTGGTATTTTTTTCTTTCTTTTTAATGCTTATGTCAATGTACTAAATTGATTCTAAAACCTATTAATGAATCCTTATGGGCCCTGCACTACACTTCTTACCTCCTGTTTAAAGTTCTTTTTCATTGCTACCACTGTCCAGTTTTGTTACTTCGATATGGAGCTAATCTCCACCCATTTAAAAAATTGTCCTTAAATAGAATAAACTCTTGAAAGTCCTACCTTAAATCTTGAATTGATTTGTTTCTCCACAAGAACTCTTTGGAGGCACAGCTACCTTACTTATTTATATTGTAACAAAAACTGCAGATGTTCTCCTTGGAGAACAACACATCATTGTTGAAAGGAATGCATCAGTTTTCACTGTTCCTGCTGCATCACTGACTAACAGTAATAGCCGGGCAGGTTTGGGGCAACAAGAGAGGACCCGAGCAGCTGCCCACGGTGCTGAAACTGATGATGAAACGACAGTTTTGGAAATTTACTATTTACTATTGTCAGATTAGGACAAAATAGAGGAATTTACCAGACACCGGCAGAGAAAACTGAGTGGCTGCCACCAAAGTTGCATGAGTGCTTCCGGGATACTACTGTTTGGCTTCTATGTCTGCCCACTCTCTCTTTCTCTCTGGGACAAAGTTCTTTAATAAGTGCAAGTCAAGTCAAGCGTACAGGCACAGCTGCTGACTGACCGTAGTATCTGGCCCTAGCAGGGGTCACGTCCCAAATCTGCAATCTGAGCTTCCAGGGAAAGAAAAAGGGGGTGGGGGTAAAAGAGAGGAAGTGATTGCCCTCCTTCTATTCGAAGACAAAACAGCCCCCTCAACTAAAGTCAAGCGATTTCCCCGAGGACGTTGCGGCAGGTGCTTGACCAAGAAAAGCCTTCCAAACATGTTTTCCAGGCAGACTCTTGCAGCCTCAAGAAGGGAATGAGAGAAGCAAAACCGGTAACTCAACTTTGGACACACACAAACTCGCAGAATCAGAGTGCAGAGGAGACTCGGTCCCCCGAGGGCAAGGCTATTTTATTCCTTTTGCAAAAAGCCTAATTTACTTCTCGCGCAGTTCTAGAGGAGCAGCAAAAGACCTCAGCAGCAGGGCCGACTCCGGGCTCGAGGGCCAACAAGCGGGGTATGTTCTCTGGGCCTCTCGATAACCCGCTGCCCGGCTGCCGCGAAGCCGGACAAGGTCTTACCTTGAAGTCCAGCCCCCGCAACACAAACAGTCTCGCCGGCCGGCCGCGTAGCTGCGGGAGAAGTCCCTACCCTGACTTCATGACTGAATATCCGCACCGACCCCCACAGCCCGGAGTAGGAGCAGGGACGACAACACCGAGGCGAAGCGGAAGTCCCGCCCCACATGCCTCATTGGTCCGCACCCAAAGGCACAGAAAACCCATTGGGCCACATGGTTGCCTGTTAAGGCTCCTTCCCACTCTCACAAGGAGTCTCGCTACTTGCTCCAGCCCGGCTCGAGAAATGCCCAGTTTGCGAGTCTCGTTCTTGGCCGCGTGATCCGTCTTCCCTGGAAGGGAAGGGCAGGGTGGGGCAGGCGTCTGCGGAACTGTAGCGCGGCTGAAGAAGCTGCTCTTGGCAGAGGAAGGGGCAGGCTGGCAGAGTGGATTGGCTGTGGGCGTCTGCCGCTAACCATGTGCCCCTAGAAACGGAGACCGTAGGGTCTGGACGGCGCGGGACCGAGCGGGCAGGGCCTGTCGGTCTGATCCGCTCCGGCTGTTGGGACACAGTAGCCCAAGATCCGGCTGCCCGGCTGCCCCCGGGCGGGCCTGGCCCTGGCGCTGACGCTGACACGTCTCTTCCCTGCACACTACACTCACCCGACCTACTAAAGAGGCGAGGGCGAGGCCTCATCCGCCCTCCTCCCGCACCGTGCCCAGTCTGAGATCAGGGTGGGTGGGACCGTGACCACACCTTAGTGTAGGGCTCAAATTGTTAGAGATGCGAGCGGCCCAAGGTCTGAACGCCAGTCCCCCGAGGCCTGGCTCGCATCCGCGCTGACATCAGCACTCTGGGCCTGACACGCGCCATCCCCGGGGCTTAGCAAAAGTCAAACCACGTGATTTTTAAAACCCTTGCCTCCTTTTGATGAACCAAAAATCTCGTCCCCTGCCGCCCTTCTGATAAACCTTTTCTGGTTGTCCCAATCTTAAACCAGTCGAAAATTACCGGATTGTACTATCCACACTGATTAATCATTGCCAACTCGCCACCTTACAAAAGCAGTGTGACTTAGTGCAAAGATTACCAAGTCCTGAACTAAAATGTCAGGAGACATAGAATCAGCCACTACTTCTGCTTCAAATAATAAGGCACCTTTAATAAGGCCTTTACAGGCTTCAACTCCTTCAACATCATGTTTTAAAAATGGTGGCGAGGAGGCTGTCACACAGAATATTAGTAGAATACCATTGGATGTAACTTGTAACTTTGATTGCTTGGAGAGCCCTGAGTAGGTGGCACACAGCAACGGGGGAAAGACACTTTCCTTATTGTGTATCCTTTTGTGCCTTTTGAATTTTGAACCTTGTAAATATTACCTACTCAAATAAAATTCAAATACAAGAAATTTAAAATCAAATTTTAAAAAATTAAATAAAAGCCATCAAAGGTACTTTCCTCTTCTGTCTATCCTATGAGTATTCTATATAGTCTTAACTTTTCATTGGTTGTGAAGACATTCAATACTTAAATCACAATTCTGCCTTTAAGAAAGCCATAAATAAAACTCAGCATTGGGAATATTACTAAGAAGACTAGTGTAATTAATATAAACACATTTATAATATCTCTATAAGCATTTTTTCATTAAATTACCTCGAATTGGTATATTACATCAGATTTCTTGCATAACATCAAAAAAATTTTTTTAGGCCGGGTGCAGTGGCTCACGCCTGTAATCCCAGCACTTTGGGAGGCCAAGTCAGGCAGATCACTTGAGGTCAGGAGTTCAAGACCAGACTGGCCAACATGGTGAAACCTCATCTCTACTAAAAATACACAATTAGCCGGGCTTGGTGGTGCACACCTGTAATCCCAGCTACTTGGGAGGCTGAGGCAGGAGCATCACTTGAACTCGGGAGGCAGAGGTTGCAGTGAGCTGAAATCCCATCACTGCACTCCAGCATAGGCAACAGAGCAAGATTCCGTCTCCAAAAAAAAAAAAATATATATATATATATTTAAGTCCACAGAGAGGAGCTTTGGGTTTTGTTATTGTTGTTTTATTTTTATTTATTTTAGAGACAAGGTCTCTCTCTGTTGCCCATGCTGGAGTGCAGTGGTGAGATCGTTTCTCACTGCAGCCTAGAACTCCTGGGCTCAAGTAATCCTCCCACCTCAGCCTCTGGAGTAGCTATGATTGCAGGCATGTGCCACCAGGCCCGGCTAATTATTTTATTTTCTGTAGTGAAAGAGCCTGGCTGTGTTGCCCAGACAGGTCTCAAAGTCCTGGTCTCAAAGGATCCTCTTGCCTCAGTCTCTCAAAGTGCTAGGATTACAGGCATGAGTCACCATGCTCAGCCAAAGAGCTTTGCTTATTCCTTAAAGGCACCTGGAGTACAGAATATTTTACTTCTGGTTTCAATCTGCTCTTCAGATCACAATAGGTATAGTTCTCTCAGTTATGAACAAGGTAATGTGTGATTTGTACTACGTTTAGGCTACACTCTGCAAAAACATTTACTCTCCCAACCTGTGCTGAAAAAGGTAAATTGGAAAAAAATATATTGGAAAAATGTATTAATTTTTCTAAAGCAGATTAGACAGTAAGATTGACAGATATCGTAATTACAATTTTCAAGAACATGAAGGTTTAATAAGGCACATGATACTAATATACCACTAATTATCTTTTTATAGAAACAAAATGTGCTTTTAAGGTGTTGTATCTAACAGGTTTTTTTTTTTTAACCTTCCTAAAAAGTACAAACAGATAGCACATAAAAGTAATTGTAGACTCTCCTATTTCCAAAATATTATAAGGCAACAACAACAACAAAAGACAGACACCCAATTATGTAATTGTCTGAAATGACTTAGAAATAGTTCTCCCTAAATACCAGAAAGAATGCAGGCAGTCTCCTTAAGCACAGAGATTAATCAGAAACCTTAAACAATTCTATGTATTATCATATTTAGAAACAGAAATAAAGGTAATTTTAGATTCAGAAAAAAAATGGTATTTTCATTTTGAAAACAAAATAAAATTAGTACTATTAAAAGAAAGAATAAGATCCATAAAGAATTTATGTATGTATGGAATAAGCAATTTTGAAAAGTACCAACCAGAATTTCTAAAAATAGCATCAGGGAACTTTTAGCCAAAGATACTGAAACATTCTTATTTCTTTGCCAAGTTCCAAATTAATGAAAAGGTTCATTTAGTAAGATAAAAAGTGAAAAGTTCAGAACCTAAGGAGATACATATCAGTCAGAGGGTTTTTCAACAAAGTTTAACCCAATTTATTTTCAAGGAGTTGAGAAAGATCAGACAAAAAGAGGTATGCTTAATGTTAAATGCCTTAAAAATGATATAGTCATTGTTTTATGTGGGATGGGTTGCCTCCCTCTCTATATCTAAGATGACTAACATGCAAATTCAACTTTTCCTTTGGGGCACTGAGAACCAGTTTTCCTCTGTTTGCTAACAAAGGAATTACAAAATAAGCATACAAAAACTCATATGACATAATGCAATATAAAGACGGAAGAAGTCATTGGCTTGTGAACTGATATAACCACACTGGGAAACAATGTGAAATTGTCTAGGGAGGGTGAAAAAGAAATTTTTCTATGAAACAGCAATTCACTCTAAGGAATATACCCTAAAGAAAACACAAAATAAATTCAAATTTAGGCACATTGTAATAAAATTTAAAGAGGATCAAAGAAAAATAAAACATTTTAAACAAACAAAAAAAGATAAAATACTTACAAAGGAGTGATAGCCGATAGGTTTTTTGGTTTTTTTGTTTGTTTGTTTGTTTGTTTGTTTGTTTGGAGACAGAGTCTCACTCTGTCCCCCAGGCTGTAGTGCAGTGGTTTGATCTCAGCTCACTGCAAGCTCCACCTCCCAGGTTCACGCCATTCTCCTGCCTGTAGCTGGGACTACAGGCATCCGCCACCACGCCCGGCTAATATTTTGTATTTTTTGTAGAGATGGGGTTTCACCATGTTAGCCAGGATGGTCCCTATCTCCTGACCTCGTGATCCGCCTGCCTCGGCCTCCCAAAGTGCTGGGATTATAGACGTGAGCCACTGCGCCTGGCCTGGACTTCTTACTAGCTACAAAAGAAACTAAAAGTCAGTGAAATAATATCTTCAAATGCTAAAATAAAATAGTTACAACTGTCAATTTAGAATTATATGCCTAGTTAAGCTATCACTTAAGAGTGAGGGCAAAATAAATACATTTTTAGGGAAAATCAGCTTTTACCACTAACAGACTTCTACTAACTGAACTTGTAAAGAATATCTTCAGAAAGATGAAAATCAAACCCAGAAAAAAAGAGATGCAAAAAAAGGTATGGAGACCAAAGATATTGAGTATGATTTCCAAACCAGTAGACATAAAAAGGGAATAAAGGAATAAAGAAAACAATATGCAATATAAAGCAGAAAAGGAGAGATGGGAAGAAGCGAATGAAAGGTATTTTAAATGGCAAATTCAGAATGAGATGGAATAAGTGACATCAGCAAGATGGTGAAATAGGAGCTCTTTACTGTCATCCTACTGCAGAAGCATCCATTTTGAAAACTACCTCCAGATGACAGTACCTTTGTGGAAGTCCAGGAGTCCAGTGGAGAAGTTCCAGCACACTGTTGGAGTTTTTTGGGGCCAGGAGTTTGAGGCCAGCCTGGCCAACATGGTGAAACCCTGTCTCTACTAAAAATACAAAAAAAATTAGCTGGGTGTGGTGACGCACACCTGTAATCCCAGCTACTCAGGAGACTGAGGCAGGAGAATCGCTTGAACCCAGGAGGCAGAGGTTTCAGCGGGTCAAGATCGTGCCACTGCACTCCAGCCTGGGGGACACAACAAGATAAAAATAAAATAAAATAAAAAATAAAAATTTCCAGAATAGATAAATTGAAGTGGGTAAGAACAGTTTTGCTTTTCCTGCATCACTACTTCCACTAGGTGGCAGAGCTCAGTGCCAAGAGAGACCTCCCTTGGCCAGCGATTTCTCCCACAGGAAAAGTGAGAGCTTAGTGAGTGAGTGCGTGTCTCTCCCAGCCATGTGGAACACTGCCCATGAGACCCACAGCCGAAAACAATTAACAAAATGGCAATAGTAGGTCCATACCTATCAATAATTACCTTGAATGTGAAATGGATTTAATTCTCCAATCAAGACATAGAGTAGCTGAATGGATTTTGAAAAAAACAGAGACCCAATTACATGCTCCCTACAATAAACTCACATCAGCTTTAGGGACATACACAGGCTTAAAGCGTGGAGATGGAAAAAGATATTCCATGCAAATAAAAAACACAAAAAGAGTAGGGATTGCTACACTTATATCACACAAAATAAACTGTAAGTGAAAAGCCGTAAAAAGAAACAAATAAGCATTATATAACCTTTAAAAAAAAAAAAAGTCATTGCATTAAGAGGCTGTCAGACGCCGAGTGCGGTGGCTCACGCCTGTAATGCCAGCACTTTGGGAGGCTAAGGTGGGCAGATCACTTGAGGTCAGGAGTTTGAGATGAGCCTGACCAACATAGTGAAACCCTACCTCTACCAAATATATAAAAATTAGCCCGGTGAGGTGGCATGCATCTGTAGTCCCAGCTGCTCAGGAGGCTGAGACAGGAGAACTGCTTGAGCTGAGATTGTACCACTGCACTCCAGCCTGGGAGACAGTGAGATTTTGTGAAGAAGAAGAAGAGGAAGAAGGAGGAGGAGAAGGAGAAGGAGGAGGAGGAGGAGGAGGAGGAAGAGAAGAAGAAGATGAAGAAAGAGGAGGAGGAGGAGAAGAAAGAAGAAGAGGGAGAGGGAGAAGGAGAAGAAGAAGAAGAGGAGGAGGAGGAGGAGGAAGAGGAAGAGGCAGCAGCAGCAGCAGCAGCTATAAGAATTGTAAATATATGTTCTCAGGGGAGAAACAGTAATAGAACAACAGGAGGAGACTTCAATACCCTACTTTCAACAATGGATAGATCATCCAGACCAAAAATCAATAAGGAAATAGTAGATTTGGACTACACTTTAGGCCAACTGGACTTAACGCACATACACAGAACATTTTATCCAGCAGCAACAGAATATACATTCTTCTTAAGTGCACATGGAACATTCTCCACAACTGATCATGTTAGGCCACAGACTGAAGTCATACCAAGTATCTATTTTTGACACAGTGGCATGAAACTAGAAATCAATAAGAGGAGGAAAACTTGTGGATTGAACAACATACTCCTGAACAAACAATGGGTCAAAAAAATCAATCAAAAGGAAAATAAGGAGACATCTTAAGATAACTAAAAATGGAAACACAACATACTAAAACCCATGGAATGCAGCAAAAGAAAGTCTAAAAGTAAATTTTATAGTGATAAACACCTACATAAGGAAAACATAAAGATCTCAAATAAACAACCTAACATCATACCTCAAGGAACTAGAAAAAGAACAAAGCCCAATGTTACTAAAAAGAAAGAAATAACAAAGATCAGAACAAAAATAAATCAAATAGACACTAGAAAAGCAATAGAAAAGATCAATGAAACTAAGATTTTTTTCTGAAAAAATAATGAATTTGATAAACCTTATCTAAAGAAAAAAAGAAAGCTAAAATCAGACATGAAAGAGAAGAGATTCTAATTGACACCACAGAAATACAAAGCAGTCTAAGAGAATACTATGAACAATTATAAGTCAACAAATTGTATAACCCAGAACAAATGCATAAATTCCTAGAAATATACAATCTACCAAGACCAAATCATGAAGAAACAGAAAATCTAAACAGACCAATAATGAGGAAGGAGATTGAATCAGTAATCATAAATCTCCCATGACTTAATTAAACTAGAAAGCTGTTGCACAGCAAAAGAAATAATCAACAGAATGAAGAAACAACCTGAGAAAATATTTGCAAACTGTCCAACAGGGGACTAATATCCAGAATATACAAGGAACTCAATAGGAAAAAAAGAAAGAAACAAATAATTCCATTAAACAGTGAATAAGAGACACAAATAGATACTTCTCAAAAGAAGACATAAAAATAGCCAAAAGGTTTATGAAAAAAATGCTCAAAACCACTAATCATCAGGGAAATGAAAATCAAAGTCACAATGAGATATCATCTTACCCCAGTCAGAATGGCTATTATTAAAAAGACAAAAAATAACAAGTGTTAGTGAGCATGTGGAGA
Organism: Mandrillus leucophaeus; assembly: GCF_000951045.1. NCBI lineage: Eukaryota > Metazoa > Chordata > Mammalia > Primates > Cercopithecidae > Mandrillus > Mandrillus leucophaeus. The sequence continues at coordinate 3,728,563 of NW_012101255.1, forward strand.
AAAGGGAACTCTTATATACTCTTAGTGAGAATGTAAACTTATAGAGCCACTATGGAAAACAGTATGGAGATTTCTCAAAAAAACTAAAAGTTTGATCTAGCAATGTCACTGCTGGGTATCGACCAGAAGGAAAATATATCATTATAACAAAGGGATACTGAACTTGTATGTTTATTGCAACACTATTCACGATACCAAAGATATGGAATCAACCTAAGTGCCCAAGAATGGATGAATGGATAAAGAAAATATGTATACACAGTGGAATACTCTCAGCCATTCAAAAGAATGAAATCATGTCATTTGTAACAAAATGGATGAAACAGGAAGTAATTTTATCTTAACTGAAATAAGCCAGGCACAGAAGAACAAATATCGCAAGTTCTCACATGAGGAAGGTGAAATATTTGGACACATGGAGGTAGAGAGTGTAAAACAAGATCAAAGAGACTGGGAAGGATGAGTGGAGTAGGAAGGGAGGAGGTTAAAGAGAAGTGGGTTAAAGAGTACAAACATACAGTAAGAAGAAATAAATTCAATGTTTGATCACAGAGTAGGATGACTATACTTAACAAAAATGTATCATACTTTGGTGACGGACACCGTGAATACCCTGACTTCATCACTGCACATTATATACATGTAATAAAATATCTCATGTACCCTATATATTTGCACAAATAAGAAAAAAATCCCATCAAAGAAAAGCCCAGGACCTCACTTCACTGGTGAATTCTAGCAGACATTTAAAGAAGAATAAATATCAATCCTTCTCAAACTTTTCCAAAAAATAGAAAGGAAGCAAATACTTACAAACTTATTTTATGAGGCCAGTATCACCTTGATATCAAAGCCAGAGAAAGACATTACAAGAAAAGAAAATTACAGAACAATATTCCTGATTAACATGAATGCAAAAATCCTCAACAAAATACTAGCAAACCAAATTCAACCGCATATTAAAAGAACCATACACCACAATCAAGTGGGATTTATCCCTGAGATGCAAAGATGATTCAATATATGCAAATCAATAAATGTGATACACTACATTAAAAGAATGGACAAAAATCACATGATCATCCCAACTGATACAGAAAAAGCATTTAACAAAATTCAATATCCTTTTATGATTTAAAAAAAAAAAACACTCTCGACAAATTAGGTATAGAAGTAATACACCTCAACACAATATAGAGATCACATATGGCCAACCCACAGCAACATCAAACTCAAGGGCGAAAAACTAAAAGCTTTTCCTTTAAAACAGGAACAAGACAAGGATGCCCACTGATATGGTTTGGCTCTGTGTCCCCACCCAAATCTCATCTTGAATTGTACTCACATAATTGCCATACGTTGTGGGAGGGGCCTGGTGGGAGACAATTTGAATAATGGGGGTGGTTTCCCCCATACTGTTCTCATTATAGTAAATAGGTCTCATGAAATCTGATGGTTTTATTGGGGATTTCTGCTTTTGCATCTTCCCCATTTTTCTCTTGCCACTGCCATGTAAGAAGTGTCTTTTGCCTCCCT
>NW_012101255.1:3730148-3734469 GCF_000951045.1 Mandrillus leucophaeus
AGCCACTATGGAAAACAGTATGGAGATTTCTCAAAAAAACTAAAAGTTTGATCTAGCAATGTCACTGCTGGGTATCGACCAGAAGGAAAATATATCATTATAACAAAGGGATACTGAACTTGTATGTTTATTGCAACACTATTCACGATACCAAAGATATGGAATCAACCTAAGTGCCCAAGAATGGATGAATGGATAAAGAAAATATGTATACACAGTGGAATACTACTCAGCCATTCAAAAGAATGAAATCATGTCATTTGTAACAAAATGGATGAAACAGGAAGTAATTTTATCTTAACTGAAATAAGCCAGGCACAGAAGAACAAATATCGCAAGTTCTCACATGAGGAAGGTGAAATATTTGGACACATGGAGGTAGAGAGTGTAAAACAAGATCAAAGAGACTGGGAAGGATGAGTGGAGTAGGAAGAGAGGAGGTTAAAGAGAAGTGGGTTAAAGAGTACAAACATACAGTAAGAAGAAATAAATTCAATGTTTGATCGCAGAGTAGGATGACTATACTTAACAAAAATGTATCATATTTTGGTGACGGACACCGTGAATACCCTGACTTCATCACTGCACATTATATACATGTAATAAAATATCTCATGTACCCTATATATTTGCACAAATAAGAAAAAAATCCCATCAAAGAAAAGCCCAGGACCTCACTTCACTGGTGAATTCTAGCAGACATTTAAAGAAGAATAAATATCAATCCTTCTCAAACTTTTCCAAAAAATAGAAAGGAAGCAAATACTTACAAACTTATTTTATGAGGCCAGTATCACCTTGATATCAAAGCCAGAGAAAGACATTACAAGAAAAGAAAATTACAGAACAATATTCCTGATTAACATGAATGCAAAAATCCTCAACAAAATACTAGCAAACCAAATTCAACCGCATATTAAAAGAACCATACACCACAATCAAGTGGGATTTATCCCTGAGATGCAAAGATGATTCAATATATGCAAATCAATAAATGTGATACACTACATTAAAAGAATGGACAAAAATCACATGATCATCCCAACTGATACAGAAAAAGCATTTAACAAAATTCAATATCCTTTTATGATTTAAAAAAAAAAAACACTCTCGACAAATTAGGTATAGAAGTAATACACCTCAACACAATATAGAGATCACATATGGCCAACCCACAGCAACATCAAACTCAAGGGCGAAAAACTAAAAGCTTTTCCTTTAAAACAGGAACAAGACAAGGATGCCCACTGATATGGTTTGGCTCTGTGTCCCCACCCAAATCTCATCTTGAATTGTACTCACATAATTGCCATACGTTGTGGGAGGGGCCTGGTGGGAGACAATTTGAATAATGGGGGTGGTTTCCCCCATACTGTTCTCATTATAGTAAATAGGTCTCATGAAATCTGATGGTTTTATTGGGGATTTCTGCTTTTGCATCTTCCCCATTTTTCTCTTGCCACTGCCATGTAAGAAGTGTCTTTTGCCTCCCTACATGATTCTGAGGCCTCCCCAGCCATATGGAACTATAAGTCCAATTAAACCTCTTTTTCTTCCCAGTCTCAAGTATGTCTTTATCAGCAGCATGTAAACGGACTAATATACCCACTCTCACCAATTATTTTCAATATATAATACTGGAAGTCCTAGTCAGAATAACTAGGCAACAAAATGAAATCTAAGACATACAAATTGGAAGGGAAGAAGTAAAATTATCTTTGTTTCCAGATGATATGATCTTGCATATAGAAAACTCTAAAAACTACATCAAGAAACTGTTAGAACTAATAAATGAATTCAGTAAAGTTGCAGAATACAACATGAACATTTAAACATTTTGTAGGATTTGTATACATTAACAATAAACTATCCAAGAAAAAAATTTAAAAGTAATTTCATTTATTATAGTATCAAAAAGAATAAAATACTTAGAAAAGAATTTAACCAAGGAGGTAATAAAAGATCTATACACTGGGATTAAGTGCAGTGTCTCATGCCTGTAATCCCAACACTTTGAGAGGCTGAGGTAGGAGGACTGCTTGATCATTTACAGGCAGCCTTCTTTGCACCTTTCAAATAAAACTACTAAACTAAATAAAATATATTTAGAGCTAGCCTTTAGCATACATCAAGCAGGTTTTGAGAATCCCTGGCTCCTGCCCCACAGTTTTTTCCACATGGAACCCTTACAATGGTATCTGAAATGCCTACGTTAATTCTTTTCTTTGGATCCAGAAAAAAGAAAGATATCAGAGATTTAATTGTCAGCTATTGCCACCTCAATATTTGATCAGTTCTCACTCCTGACCCCAACACTCTTCTGCAGACTGCATGACCAAACACATTCTTAAGGCAGAGAAGCAAAGTCCACAGAATGGGGAATATTGAACAAAAATGATAGCACAGAAGATCAGAGAAGGCACTGTCCTAATCTGTTGGGCTTTGATGAATATGTAAGAGCTTTCTCTACAATTTAAACACAAGATAGGGGATGTGATATCAGAAAGGAGACTACTAAGCATGATGTGTTTGATTCTACTAAATGGGACAGTGGTTAAAGTTATAATTCAATTTACAAGTCCTGTATTGATATAAAGCATTCCAACTAACACAATGGTACATAGTACTTCAATTAGCCTACTGCTTGTTCTATTTTAGTTGACAATAAACTGTGTTTTATAATTGCTATTTTCCTAAATACTGCTTATTTTCCTAATTGTAGATTTCTTTCCTGTTTACTGCTTGTTATTTCCTATATCAAGCATGAGTTTATTCTAGCTATTAGTTGCACAATTTCACTTCCTTGAAAGAGCCTTTGCATCTAGTGATGAGCTCTAATGTCTGGAAATTCTCCCAGCTTCCATCTTGGTTACAGTTAAGTCTTTATTGATCTTAGCAATTTAATGAGATGCATCTGCCCCTAGTTTTTTCACTTCCAAATATAAAGACATGAGGGAACTGTTCAATTGCATTTGCCATGTGTTCAGATGATCCAAATAAAGACACCAGGTATATCAGATAATAATAATAAACAAATAATGCCAGATTAAAACCACTGCTTTGTGAAACTATTTTTAGGTGAATTTTAAAGGACAATATTCTTTGCTTTTCTTTGTATTAAATTGGGAGGCAGCTGGGACAAAAATCTCTTTCTCTTTACAATTACTTTTTTTAAAAGCTCCATATAACTTCTAGTTCCCTGCTATTCAAACTGTGGTCCAGGGAGGCCGGGCACGGTGGCTCAAGGCTGTAACCCCAGCACCTTGGGAGGCCAAAGCAGGCAGATCACTTAAGGTCAGGAGTTCAAAACCAGCCTGGCCAACATGGCAAAACCCCGTCTCTACTAAAAATAGCCAGGCGTGGTGGTGTGCGTCTGGCTATAGAAATTATAGCATCTGGCTATAGAAATTAGTAAGGCGTGGTGGTGTGCATCTGTGTTCCCAGCTACTTGGGAGGCTGAGGCAGGAGAATTGTTTGAACCCAGGAGGTGGAGGTTGCAGTCAGCTGAGGTCATGCCACTGTACTCCAGGCTGTGTGACAGAGCAAGACTTCATCTCAGAAAACAACAACAACAAAACAAACAAACAAAAAAACAAAGTATGGTCCAGGGAGTTTGTTAAATTGAAAATCCCAGGTCCCACTCTAGAACTTCTCAGTGAGAATCAACATATAAAAAGGATCACCAGATGATTCAAATGCACACTTATGCTTTCTTAGATGGAAAGAAAGAACAAAACTCAATGACAAATTTTAAAAGTCACAATAATAAAAGCATAGTTAGATATTAAAAATAGATACTATCAATTCTTTCTCAACACATCAGCAGTGACATTTTAATACCAAAGCAGATACTTCTAAGGTAAATAGTATCATAAAGGACCACCAATCATTCAGCATTGCTCTACAATACTATTCACTATGTAACGTAAAATTCTTCTTGTTATTCTGTACATATCAATAACATGTATGGCATGTATCAATATATCATAAATCAGAAAATATTTTAAAGTCAATATAAGCATGTAATTATTTCAAAGCTTTTATATATATATATACTTTAAGTTCTGGGATACATGTGCAGAATATGCAGGTTTGTTACACAGGTATACACATGCCATGGTGGTTTGCTGCACCCATCAATCCATCATCTACATTACATATTTCTCCTAATGCTATCCGTCCCGCAGACCTCCACCCCCCGACAGGCCCTGGTGCATGATGTTCCCCTCCCTGTGTCCATGTGTTCTCGTTGTTCAACTCCCACTTATGAGTGAGAACATGCAGTGTTTGGTTTTCTGTTCCTGTGTTAGTTTGCTGAGAA
>NW_012101255.1:3738799-3741479 GCF_000951045.1 Mandrillus leucophaeus
CTGAGACGATGGGGTTTTCTAAATATACAATCATGTCATCTGCAAACAGGGACAATTTGACAACACTTTTTAAAGGAACCTAAAGAGTTAAACTATAATAGGGAGAATGCTACGCTTTAAGCTCAGAAATTAGAATCAAGAAACTGATCTCCATTTTTGAAATATAGAAGAAGACAGTGGACTAAAATATTAGTCACTGATTGTGGCATGGCTGTTTCTTTTCATGTGCACCCAGATCTTCTTGTAACACTATTTTTCCTTCTCTTTCTATCTTGGTATGTGTCATCTTACTATTATTTATTTTCCCTGCATTTAATCTAATTATTCCCTACTGTTATTCCCAGTAAGCAATTCTTTCCTAATTCATTACATTTATTTTGTTTAGCCCTAGTATTTGACCATTTTTAGCCCTTTTTCCATGTTTAGCCCTAGTATTTGACCATTCTCTTTAAACAGAGCTTCCTTGTTTATTAGTTACTTAATTATTGTATTTGCCTTCCCCTGATTCCCTACCTATTCTTACTCTCATCTCCACCCCAAAGACACATACTCACATATACACACTACACTGGAAGCTCCATGTCTTATTCACTGCAATAATCCAGCACAGAACAGTGCCTGACACATATTAGGGGCTCAGTGCTGTTCAGCTTAGAAAATGATACTCAGAAGTATGTCACTTTGGCATACTGAGTCCTTTGAACTAAAGAAAACTGGAAGGTCTCAGAAGCAACCTCAGAAGCAAAGTCTCTTTAGACCTTCTCCTGCCCTCTGTTTTCCCACACTCCCTCCTCCCCTGAAGGGAGGCAAAAAAAAACCAGTATTCCTCTTCCCCAAGGCAGGTCGTAAAAACTCGAACTCCTCACCTAGAGTCATCTCTAGGTTTTAAGCTATAAAACCTAGAAAGGTGACTCTCTCCCTTCTTCCTTAAAGACCCTCATTCCAGAGGGGTCCTGTCCTACACCTGGGAGGAAGGGGTGCTACAAAGAGAGGCCAAGAAGACTATGAACAGACAGGCCTTGCTGAGTTTTCCCCCTCAGTCAGTTACCATTAGATTATATCCCTTTGTCCAATTTCATTTCTACATGGCTGTTCATTCTTCACATCAAATCTAAGCATTAAAATGGACAGTTTTCCCTGGGTCTTTGAATCTTCATTTCTGAAGTCCCCGTGTCACTAAAACTTTGATTGAATAGATTTATTACACTTTTCTCTTATTAATCTGTCTTTTGTTATAGGAGTGTTGGCCATGACCCTTATGATGAATGAAGAAGGATACCACAACTTTCCTACAGTGTGCATGTACTGAATGAATAAATGAATTAAGAATATATCTTATCTCAGATCAAATGTGTCTTCACCTCAATACCTTCTATTTTATTTGCACCTTTCTTATACTTCATCCTACAATATGGTCCCTGGTCCAGGTGTTTTGGACATCTGTCTTCTTCCCTACTCATAGCAAATCCCTTAAGATCATATTTAGGACCAAATCTTCCAAAGACCTAGCATGTTCCATTGCATGTAGGAGGTCCCCAGTAGGCTAATTAACTTAGTTTTACCACTCTTAGAAAAAGAAAAATAACTCAAAAAGGGCCTCTAGAGGCTAAGGCAAGCTGTTCCTAAATTGCAACTGAGAGAATCAAGTGTAATCTTTATCATTTTAAGCTGTCTCTAAACTGCTATGAGTTTTCCAAGTCTACCTGTCATTTCATTGTTACAAGGCAATTTTTAATGATATTAATCTAGCTTGTCTATTCATCCATTGTGAGGCTCTGGGCTAGGCCACTGGGGATACAAAGGAGAATAAGACACTGCCCCACCATCAGGAAGCTCACAGTCTAGTGGAGGAGGCTGTCACTGACATAATAAATCGATGCAGTATAAAAGATCCTATAGTTAAAGAATGTATGATGCAGGAGGGGAATCGAGAAAAAAAGTCAACCTCCCTGGGGACATCAAGAAGGCTTCTTAGAAGGGCTGCAAGTTGGACTTTTTTTTTTTTTTTTCATTTTATTTCATTTAATGCATTCACATGGATCAAAATTTAAAAAGAATAAAAAGATAATATAAACACTCTATTAAGTCCTGGTGAGGATGTGGAGAAACAGGAACTGAACTCTCATTCATTACTGGTGGGAATGCAAAATGGTACAGTCACTCCAGAAGGCAGTTTGGCAGTTTCTTACAAAACTAAACATCCTCTTACCACATGATCCAGCAGTCATGATCCTTGGTGTTTCTCCAAAGGAGTCGAAAACTTCAAACAAAAACCTGTATACAGGTATTTATGCGAGGTTTATTTATAATTTCCAAAACTTGGAAGCAACCAAGATGTTCTTCATTGCCAAGATTGGGGGACAGGCAAAGGAAGTGGGGGATGAATAAACAGAACACAGAGGATGTTTAGGGCAGTGAAACTACCTTCTGTGATGCTATAATGGTGTATACAGGTCATTATACATTTGTCAAAACCCATAAAATATACAACAAGAGTGTTGTACAACACCCTAGTGTAAACTATGGACTTTGGGTGATAATGATGTATCAATCTATGTTCACCATTTGTAAAAAAAAGATGAACCATTCTGGTTCAGGATTTTGATAGTTAAGGATACTGTCATATGTGGAGGTAGCAGGTATATGGGAACTCTCTGTACTTTCCACCCAATTTTGCTGC
>NW_012101255.1:3742294-3749392 GCF_000951045.1 Mandrillus leucophaeus
TAGCCTCCCGAGTAGGTGGGACTACAGGCACCCGCCACCACGCCTGGCTAATTTTTGTATTTTTAGTAGAAACAGGGTTTCACCATGTTGACCAGGATCATCTTGATCTCTTGACCTTGTAATCCGCCCGCCTCGACCTCCCAAAGTGCTGGGATTACAGGCTTGAGACACCGTGCCCGGCTGCAGATATTTTTCTAACTTTATTTATCCCCGGCTTTATGTCAAATTATTTTTCCATGTAGATTTTAAAAAATAATTGAATTTATCAATTTTTTTGACAGCTTTAGGAATTTTGGTCACAGTTAGAAAGGTCTTATTACTCAAGATGATTGAAAAATCTCCTAAAATATAAGAAGACTTAAAGTTTTCATGATTCAATTTTTCCCATTTAAATTTTTAAACTCGTTTTAGACTCGTTTTTAATTTCTCCTGCTGTAAGGTAAAAAGTAAGGCTCCAGTTTTTGTTTTTTTTTTCAGGTGACTACTTGGTTAATCCATCATTATTAATAATTTATCTTATTTCCCCACTCTACCTCCACTGATGTTAGATGTCACTTTTACCCTACACTGAATTCTTGTATGTATTTGAATCCATTTCTATGCTTTCTATTTTTACCTTGATTTCTCTGACTCTTCGTATGCCAGTACAATCCTGTTTTAATTACTGTAGCCTTATGTTAAATTCTAACATCTAGTAGGTGAGTGCCCCTCATTACTCTTCTTTCCCAGAGTTTTTCCAGCTATCCTTGCCTGCTTTCTCTACATGAATTTTAGAACCATCTTGCTTACATAAACAAAAAAATCTTGCTGTTATTTTTATTGAGATAATATTAATTTATAAATGAATTTAGGAAGAATAGATGACTTTAAATAAATTTGAACCTTCCCTCCAAAGTTATGATATACCTGCCACTTGTTCAGCCCTTTTTTTATGTTTATTGATTGTATTTTTATGTTTATGTTATACAGCTCTTACATATTTCTTGTTAAGATTATTCTTTCTCTCTTTCTCTCTCTCTCTCCCTCTCTCTCCACTCCTCCTTCTTTCTTTCTCTTTTTTTGGAGACAGAGTCTCACTCTGTTACCCAGGCTGGAGTGCAGTGGTGTGATCTCAGCTCACTGCAACCTCCGCCTCCAGGGTTCAAGTGATTCTTGTGCCTCAACCACCAGAGTAGCTAGAATTACAAGTGTACAACACCACACCTGGCTAATTTTTGTATTTTTAGTAGAGACAAGGTTTCACCATGTTGGCCAGGCTGGTCTTGAACTCCTGACCTCAAGTGATCTGCCCGACTTGGCCTCCCAAAGTGCTGGGATTACAGGCGTGAGCCACCACACCTGGCCAAATTTATTCTTAATACATTATCTTTCCTTTTAAAAATGCAGTATTTTCTTCTATTATATCGAACAGACAGATTCTTGCTATGTTCCCCAGGCTGGAGTACAGTGGCTATTCACAGGGGCAATCAAAGCGCATTACACCCCTAAACTTCTGGGCTCAAACTATCCTCCCATCTCAGTTTCCTGAGTACGTGGGATTGCAGGCATGTGCCACCATGCCCAGCTTATTTGCTCACTTATTGAGGGGGTTTGAAATATTTTCCACCAACACTAAGTGGGGGTCGAAGGAGATAACAATGGGAAATTGTTCTAAATAACATAAAGGCAAGGATTAAAGAAAATACCAACTATATTGTGTTGCTACTCAGCAGATTCTATTATAGAGAAATCGGAAGAGAAAGCCACAGAATGATTTGCCTACACATTCATCTCCCTGGTGCAAGTGGGTATTGTTCTGTACCCTGTGGCAGGATTATAAATACTGCCAGAGAACAAGTACACAAAGTTGTTATGGAAACCAGAATGTTTCAGCTCAGAGTTATTTACAGAGAACTTTCAGGATTATCACATTCAATAAAATCAACTCTTGTTTTGCTTCACCCTGTGCTAGTGCATCCCAATCAAATATCTATTTTTAAGGGTTCTTCAATCAGCTGTACTTAAGTACATAAGAATTCAGGAGTCAGTTGACGGGGACCACATCACAGAAGTATAATTTATGAGTAGGCTTTTTGTATCACATGCTTGAAGCTTGTCCATACTTGCCTCAACCATTGTCAAGTTTGCTGGTTTCCGTAATATAGGAATAAGGTGGCTATTGACTACTGCCTTCAGCAGATAAATACTTCCTCCACTGTAGCTGGTGTCTGTGTTGCCTGATACTGTGGCACTGTGGGACTAGGCTCTTCACATTCTGCAACTTACCTTTGAGGCTAGACAGTGACCGCTGCCTCTGGCTATCATTTTTGTCCTTAATTGTGAACTGGAATTTTTCCAGCCATCCAGGAGGATCTTTGAAAAAGTTGGGTATTTTTTGTTTGAAAAGGTAATTGTACAATGAGGATTTTCATCGCTTTTGAAGGATCTTTTGAACCATTTGATGTTTCAGCAGATGAAACTGTGGAGGTTGTCAAGCTGATGATAAAGGTATGTACTTCATTCCCAAGCCATCAAAATGTATATTAATTTTAACAATGCAGTGCATTTAAAAATGTACAAAGGGTAGAGATGCTGTTGGGCACATTTTCAGCAAAAACGGAATGAAAATTATTTGAAAATACTATTATTTGCTTACACAATAGATTTATAAGAAGACAGTAACTCTGGTGGCATTAGACAAGAAAACAAAGAGTCAGTCAATTCCCAAGAAAACAAAAACAAAAGTCTGACTTCTTTTTAGGGAATGTGTGGGTTGTGCATAGGCCAGATAATATTATTGCAATTCTTCGTAAAAGGACAAAAGCAAGACACTAACTTCAGGCTATATAAGTGGGACATGCCAGTCATCAGATAAATGTCTTATTTGGTGAGCAAACAACCACAAAGAACCGAAGGATTTTGGAAGCAGAGAGGACTTTAGAGAACTTGTGAGCTATGGCTTCATTTTGCATTCAGGGAAAACTGAAGCTCAGAGAGGTTGACTATCTTACCTAGGATCACAAAGCCAGAATAAGAAATAACATCTGTACAGTATCTTCCTTATAAATTCCATGTAAATGTTCACTCTAAAGTAAAAAATTAAGCAAAATATTTAGTTTCTGATCATCAAATATTTAACTTGGAGACGGTCATGCCTATTTGCTAAGCAGCATTTACCGAACCATAGTTACATGATATTCAGATTATTATGATGACTGAAATCTAAATCTTGTAACACAAGGGACCTTAACCTCTATGTTTTATGAATCCCTTTGAAAGTCTGGTGAAGTCTATAGACTGCTTCTCAGAATGTCTTTAAATGCATAAAATAAAACAGATATAATAGAAATGAAATTTGTTATATTAAAATACATTTTCAAATATTAAAAAGCCCAAATGTATGATACAGTGACATGTGGACTTCCTAATTAACACATTAACTAACAAGCTCTAGCAGCTCATCTAATAACTATTGTATTTTCAAAATACAGATCAGTAGAAATAATATTTTGAAATATTTGCAACAACTATAATGTGATATGAAAACATCTGTGACTTCTATTGCTGTCAGTCACAGGTGCAGCGACTACTCCTACTTTAATTTGCTGCCTACATGTGTAATTGAAAGAAAATCTCAATTTCATTTAGAGTTAATAAAATAAAGATGTAGTTTCTTCCCATCTAAATTCTATCCATAAACATTTTGGAAGTTCTCTAAGTTAAGAACCTCTATTTAATACTTCTTCCGTTTGTCCCAATTATAATGCCCAGAGGAAAAAAATGTAAAGGGAAAGAGAGTACATTTCTGGTCTAGTAATGTAGAAATGTACTGTTTTCATCATATGCTATTGATTTTTAAGGATTATTTCCACATTCCTCTCTCTGAAGACAAACAAGGCAGGCGGTATCTGGAGTTAATGTATGCTGGAGCCGCTCTAAAGGACAACTGGAGTCTTGCTGATGTTGGAATATCTTTCTGCTCAACTCTCAAATGCTTTGTTAAGGTATGATGGTCAGGATAACATTTGTCTAAGATATCTGTCTCATTTTGAACAAAGTTGGGGATAAGTTAACCAAAGTAATTCCATAACTTAAAAAGAAATTGTCTCTTTTTGCCTTCTCCTCACTTCCATTTGTATAACGGGTCTTATTCATGCTTTGTGCTGTAAGGGGAAGTAAGATATGGAGAAGGGATAGAGTTGCCCCCTTTTTACTCTTCTTCCTCTTGCCTCCCCACACCCTTTATTGCCTGCCCAATCCTGCCATCACAGAACCAATATGAAAACAAAGCCAAGGGAATTCCAGATCTGGAATTTGATGTGGGAATAAGAGCATTAGATCACTTCAGTGGGGCCACAGTGATTACCAGCACTGAAATGAGGAAGAAGAAATTCTCAGTAGCAATAAGAATGAAAGGGAATTTTCTACATCCAAATCCAGCCAAAGTAGCCATTCCAATTAGGTGTACATGCAATAAAGATTTTTTTCATTTATAGAGGGTCTTTAATCAATGGTGCTTAACTTAAGATGCACAGTTGGGCTTTAAGAACCTTAAAAACCCCTAAAGTTGTAATATAAACAAAATTAATGTGCCTGGAGATTTTCTGAGTCTAAGATCCTGTATGTACAACAATTTTTTAAAGGAATGAGTGGTCCAAAGAATTTAAACGCTGCTGCTCTAGGGAAGAAGTATTATCCTGTATTAGCGCTTTACCGTATATAAAAATATGAACCTTAAGAAACTTAGTAAAGTATACGTTCTCCACTAAATGGGGCACCAAGTTTCTCATATTTAACATTTAAAAAAATTATGGTAGTCAAAGTTAACTCTTTCTTTTAATATGTGTTAGTACTTGACTAAACGGATGTTTAAAAGTAATACTCTGGGCCGGGTGTGGTGGCTTACACCTGTAATCCCAGCACTTCGGGAGGACAAGGTGGGAGGATCACGAGGTCAAGAGATAGAGACCATCCTGGTCAACATGCTGAAACCCCATCTCTACTAAAAATACAAAAATTAGCTGGGCGTGGTGGCACACTCCTGTAGTCCCAGCTACTTGTGAGGCTGAGGCAGGAGAATTACTTGAACTCGGGAGGGGGAGGTTGCAGTGAGCCGAGCTGGAGCCACTACACTCCAGCCTGGGCAAGAGTGAGACCCTGTCTCAAAAAAACAAACAAACAAAAAAAAAAAGGAATATTCTTCAATATTTATTATTAAGTAGGAAAGACAAGTCACAGAATAATGATCATTGGATCATCCCATTTACGTAAACAAAAGACCATATTTACAAATGTTTTTAATGTTTTCTTTTCTCCCTCTTTTACTCAGAAAATGGAAGTATAACATTACATTTCAAAGCAGACCAAATTACAGCCATTTCTAAATGTCTTCTCTTTATATCTTTAAATATATTTCCATACTATGTTTTTGGTGCCGTACAGGATCAGCTCTCTAAAATTTCCCAGAATTCTGTAATGCCAATCATAAGGTTCAAGACTTTTTATTGTTTGCTTGCTTAGAGATGGTAGTGTAAGTTCAATACTAACATTTGAGCTGACTGGAAGAATCTGATGGCTTTTTAGGGATATAGACAAAGTTTTTAACAATATAGATAGGATACTTTTATTTAACTAAGGACTGATTTTATTTTTATTATGTAACATTTTAAAATTTATTTTTGACTAGGTAGTATGTTCACATGGTTCTCAATTCAAAAGGAACAAAAAGATACACAGTAAAAGTCTCCTGGCCGGGTGTGGTGGCTCACACCTGTGACCCAGCAGTTTAGGAGGCTGAGGTGGGTGGATCACCTGAGGTCAGGAGTTCGAGACCAGTCTGGCCAACATGGTGAAACCTCGTCTCTAATAAAAATACAAAAATTAGCTGGGTGCGGTGGGCACACCTGTAATCCCAGCTATTCAGGAGGCTGAGGCAGGAGAATTACTTGAACCCAGGAGGCGGAGGTTATAGTGAGCCGATATCACACCACTGTATTCCAGCCTAAGTGATACAGTGAGACTCCATTTCAAAAAAAGAAATAGAAAAAACTCTCTCTCCTCTGGCCCCCAGTTTCCCTCCCCAGATGCAACCTATGTTCACAGTTTTACTTACAAAAACATTTCCTAAATTCTGCCAATAAAGCATCATATATCACAGTGATGCAAGCTTCACGCTGAACTCTTTTACCTGAAGTTTTAAACTGCTAATTCTATAAATAGAAAGCAGGGGTAAAAGAGGTTATTCAATGCAACCAACCTGAGCAAGATGGTGACACCCCATCTCTACAAAAATATTTTTAAAATTATCCGGGTGTGGTGGTGCACACCTATAATCCCAGCTACTTGTGAGGCTGAGGCAGGAGGATCAATTGAACCCAGCCTGTGCAAGAGAGTGAGACCTGTCTCAAAAAAAAGAGAGGAGTTTATTCAAGAGAGCCAGGGCAGAAGTCACAGGACTGGACAACACACAGAGTTTGATTAAAAACTCTCAAGTTCCCTGAAATTTTACTAATTGTACTCTTCATTCGGTCCAGTAGAATCACATTTAGATAATATCCCGGGCCTCAAAGAGTGCAGTCATACCAGTTCTATCACACTTGATCTATCTCAGGTTACCAAGGCTGATTTCCAAGTCATGTTAGTCGCTTTACTGAATAATTAAATCTATATACATTTAAGTAGTACCTTTCCTACTTAACTATGTTTAATCATGTTACTTTGTGAAAGTTAGTTTGCCTTGAGAGAGATGGAAGATGCCACAGTAAGGGAGGGAACGAATCCCTGAAGTGCATGTCTTTATCATCTCTAAATTTTGGTACAACTTAGAAATATCATAATGTGAACCCAAAACTTTTGTAAAGTTCAAAAACTTGGCAAGTAAGTGGTTTTTCTTTCTAAAAAGGTACAAGTAGATATTATGTCTCATAAAATAAATCCAAAATAGTTGGCTTCTTTATAGTGCTCATATTTTTGTGTGCTTACAAGGTTCTGCTTGTGTGAAAAAGAGGGAAATAGAACTAGAAGTACCATATGACCCAGCCATCCCATTACTGGGTATATACCCAAAGGATTATAAATCATGCTGCTGTAAAGACACATGCACATGTATGTTTATTGCGG
>NW_012101255.1:3750547-3755746 GCF_000951045.1 Mandrillus leucophaeus
AGCTGGAGGCATCACACTACCTGACTTCAAACTATACTACAAGGCTACAGTAACCAAAACAGCATGGTACTGGTACCAAAACAGAGATATAGACCAATGAAACAGAACAGAGCCCTCAGAAATAATACCACACATTGACAACCATCTGATCTTTGACAAACCTGACAAAAACAAGAAATGGGGAAAGGATTCCCTATTTAATAAATGGTGCTGGGAAAACTGGCCAGCCATGTGTAGAAAGTTGAAATTGGATCCCTTCCTTACACCTTATACAAAAATTAATTCAGGATGGATTAAAGATGTAAATGTTAGACCTAAAACCATAAAAACCCTAGAAGAAAACCTAGGCAATACCATTCAGGGCATAGGCATGGGCAAAGACTTTATGATTAAAACACCAAAAGCAATGGCAACAAAAGCCAAAATTGACAAATGGTATCAATTAAACTAAAGAGCTTCTGCACAGCAAAAGAAACTACCATCAGAGTGAACAGGCAACCTACAGAATGGGAGAAAATTTTTACAATCTACCCATCTGACAAGGGGCTAATATCCAGAATCTACGAAGAACTTAAATTTACAAGCAAAAATCAAACAACCCCATCAAAAAGTGGGTGAAGGATATGAACAGACATTTCTCAAAAGAATACATTTATGCAGGCAACAGACACATGAAAAAATGCTCATCATCACTGTCCATCAGAGAAATGCAAATCAAAACCACAATGAGATACCATCTCACATCAGTTAGAATGGCAATCACCAAAAAGTCAGGAATCAACAGGTGCTGGAGAAGATGTGGAGAAATAGGAACACTTTTACACTGTTGGTGGGACTGTAAACTAGTTCAACCATTGTGGAAGACAGTGTGGCAATTTCTCAAGGATCTAGAGTTAGAAATACCATTTGACCCAACTATCCCATTACTGGGTATACACCCAAAGGATTATAAATCATGCTGCTATAAGGACACATGCACGCGTATGCTTATTGTGGCACTATTCACAATAGCAAAGACTTGGAACCAACCCAAATGTCCATCAATGATAGACTGGATTAAGAAAATGTGGCATATATATACCATGGAACACTATGCAGCCACAAAAAAGGATGAGTTCCTATCCTTTGTAGGGACATGGATGAAGCTGGAAACCATCATTCTGAGCAAACTATTGCAAGGACAGAAAACCAAATACCGCATGTTCTCACCCGTAGGTGGGAATTGAACAATGAGAACACTTGGACACAGGGTGGAGAACATCACACAACAGGGCCTGTCGTAGGGTGAGGAGAAGGGGGAGGGATAGCATTAGGAGATATACCTAATGTAAATAACGAGTTAATGGGTGCAGCACACCAAAATGGCACATGTATACATATGTAACAAACCTGTACGTTGTGCACATGTACCCTAGAACTTAAAGTATAATAAAAATAATAATAATAAAAGAACATTGTATTAACTTTTCCTTCTTTGAAAAAGAACTCTTATGGAAGCCATAATCAATATTTTCTATGGTATATACCTCCAATTTCTATTAATACAGGAGTCAGTCCTGACCATTCATTGCTGATGCTGTTGCATTTCACTGTGTTCCTATAAACCATGGCATGAGGCACTGCAAAAGTCTATGTTTTTGTACAACATGTAGAGGCACTATCACTTTTGCCCCCTTCATTTTAACCTGTGTGATCATGGAAATGATTGCTTAAGTTTTGTCCACTGTTTTCACCCAGTGCTTAGAATAGTACCTGATAAGATACATAGTAGGCTGTCCATAAAGAGATATTGATAAATGAATTGATAAGGGTTTGAGAGGTAAAGTATGGAAATTAACAAGATGGTATATGATTGTCTGCAATTCATAGCAAGGTACTGAGATGCATTTCAGGGATCCATTCCTTCTCTTACTGTGGCATTTCCCATTTTTCTCTACTGTTACGGCAAAGCTCTCCCCAGTATTCTTGGCTTTTCCCCTGACCAACATCAAGGTTCTTAGTTGGAAGCAGCAGAAACAAAGCCTAGATAATTTAAGCAGAAAATAAATATTGAAAAGCTATTGAGTAGTTTTCGGAAGACTAGAGAATCAGTCTTAGAGATTATGCAGCCAGAAACAACATCTAACACATGCCCCGGAACTAATCTAGGAAGGTCACCACTACAGACAACACCGAGCCCTTAAAGCAGGCACTGGACATGCTGCCAGCCCTGCTGCCAGGCCAGCAACTTCAGAAATGCCATTGCCCACAGACTTTCCTGTGTCTGTCTCTGCCTTAGTGGCTCCTGATTCAAAGTGGGGGTAGATAGGCAGGTCTGATTGGGAGCACCTTGTCACATGTCCATATTCTACTGCAAAGGGGGCCACTATCCAGCAGGTTGTGCTTTTCAGAGTGTGAAGTGGGCTCAGCCTCCCTAGGACTCCTCCTGGTTGCCCTGCCTCCTTCTATAACCAGACTTGTACCAACCAAGTGCTGGAGTCAAAACATAGTTAATCCCTCCTGACATCCCTGGAATGTTGTGAAAAAGCTGTGTTATGCTGAGAGAATGACTATAGTACCATTGAGTAGATGTCTATCAGATAAGTTAGAGAAGTTTGTACTATCTTGACAAGTCTAAAATTGATTCAAAATGATAAACATTTTAGCTTTCAAAAGGTACTATTAATGTATAAAACACCAAAATCCAGGAAATATATATGTGGTTTTACATTGATGTATTTTTATACACAAAAGCATGTATAAACATGTTTCTTTAAAATTTACACATGAAAGCATGTTTCTTAAAAATGGCCCTCTTTTCTAAAATGAGCCATAAAAAAAGGTATGAAAAGAATCTGGCGAAGAAAGGTGTTCCAATTCGGTGTCCAAGACTCCACGGATAATCTCTCCAGAATGACTACAACAGAAGAGGAGAAGTTTATGAAGACATCTCACTGGAATTCATTCGGTTCAACAAAAACAAACATTATTTCCCCTTGTGTTCACTCTGGAATAGTTCAGCAAGCTTCTGCTTACTTAGGGCTGTAACTCCAAAACAGCAAAATATAAAAAAGCACAACTTGAGAAAAAATATAGCAGTACATTCAAAACTTTCATTAACTTGTTTTCTTTCAGTAGGTTCTGTTTAGCTTTTCCTTTTTTATCGTTAAAATACATGTATGACTGTACAGTAAGTTAGCATTTGATTTTTGAAGGTAAGCATGGAATTATTCTCATGAAATAGAATGTATTTGTTTTTATTGAAAAGTAAGATGCTTTGTGTATATCTCTTGTGTTGGTTTGTTTGCATCTCAGTTTGTTCATAAAGGAAAAAGTCGAATTTTGTATATGTTCAACAATGATTTGTGTATGGTATTATTATTTAATAGCAACTGACTTCCTTGGGTGTGACTGACCAGCCTTCTCTGATTCAGAATACTTGGGGAGGAGTATCACGTAGAGAGAGAGGTAGAGAGATGCCTTCTCTTATGTGGATAAGGTGGGTTAGCAAGTTGCTATTAATTGACATCTACCTACTCCCTCGTCATACAACCAAATGAGGAAGTATCGACAACCAATGTGCCTCACTAGAACTCAAAATGGGTTTTCCCATAAAAACAAGGTTTATACAAAGGTGAATATGTAGAGTTTAAAAAGTAAAATGAGAACTACGTTATGGATTAAAAAGGCCTGGGATGTGATTCAACATTTATTATTTATGTGATAAAAAGTTCCTGAATGCTAAGAAAAATGAACAGACTTTGCAGGTGTTAATTTTCTTGAGACTTAAGAATCTGGCTTCATTAATAATTAGTAATATTTTCTTCCTTGCACTTTTTATTTTCATCTAAAGATTGCCAGATCAGCTGGGCACAGAGGCTCACTCCTGTAATCCCAATAATTTGGGAGGCTGAGGTGGATGGATTGCTTGAGGCTGTGGGGTCCAGACCAGCCTGGACAACATAGCTACGCCCTGTCTCTACAAATAATAATTTAAAAAGTAGCTGGGTGTGGTGGCGAGTGCCTGTACTTGGGAGGCTGAGGCAGGAGGATTGCTTGAGTCTAGAAGTTTGAGGTTACTGTGAGCTCTCATAGTGCCACTGCACTTCAGCCTGGGCAACAGAGTGGAACCTGTCTCAAAAAAAAAAAGATTGCTAGATACTTTGCAATTCTCCCTTATTACTTGTTCCAGAGTCAGTTATATGTATACTAAGTCATAGATGCTTATCTTTATAGACATAAATATATGATTATTCATATTCTGAGAAGCTTCTTTTCAACTTATCTAACCTCATACACCTAGTTAACTTAAGGGTGACTTGAGAGCTGGGAATGGAGGCGAATTCTTTCCCCAGCTACTCAGGAGGTGGGAGACTGCTTGAGCCCAGAAGTTCAAGATCAGCCTGGGCAACATAGCAAGCCTTAGACTCTTAAAAAAAATTTTTTTTTTTAAAGAGTGACTTGGGACTCTGTTATTTTGTTTGCATGTTATTCTATTTACATTTATTTTGTTACTTGTTTGCATTTAATTTGTTATTTGCATTTAATTCTAAATATGAATTAGGAATTTTTAAAGAAATAAAAAAGAGCTATTATATAAAATATAATTTTTCTCTTTCCCACTATCTTTTTATTCAGTTTTCATAGGAATTTCTGCCTGCCCATAAATATTACCTACATTAGCTTGAACAGATACTTGCTTTATGGAACCATAGGAAAGCACGGCATGGCAAAAGTGAAAGGGTGAATCCTGTGTCCTTTAAATTTGTATTTCATGGGTTTATGAGAAACTATGATGAAAAATTGTTCTAAGCACTTTAGGCTTGGTGGGCAGCTCAGCTTGCTGATCTGGCTTTATGCGCAGCCACAGAGGGACCGAACCTGTTCCTAATCACTTCAGTCACTGAAATGGGCCCTAGATCAAAGTATTGTAGCCTTAAATTTCATCAGTAACACCACTCCTCAAAGGCTTTTTCAAAAAGGTCTGCATGTTGACCATATTACTGCTATGTGTTATGTGGGAGGGGAGAATGCATTTAATGTATTATAAGTCTGCAGGAGGCAGGGGCCCCTGGAGAAACTAGAGAGGGATTCTGATGGAAAAAATAGAGGAAGGAAGCAAAGGAGGGGCAAGACAGCATTGACAGGTTGGAGCCCCTTGAAGAACCTGGAGGCCAGATACCAGGTTCTGAGAGAGTACTGCTGTCGTGGGCATTCCGT
>NW_012101255.1:3755796-3773371 GCF_000951045.1 Mandrillus leucophaeus
AATACTTGGGGAGGAGTATCACGTAGAGAGAGAGGTAGAGAGATGCCTTCTCTTATGTGGATAAGGTGGGTTAGCAAGTTGCTATTAATTGACATCTACCTACTCCCTCGTCATACAACCAAATGAGGAAGTATCGACAACCAATGTGCCTCACTAGAACTCAAAATGGGTTTTCCCATAAAAACAAGGTTTATACAAAGGTGAATATGTAGAGTTTAAAAAGTAAAATGAGAACTACGTTATGGATTAAAAAGGCCTGGGATGTGATTCAACATTTATTATTTATGTGATAAAAAGTTCCTGAATGCTAAGAAAAATGAACAGACTTTGCAGGTGTTAATTTTCTTGAGACTTAAGAATCTGGCTTCATTAATAATTAGTAATATTTTCTTCCTTGCACTTTTTATTTTCATCTAAAGATTGCCAGATCAGCTGGGCACAGAGGCTCACTCCTGTAATCCCAATAATTTGGGAGGCTGAGGTGGATGGATTGCTTGAGGCTGTGGGGTCCAGACCAGCCTGGACAACATAGCTACGCCCTGTCTCTACAAATAATAATTTAAAAAGTAGCTGGGTGTGGTGGCGAGTGCCTGTACTTGGGAGGCTGAGGCAGGAGGATTGCTTGAGTCTAGAAGTTTGAGGTTACTGTGAGCTCTCATAGTGCCACTGCACTTCAGCCTGGGCAACAGAGTGGAACCTGTCTCAAAAAAAAAAAGATTGCTAGATACTTTGCAATTCTCCCTTATTACTTGTTCCAGAGTCAGTTATATGTATACTAAGTCATAGATGCTTATCTTTATAGACATAAATATATGATTATTCATATTCTGAGAAGCTTCTTTTCAACTTATCTAACCTCATACACCTAGTTAACTTAAGGGTGACTTGAGAGCTGGGAATGGAGGCGAATTCTTTCCCCAGCTACTCAGGAGGTGGGAGACTGCTTGAGCCCAGAAGTTCAAGATCAGCCTGGGCAACATAGCAAGCCTTAGACTCTTAAAAAAAATTTTTTTTTTTAAAGAGTGACTTGGGACTCTGTTATTTTGTTTGCATGTTATTCTATTTACATTTATTTTGTTACTTGTTTGCATTTAATTTGTTATTTGCATTTAATTCTAAATATGAATTAGGAATTTTTAAAGAAATAAAAAAGAGCTATTATATAAAATATAATTTTTCTCTTTCCCACTATCTTTTTATTCAGTTTTCATAGGAATTTCTGCCTGCCCATAAATATTACCTACATTAGCTTGAACAGATACTTGCTTTATGGAACCATAGGAAAGCACGGCATGGCAAAAGTGAAAGGGTGAATCCTGTGTCCTTTAAATTTGTATTTCATGGGTTTATGAGAAACTATGATGAAAAATTGTTCTAAGCACTTTAGGCTTGGTGGGCAGCTCAGCTTGCTGATCTGGCTTTATGCGCAGCCACAGAGGGACCGAACCTGTTCCTAATCACTTCAGTCACTGAAATGGGCCCTAGATCAAAGTATTGTAGCCTTAAATTTCATCAGTAACACCACTCCTCAAAGGCTTTTTCAAAAAGGTCTGCATGTTGACCATATTACTGCTATGTGTTATGTGGGAGGGGAGAATGCATTTAATGTATTATAAGTCTGCAGGAGGCAGGGGCCCCTGGAGAAACTAGAGAGGGATTCTGATGGAAAAAATAGAGGAAGGAAGCAAAGGAGGGGCAAGACAGCATTGACAGGTTGGAGCCCCTTGAAGAACCTGGAGGCCAGATACCAGGTTCTGAGAGAGTACTGCTGTCATGGGCATTCCGTGATAGCGCCATGCACTGACATCCGCCAACCCAACAGCAGGCCGTTGCAGAAAAATATAATTGTCCTGAATCTGCTAAAGAGGAAGTAAAGTCAGTTTCATTTTTCATGAGAAAAGTGGAAATGATAATAATCTTTTCCTCCCCACCTGCTTCCCGTTTTTCCTATTTGCTGTATTTTGAGTTTTGGTTTGACTTGTCTAAACCTGTTGTTAACAGAAGGATTCATATTTTCCTCAAACTTTCCATCTTAACTCTACTTCAGATATCTCAGTTCTATTTGCTTTCCTACTTAGATTACAAAATGAAAGAAACAAAAGAAACTTTTCTAAACCTATATTTAGTATTTCCCTTTTTAAATAGTAAAAGTAGGACAGGCGCAGTGGCTCACACCTATAATCCCAACACTATGGGAGGCCAAGGTGGGAAGATCACTTGAGCCCAGGAGTTTGAGACCAGGCTGGGCAACATAGTGACACACACACACACACACACACACACACACACACACACACGAAAGAAAGAGAGAGAGAAAGGAAGAAAGAAAGAAAGAGAGAGGGAGGGAGGGAGGGAGGAAGGAAAGAAAGAAAAGAAAAGAAAGGTAAATAATAAAAGTAAATATATGTTGCTTTTAAAATAGTCAAACCATATAGACAATGAAAAGCACAAAATGATAAGCAAACACTCCCCTCCCACTCTCAACTCAGTTCCACTTGCCAGGAATAACCTCTCAGGAAAATAATAATAGTAATAATTGACTGAAGATTTCAAATCCACAGTATTCCAAATTAAAGTGCGGCATAACAGAGGAATGTTTTCTAAACTAACACCTCCATAAGCACAGGATGGATATAAATTATCAACACTCTTATGTATCTGGGTCTGTAGACTAAGAAGTCAAAGGATCTCAAAGCCTTTCCAAGTCTTCTTCACTTCACTCAAACAGGGGGACCTGTTAATATCTCAGGATATAAGAGCTAGACTCAGACCAGAAGGCAGAGAACTTAACTGACTATTGCTTTCACATTAACACCCATGTCATGGAGCTAGAGGTGCTCAAAGCTACCCCCTGAAATGCCTGGCCCTCATCCCAACCTCCAGACAATAAGTTCCCTCTTTTTCTCTCCCTTCAGGAAGAAGACAAGCCTACTCTATACGTGTTCAATGCTGTAACTCAAGACACAATGCCAATAATGGAGAGCATCTCCCTTCTTGATAAAACAGTGTCTGATCTGAGAACACTGGTAACTCTGAGATGTGGCCTTCCTGTGAGTGTCTACTGTCTCCGAACCCCAAGGGGCCTGGAGATGTATGATTGCAACACCCTCAAGGACTACCAGACTGATATTGGTACTGCCCAGTATATTTGATATCAGCTACCATTTGGCACTAGGGTCCTTTGATACCAGATTTTGCAGCTTTTCAAGAGAAAATGGAAATCTAGGATTTTTATATACAATCTGTTAACTTTATTTACATATTCACTTTAAAACAGTTAATACATTTACATGGTTTAAATATCAGAAGTGAAAAAGGATGTGTAGTGGTAAGTCTCCCTCCCTCTCCTGGCCCTACAAGCACTTAGTTCCCTCCTCATGGGCAACCATTATTGTTTTGAAGATTTACAATCAAAACCATTTCCAGATTAAATCTGAACAAATGGAGGCATTATTTCTAAATGGAAACCTCTGTAAGTTCAGTGTGGATATGAATTATCAACATTTCATTCTTGGGTCTGGGTCTACAGACTAAGAAATAAGGAGGGTCTCATAGCCCTGTCACGTCTTGTTCTCAAAGCAGATTCATTAATATCCTCAACGTGGAAGAGCAAAACTCAGACCACTTCATCTTTTTCTCTTTCAAAATACACTTTGGGCATGTATAAATGCAAGTTCAAGTACATATTCTTTTTCCCTTTTTTAATGCAAGGCAGCATATGATACATGCTATTCTGAACCCTGCTTTGGGCAATTTCATCTTAAAATGTCACTGGTTATATTAAAATAATCTTTTTAACAATGTGACACCAATGCTATACTGGCTGAAAGTATGCCTTAGTGGAATAGCATTTATCCCTGATACAAATTACAACTTCTCTCTAAATACTATACCTTGGCTAGGCGTAGTAACTAGTGATTCATACCTGTAATGCTAGCACTTTTGGAGGCCAAGGGAGGGGGGAATCACTTGAGCTCAGTACTTCAAGACCAGCCTAGGCAACATAGTGAGATGCTTATCTGTACGAAAAAAAAAAAAAAAATAGCCGATGTGTTGGTGCACACCTGTAGTCCCAGCTGCTTGGGAGGCTGAGGTAGGAGGATCACTTGGACCAGGAGGTTAAGGCTGCAGTGGGCTGTGATCACACCATTGCACTCCAGCCTGGGTGATAGCGAGGCCCTGTCTCAGGGAAAAAAAAAAATCTGTACTTCCAGGTCATGTCTACTATAGCCAAACATCAATAAGACAAAGAAAAAAGCTGTCAGATTTGTTTTAAGAATACTAAAAAATGATAGGACAGCACAGAGATGATTAACATGGCCCCTACCTGATGATGACACACAAGTTCACGAAGCATTTCACATTTTTAAAAAATGGTTGGAACCTTATAGAAATTATTACTTGAAGTAAATGAATCCTTGCTGACAATTAGCACATCCTTAGTTGACATTGTATTATAACACTGCAGTGAAATTTGAGTTCTCCCAACATATACATAGGGCTTTGTAGGTATCCTTAGTTAAGCAGTTTTGCTTTATATAACTGCTAAATTTGCATTTATTGATACTTCTCCTGACTGTTATATTTGCTTAGCATTATTCTTTCCTGTTATTTTAAATTAAAGCTCTCAAAACTGTAACATAATTTTTTTCCTTGTTTTTGATCAGGGAAGTGAAGTTCTACAATTTCTCCTCAGAGTACTTTGCTATAATGCACATACCTGCTCTGCATGCTTGCTGGAAGCTGAACCCTGCCTAGAACATGATGGGGGCTTGCATAAGGAAGGGCACACAGTGGCATTTGTCCCCAAGCAACTGATAATCTAGTTATTTAATGAAGTACCAAAGGATGAAACAAAACTAGAATAAACTCTGGATGACTATTCTTCAGGCTCAGATTATAATGTGATGTTTTAAGCTGGAAGATAATTTGAATTGACCCAACCCCAACTTTTATAGACTTGAAAAAAAGTAAATCATCTGAATGATTAAATTACTTGCTCAGTGTGTGTCAAGGACAACATACCTACTCCTTAAAATGACCCTTTGGGAGTAGGAACTTTAGGAAATGATGGTGTTCAGATATAAGGTTAAGGGTCTAAGCATGACCTGAGTAGGCTGCTTTGGCCACCATGAGAACACAGGGCATCAGAGGACCTCAAAGGGAAGGGAGAAAGGGCTCTTTGGCCTGTTTCATATGCTTCATACCTTTACCTAAAGCATAACTAGTATTCCTGAAGTAGCCAGCTCACCTTTTTTAAAACTAGAAGGTAAAGAAAGTCCTTGGTCAGCTTCTTGTACAGGATCTCTCTTTCTAGTCAATGAATCATCTCTGCTGCTATCAGGAGTTGAACCTTGGCCCCTTTTCCAGAGGCAGTGGAAAATCAGAAGGGTTTGGAGAAGCAGTCATGTCCAGGTTGAAAATCGAAGATTTAAGTAGCTCAATTAATCACTGCACATACTAGCTCATACAAACATTTACAAAGCTGCCTCTGCACTCTGGGTGTTTTTACAGTAAAGTGATAGAAATGAGACATGTATACACACTCAGTTAAAATCCAATAAGTCAGCTCAATGCGGGCTGAAGGCATGTAGGAAAGGCATTCTGGAGAAAGTGGGGCTGGAACACACAAAGATGTGGGAACTATGAATCATCTGAGAGGAGGAAGGAAAGACATTCCAGGGACGGACAGAAAGCAGGAGACTGTTCTGGAGAGTGGAGGAGCCTTCCAGAGAGCACTAGCAAACACAGCTGAGGGCAGAAAGAGGAGGATCTTAAGGTGAGGGAACACAGCTCACTCTTGCTGTGGCTGCAGCCAGAGCCCTCCACCTTCTGGAACAGGAGTGTTTTTTGTTTTGTTGTTGTTGTTGTTTGTTTTTGACTCGCAGTCATGCTCTTGTTGCCAGGCTGAAGTGCAGTGGTATGATCTCAGCTCACTGCAACCTCCACCTCCCTGGTTCAAGCGATTCCCCTGCTTCAGCCTCCTGAGTAGCTGGGACTACAGGCATGTACCACCACTCCCAGCTAATTTTTTTGTATTTTAGTAGAGACGAGGTTTCACCATGTTGGCCGGGATGGTCTCCATCTCCTGACCTTGTGATCCATCTGCCTTGGACTCCCAAAGTGCTAGGATTACAGGCATAAGCCATTGCACCCAGCCTAGAACAGGAGTGTTCTAGGAGAGGTTTGATCTGGTAGCAAGCAATATGAAATATAGAAAGGAGTGAGGAAAGCCTGCAGGCAGGGTGATACAATTACTGGCATGTTCGATAATCCCAGTATTAATTTCTTTAGCAGTGGAAGAGACAAATCTGAGAAACACAGAAGGCAGAACAGGACAGAACATCATGCTAGATCACTTTTTTTTTGAGACAGGGTCTCACTCCATCACCCAGGCTGGAGTGCAGTGGCACAACCTCAGCTCACTGCAACCACTGCCTCCTGGATTTGAGCGATTCTCTCACCTCAGCCTCCCGAGTAGCTGGGACTACAGGTGCATCCCACCATGCCTGGCTAATTTGTGTGTGTGTGTGTGTATTTTTAATACAGACAGGGTTTCACCATGTTGGCCAGGCTGGTCTCAAACTCCTGACCTCAAGTGATCCACCCACCTTGGCCTCCCAAAGTGCTAGGATTACAGGAGTGAGCTAACACGCCTGGACCTAGATCACATTTAAGTAGAGGAAAGAATCAAAGTTCTCACACTAGGACAGTGGTGGGGAAATTGAGGAAAGGAGCTACGTTCTGGGTTTTAAGCTTTAGATATGAGGAAACTCAGAGAGTACTTTTTAAAAAAATGTTACTCAGCTGGCCAGTTAGTGGCAAAGCTGTAAGTACAACTAAAGTCTTCTAATTTCCCTTCACTGCAAACATGGAGTTCGTGCTTGACTGATGGTTTGGGTTAGCAGATACTGATCCTGCGCATGTAGGTGGAGGCTGAGCCCTGTAAGGGGTGCATTCCTCAGAGAGTAAATATAGAAGGGAACGTCTTAAGGGCCATCTTAAGGGCCAATGGCTGGCACTCAGGACATGCTGAGGTCAGGGCAAGCATACAGAAGAGTCAGAAAACGAGACACGGAAAGCTGTCAGAGTCAGGAGAACTGGAACTTTGTATGCAACAGATGACGAGACTGTTTTCAAGATGCTGGTAAAAGTCCAAAGACAATTCTGAGATTAAAAAAGAAAAAAAAAAAAAGCTTTGGATTTGCTTTAAAGATCTTTGGTGGGCTCAGAGAGAGCAGCTTTAATAAAGGAGATGGAGAAAGAAAGATTTCAGGGATTAAGAAGAAGATAAGTAACGATGGGATAAGGGAATTCTGGTGGTAGAACATCTAATGACTAACTTATCATAAATCTATCATGATAAATATATCCTAATATGTGTGATTTTGTGACTTGAGGCTTAGTGGCACATCACATAGGTCCAATACATACATATACATGCAGACATACACACACGCACACACACCCCTAGTCTTACATCAACCTATATGGTACCAGGTGTTCATTTTAGCCCGGCTTCTAGCTCTGAAATCTCTGCCCTGGCTTTTGCTTTCCCCTTGCTGATCTACATGCTTATGTGCTTGTTATTCTGTTTTTACTTCACATATATTCATAAACTGTCATTCATCCTTTCTGAAACAAGGAGTACCTAAACAAATGAGTGAATGACTTAATGCCTTTTCTTTACAGATGATACCAATTGGTATAAACACCTCATAGAATGTATTCGTGGCTGCCTGCGCACATGGCGCCTGAGAAACCATTCCAGGAGCAGGGTTGTGTCAGCTCAGATTCTGAAATCTGAGCTGGCTCCAGGGTCTTTTTACCAACCTTTAGGCTCATGGAGACCTATGGTGCCATTTTAATTCCTTTTATTGATGAGAAAGCTGAAGTTCAGAGAAGTTAAGTGATCTGATCAAGGTCACACTGCTACCAAATGATAATCATACACCCAGGATCGGGTTTTTTCTAACAATTTATATTGCCAAACCAGTATGCCTTTATTGATGACCTTTAAGTTCTAATCAATGTTTTATTTTATTTCTTCCATCAGAGGAAGCTCAAACCAGAGAAACAATTTCCAAATTCAGGAAGAAAAAGTCCAAATCAGATAGGCATAGATCGACTCCTGGGGTATGAATGAAGAATCCAGAAACTTGGGAGTCAGGGGCCACATGTGGAGAGGTTGAGGATGATTGCCTAAATAGGCACTGTTGCTGCCATCTGCTGTCCGGTGTGACCTGGGCATAGTAGATAAGTTTGCAAGCACAGAATGGACAGATTCAGGTTTTGTAAAGTTAACACAGTTTTGTGGGTCCTCTTTTAAAAAATCCAAAACTAAGACAAGAACATTAGAAGGCTCTATAGAAGACAGCAAGGGGCCCTAAAGCTTATTAGTTTTCCTCTCTCTTCAGTAATAGGTTTTAGTTGTATTTTCTGGAGCAATATAGCATTTTTCAAGTAAATTTCTATTTCCCAACAGAATTCCTAAGCTTATGAAGGAATTTAATATCTGACAAAGAGGGCATTACAAAGCAACAGGGGTGAAAGGATAATCTAATAAACAGTGCTGGCTGACTTGTTTAGAAATTCTCTGGATATTCAAAAGTTGAGCACTATCAGGACTGTTTCATTGCAAGGAACTGAATTGACGGTTATAACACCTGTAATATTTGCTACTAGACAGGGAATTAAAATGAAACAAAATGCAGGGCCTGATGGAGGTGCCCCATCAATGTTAAGGAGATTTAAATCGTACAGTCTCCTCTGTAGTTTTCAGAATCAGGTCTCATTTAGCAGTAGGCAAGAGGGCTAGAGAGAGCTGAGACTCTGAGGGTAGGCAACCATCCGGAGAACAGGTAAGCCAGGAAAATCCCATCTATAGACATCTAGCAGTGGAAGGTTAGCCTCAAATAAGTCCTTCTGGTGGAAGTCCTGGAAAAGGCAAGTCTGTCTGCAGTTGTCAGTTGGTAAGGCCAAGGAAGGCAGAGGGTGACCCTCAGGGAGATCCAGCAGGAACCTGGTGAGTGAACCATAGCACCAAGGTAGTGAATGAATGAATGAATGAATGAATGACACAAGAGGCAGGAAACTAGATAAGGTGATGTTGACATCAGAGGCTCTGATAACATGTGATAGAAATCTAACCCCAGAGATTAGGGTTTACAGTAAGAAATTCAGAAATGGAACCTTAGTCTTAAAACCCACAAGGTAGGGTAGAATATTGGGATTTACAACATAGGGCACAAAGTGGGGACTTGCTCAGGAGGAACAGAAGTGACAAGAATATCTGACCAGGATGAACAGGAACACTGACTTCTTACCAACCCTCTGAGTTACTGGCCTACATCTTTTTATTTTAGTTTTTGTAGAGATGGGGTCGCGCTGTGTTGCTCAGGCTGGTAAATTCCTGGCCTCAAGCAATCCTCCCACCCAAAGTGCTGGGAATACAGGTGTGAGCCACTGCACTGGGCCCCTGGTCAAAATCTTAATAAATTCCCTCCTACAGGAATTGTTCTGTGGACCTGGGGCTGGCTGGTCCTTCAAATGGAGACCGTGTAGCCTCAGCTGTGGAGGACTAAAGAGGCTGGGGTACGGGGCCAGGCTAAAGCTTTCTACTGCTCATTTGGGAGTGATTTTCACAATAAACTAAAAACGTAGATCATTTCAGCAAGAGATAAAATAAATGCACTTGGAGTGGTGTTTAAAGTCCTTTGTTTCCAGTCCATGAGAATTAAACATTTTGTGAGAAGGTTTAAGTACAGCAAGAAGCTTTAGAGAAAATTAACCTATTGTAGGAAGTATGGTCCATATTTTGGAAAATGTTTATCAAGGTATTCCTACAGAATAGCTGCAGGACCACTACTTTATGTCTACAGAATAATTCCAGAATTCTCCAGCAAGGAGAGTAAACTCTCCTAGCTGAGGTCCAAGTGATGAGGATCGAGGCAGGTGAGGGGGATAAGGGTAGTAACGCAGGTCAGGCCTATAAGTAAACAAGTACGTAAATAGGAATCAATTCACGAAGAATAGCAAGTCCAAGGTCAAGAAATCCAAACCAGAGTAAGGAGTAACAGAGGAAGAGCCCCATTTCAAGATTGCAGGTTATAACATAGAATGTCCAGTAAGGGAGGGACTGGCAGGGAGATATCCTTTGTTGTGTGTGTGCAGAGAGAAAACAAGAAGGAAAAGAGAGGAGAAGCAGAAAGGAAATAATCAGAAAGACAACTGAAAGGAGAAAACTCTCTAGGCATTAGAAAGAATCCTAAAGACAAATTCCAGGGAATTCTGGAAATTCCCTGCTGGCTGAGAAGCCTCAGGCAAGTCACCTATCTCTGAACCTCAGCTTCCAAGTCTATAAAAGGGGGCTGCTGAGTGGGCTGGTCTTTTAAGATCTATCTTCACCACTCTGTGATTCTAAGATTACTGGTGTTCTGAAATCTCAGCCAACAAAGATAAGCACAGTTCAGAAACCACCAAGGCCAGAAACAGCCTGGTGTGCACAGGGAAGTGCAGGCCAGCCTGCCCGGTTAGGAGGGCAGAGCATGGCCAGAAGAAGTTTGGGAGTCCAGCAGAACTTTATTCAACAAATACTTACTGAGTGTCCACCATAAGCCAGGCACCACTGTGGAAAGCAGGCACAGTGGCAGTGTCCCTACCCTCCTGAAGCTTGGATCTCAGTGGAGGAGGCAAACACCATCAAGCAAACAGAAAAATTTCTCATTTTAAGCAGAGATTAAGAGCTACGAAGTAAAAGAAGGCAGGAAAATGGAATAAATGATGCAGTAAACTGATGGGAGGCTATCTAGATAGCTGGTCAGGAAAGAAGACAACATTGAGCAGAGGCCTGAATAAAGAAGCAGAGGCTGCTGGGAGCATCTCAAAGTAGATTTAGGTGAAAGATTATCTAGGTCTGAAATAGGGCAGCGCTGGTTGAGATGGAGGCAAGGAGTTGAGATGTTCTTCAATATTGATCAGGTAAACTTGTCAGGCCTAAGCAACTCTTCAGATGTAGGACATGAAAAAAAATGGGAAGGATGTTGGGTGCGGTGGCTCACACCTGTAATCCCAGCACTGTGGGAGGCCAAGGCAGATGGATCATTTGAGGTTAAGAGTTCGAGACAAGCCTGACCGACGTGGTGAAACTCCTTGTCTACTAAACATACAAAAAAATTAGCTGGGCATGGTGGCCTATAATCCTAGCTGCTTGAGAGGCTGAGGCAGGAGAATCACTTGGGCGACAAAGCAAGACTCGGTCTCAAAAAAAAAAAAAAAGGGAAGGATGAAGAAAAACTCTCTAATATATGGCTTAGGTAGCAAAATAGATGTACCACTCACTGACAAAAAAAAAAATGTAGGAGAAAAAGCAGGTTGGGTGAAAGATAATGAGTGGTCTTCTGGAATGATAGGGTTGTAGTGCAATCCCACCATTGGTAATATCGCCAGCAGGGGGAGTCTGGAGCTGGAGCAGAGACTGGGCTGGAGATTGGGACTTGGGAATCAGTGACACCTGGGTGGTCAACGAAGTCATCATCGCCACTAAGATTGACAATTAATCAGACATCAAGTATTTAGGGAGCACCTACCAAGTGCCAGGCTACATGGCAAGTCCTGAAGGAATTTTCTTCTTAATGGGAGCATGAAAAAAAAAATCTTCAAGCAAGTAAAATGATTCCAAGTACTGATGACAGAGGCAATAAAGAAGTTAACATCATGAGATACAAAGTAATGAAGGTGAGGAGGTAGTAATGGCAGATATTGCTTTAGCTATGGTTGAAGTGAAAGATGAATAAAAAGGACACAGTCCTGTGAAAATCTAGATGAAGATCGTTTCAAGCAAAAAATTGTAAGTCATTAGGTCCTGAGATGGGAGTAGACTTGGTGTGAGGACAGGTGAAAGGTTAAGGTGGCCATAATAAATGAATGAGGCAGAGAGAACTAGGCTGGACCACATAGGGAGAAGGCTGGGTTTAATCCCCAGGGAAACGTGTGTAAATTGAGAAGAGCAGAAGGCTGAGGAAAGATCCCTGGAAAACAGCCTGAAGGATAAAGGGAATGTGGTATCACAGAAAGGGTAGACTTCGGAGGAGCCAGTGATAAGTTCTCCAGCAGCAGTGAATTACTTTTATGTTTGTAACAGAGAACAGCTCATGTTTCATAAAGGATAGAACAAGCAAATTAGCTGGTGAGCATCATTCAACTCCCTCACAGCCCACTCATAAGCTAAAGGCTCCAGAAGGCCATTTGTCCTGCCACAGGTCCTTAGTTTTCTCTTCCAATATAACAACTTTAGTTTACTTGGTAATATATACAGCAGCATTGAATCAATCTCCACAAGGCTGTTTTAAGATAGCTGCAAAAAAATATTTCAACGCTATTTGCAATCATTGAGCAGATGAGAAAATGGTAATGCACAGATACTAAACAGCTTTTCCAAGCCCCAATAATGGCCTATGCTAAAAATAGCATCCCTGTCTCCTTGTTTCAAGGTTATTTTTCATTTTGCATCTAGCTCATGCCTCTGTTTGGGGAAAGCTATCATTAGAAGTTTTATGGATTCCCAAACCACACTGCTGGACTGGAACCATAAACCACCTCTCTTGATCCACAGGCACAACACTTCGCTTGGACGTCTGGGATGGATGGAAGGAATTTCTGATGGGTTGTATCCTCGGACAAAAACTTAAAGTCCAACGTTACTTATCAAAAGAAGGACCAGTACTCAAGTATGAGAAATTAATGTTAAATTAACTTAGCAAGTGCTGTAATTTTTTACTAAACTTCCATCAGACCTTAAGCCTGCAGTTCACTCACTCTACAGCTGGGGTGCTGCTCTATGCCAGTTCCACTTAGCATGTTTCAACCAAATATTATTATTACATATTTGCTGGAACAAAACAGCAGGGATGCCATCAGGACTGACAGTCTTGCGATTCAGATAGACTTTCCTCAGGAAATACTAACTACAGTTAACCTTTGAACGATGCAGGGGTTAGGGATGCCAACTCCCCACACAGTTGAAAATTCCCATATAACTTTGGACTTCCCCAAAACTTCACTACTAATAGCCTACCATTGACCAGAAGCCTTACTGATAACATAGTCAATTAACACATGTTGTGTATATGTATTATATACCATA
This sequence comes from Mandrillus leucophaeus, assembly GCF_000951045.1. Lineage (NCBI taxonomy): Eukaryota > Metazoa > Chordata > Mammalia > Primates > Cercopithecidae > Mandrillus > Mandrillus leucophaeus. Next base: position 3,768,941 of record NW_012101255.1, read on the forward strand.
TTCTTACAATAAAGTAAGCTACAGAAAAGAAAATATTGAGAAAATCATAAGGAAAAGAAAATCTATTTCCTAGTCATTAAATGGATGTGGATCATTATGAAGGTCTTCAATCTTCAGGTTGAATAAGACTGAGGGGGAGAAAGAGGAGAAGGGTTTGTCTTGCTGTCTCAGGTGTGGCAGAGGTGGAAGAAAATCGCCAAACTGAACCTCCACAGTTCAAACTCATGTTGTTCAAAGGTCAACTGTGATTAAATGGGTGACTTCGATTTGGTTTAGATATGAGACTTTCAGCAACATTTTTCAAGGCTATCAGAACACATACAGACAGTCCACGACTTACGATGGTTCAACTTAGATTGTTCAACTTACAATGGTGTGAAAGTGGTATCAATTCAGTAGAAACTAAACTGCCAGTGCCCATACAACCATTCTTTTTCATTTTCAGTACAGCATTAAATAAATTACAGGAAATATTCAACAGTTTATTATAAAATAGGCTTTGTGTTAGATGATTTTGCCCAACTGTATGCTAATTAAGGCGGGCTAGACTAAGATTTGATGTTCAGTAGATTAGGTGTATTAAATGCATTTTAGACTTATGATACTTTCAACATATGATGGTTTTTATCAGGACATAACCCTATCATAAGTCAAAGGGCATCTATATCTTGCCACTTTCACATTCAGTTATTCTTTAAGAAAACACTTGTTAATTGACTGAAAACATTGACCACATCTTCCTAAGCTCACATGTAATTTTTCAAACTGCATTTATTACCAGCATTCGCACTTTTGCCATACATAAAGTGTAACGGGTATAGCTGGGGCAGGAGGAGGGTTGGTTCAGAGAGGCATGTGGTCATTTTAATGTGTTAATACAGCCACCAGATTCTCAAATACACAATTGCACTAATCTGTAGGTTTAATTTAATAGTATTTTAGAATAGTGTCCCCTCGTGGGTGATTTAATCATGTTTTGTAGAAGCCAACACATCAGGAGATCTAAGGGCTCTGTGAAGTGATGGATTAGAAGAGCAGCTTTTACAATTTTATAAAATATTCTAATATTTTACACTGATTTCTATTATGGGATAGTGATATTTTTTCCATGTTCTGCTTCCAAAGAAATAGCTGTGTTGCTTTGTTACTTTTAATAGTATATATTTATTTAATACTTTATAGTAGACACTGTGTTATATTTACTACCTCATTCTATGTTTATAACACTTTGATGAGGTGGACAATTTTTAATCTTATTTTACAGATGAAGAAACTAAGATCAGAAAACCTGCCCCATGTTGGCTGGGCGCAGTGGCTCACACCTGTAATCCCATTACTTTGGGAGGCCAAGGCGGGCAGATCACTTGAGGTCAGGAGTTTGACACCAGCCTGGCCAACATAGTGAAACCCCTGTTTCTACTAAAAATACAAAAATTAGCCAGGCGTGGTGGCTCGCACCTGTAATTCTGACTACTGAGGAGGCTGAGGCAGAAGAATCGCTTCAACTTGGGAGGTGGACGTTGCAGTGAGCCAAGATTGCACCACTGCACTCTAGCTTGAACAACAGAGTAAGACTCTGTCTGGCAGGGAATGGAGGAAGAAAACTTGCCCCATGTCATTCCAATAGCAAGGGCAGAACTGGGTATTGAATCGTAACAATTTAACTCTAGTGTTCATGTGCTTGACCATCTACACTTGACTTCATCTTTAAATAAAATCTAAGAGCTCAGAGAATGTAAGTGGTCAGACTTAAAAGCTCCTTGTATTTCCCCATGCTTGATATTTTTCCTAAGGATTTAATTTTTATAAAAAAGACGACCACTTCAGGGAAACTATTTACATGTGCATAGTAGGATAATGTGTATAAGCAGGATCTGTGCAGTTTAACCTGTATATCACTATATGCCTTTTCCAAAAACATTTTAAGGTAAAAGTTAAGAAGAAATAAACTTTCAGCTAGAATATTTCATGAGCATTTAGCGTAACTACACTTGTTTGTTTGCTGATTTTCTAAACACCCCTCCCCACTTGTTTCACTCATTTAGGTATCAGAAAAGGGTAGCCCTGTACATTGCTGCTTTTTGTGGGTACATTGAACTCACTGAATGGGCCCTGAAGCAGGGTGCGCGGCCCCACGAGGCAGTCGGTGTTCACCCCTATCGAGCATGGTGCCATGAAGCCCTTCATGCAGATGTCTCTAAATGCCCCATTCATGCAGCCGCAGAAGCAGGCCAACTGTTGATTCTGAAGGCCTTTGTCAACTGCAGCGTGCTGTGCCTGGAATGCAAAAATGCAGCAGGACAAACTCCCCTGACCATTGTGTTCAAACACAAGCATAAAGACTGTGTATTATATTTGCTCAGTAAAATGTGGTCCACAGTTTCTTTTCCGAAAATTTCAGTCCCAATGAGGATTTATATTAAAATAAAACAATGGATCCTCAGAGCTCAGAGTCACAGTCTTCATAAAAGCCAGTTTTGTGGAGCAAGGGTGTTTGGGGCAAAAGTTGGAGACACTGTGATGGTGGATGGTTTCACCAAACCAAAAATGACCTCCAAGAGCTGGCATAAGGCTGGGAACAGTGACTCACAAAGCATCTTGCTCAAGCTACCATCTCTCAGCAAACAAACTGCAAGCAGCAAACCTGTGAGTCCTTTGGCAATTTCACAGCCGGACACAAGAGAACAAGCCCTCAAATTTCATCCACTGGTGAATGCAAGTACATTCTCTGAATTACAAAAACATCAACAACAAGATCAGAAAAAAATTACTGCCACAGCAAGGAAAAAAGAAAAGCTCATAAAAAACACATATCTTCCCCAAGTCCCCCTCCCTCCAGTTTCAAGAGTGGGATATTCACATCCATCGTTTTTCTATGCAACACCCAGTGCTGACTTTTCACTGAAGTCCTCCTTCTCATCTTTCTCAGAGCACAGTGGGAAGACTCCAAGGGAGAACGCGATCTACTGCTTAGCTGTGGCAAGGTAACGTTCTCCCCTTAAACATACAAAGGGCAAACCTTTTATAAGGCAGGTCCAGGGTAAGGAATGCTCCATAATGCCCTACTATGCCACTGAAAGTAATACAAGTTGTTCTAATGCATCAATACCCAGCTTCAAGGACCTCATCTTAGCCTCATGACTGGGACAAAATGAACTAATATTATTGGCCAATCCAATCTGTGCAGTACTTTACTCCTCAAACTTTCAGGAGGGAAAGAAACACAATAGAAAGTGTTGTATCAATTCTCAAGGTCCCTTACTGCTGCTGCTGCTGCTGCTTTTATTTTTCCTTTTTGATTGAGATAAGGTCTCGCTCTGTTGCCCAGGCTGGAGTGCAGTGGTGCTATCACAGCTCACTGCATGCTTGAATTCCTAGGCTCAGGCAATTCTCCCACCTCAGCCTTCCAATTAGCTGGGACTACAGGCACATGCCACTATATCTGGTTGATTTTTTTTTTTCCTGTGGAGATGGGGACTCACCATGTTGCCCAGGTTGGTCTCAAACTCCTGGGCTCAAGCGATCCTCCCACCTTGGCCTCCCAAAGCGCTGGGATTACAGGCATGAACCATTGTGCCTAGCCTGCTAATGTTTCTTCTTTTTCCTCCTCTTCAACTTCTCTCTCTTCCTCTTCTTCTAAGCTAATAAAAAATTAATTGTAATTAGAGGGGAACGAGAGAAAACTGAAATATGGGAGGGAGACATCAAAAGTGTCATAGAAAACTAGATGATAACAAAAATGCGAGGAAAGAAAGGAACACATTAATGACAAATTGAATGACTAAACACTTGAATTGACTTACTAGGCAAGATGCACAGGTGGGGTGAGATCTGTATTGGACAGGGTGCTAGAATTGACATTAATATTTACAGTGAGTTAAAAAGTAATCCGTAGCACATCTAAAGAGATAAGAAAGTGTATCAGAATTAGATGTTTCAGGTACACAACTCTCTGATTAGAGTTTAGATCCCATCCATTACTTATAAGGTATTATTTGATGCAAATATTACAGTTAGAAATATAGATTTATGAGTGACTTTTCCCCTTATTCAGCATAATGAGAAGGCAAGAAAAAACAAGGCTAGAAGGCTAGATTGTTTTACTTGCTTTTCTGTACTGGTCTTTAACTCAGCTCAACTTTATTTCAGTTAAGTTGTTGCCACCTTGTGGTGAGAGTAATTTGGGCTGTAAAACGCAAAATTCAATATCCAACAGAGTGAGGTTGACAATAGAAGAAGACACTTAATAGCTCAGTAGCCTCAATCTTTGTAATTTGTGAGATATCTCTGACTAGAATGACTAGAATGTATCACCAAAAATTCTAGAAATATACTAGAAAAGTTATTAATTGAAAAAACTGCATAGTCCATCTTAAAATAAGGCTATAAACAAGAAAGGAAATACTGATTTGTTTTATCAACAGATACATG
>NW_012101255.1:3774193-3776635 GCF_000951045.1 Mandrillus leucophaeus
GAAAGAAAGAAAGAAAGAAAGAAAGAAAGAAAGAAAGAAAGAAAGAAAGAAAGAAAGAAAGAAAGAAAGAAAGAAGAAAAGAAGGAAGGAAGGAAGGAAGGAAGGAAGGAAAGAAAGAAAGAAAGAAAGAAAGAAAGAAAGAAAGAAAGAGAGAGAGAAAGAAAGAAAGAGAAAGAAAGAAAGGAGGGAAGAAAGGAAAGAGAGGGAGGAAGAAAAGAGGAAGGAAAGAAGGAAGGAAAGAAGCAAGGAAGGAAAGAAGGAAGGAAAGGGGAGGAGGAAGAAAAGAGGAAGGAAAGAAGGAAAGAAAGAAGCAAGAAAGGAAAGAAGGAAGGAAAGGGGAGGGAGGGAGGGAGGGAGGGGAAAGGAGGAAGGGATTAGTGCAGAAGGGAGACCCACAGGGAGAGTGGTGGTCAGTCTGACTGCGCACTTACTCTGGCAATGTTACTCCCAGCAAATCCTCTTTCCATTTCTCTTTTCCCAATATTTTTCTCTTTCCTGTATTCACACCCTCCACTTCCCATCTGCTTCTGCCCACTTTCCACTGAATCTCTCCCAGGATCTGTTCCACCTTCCTCTGTTGGTGGGCTGTGGAAAGGAAGGAGAGATCTATAATCTCATGCCACTGCAGTCTTCTTGATCGAGTTCAAGTTCCTCATAGAAGTCACAAAAGCACTTACATCTGCCTGAAGTAGACAGTCAAGGCAGGCAGTCAGGTGGTCTGAGCACTCCTCTAAATGATCAGGGCAGCTCTTGTACCACAAAGACGCAAACATGAGGAATGGATGGACACTATCTTGATGGCTACATGCACCATCACCAAGCTAGTGTTATAGCCAAGAAATGGGGAAGAACCTAATGTTCATGATGCTGACCCAGGGATCAGGTGGGTAAAGTGACCATCAGATGTTCCTGTTTTACAGAAAGGGGAGTCTCCCGAACCAGACAAGTCATCTGGCATCATGTGAAAGTACTTGCTGGACTCCATGTCATTCAGGAATTCCTACCTTTAGATTCATAAAACTAAACCTCTCGGGGTTGACCCCAAGATGGCATTGATGCAGTTAGCACAGATCAAGCGCTAATGTGGGTTTGGGTTGGTGAGTGAATGTGACTGGTGTAGACAGTCACTGAGGCCAGAAGGTCACATAGAGTCTCATTCCTTAGCCTAGAAGTCAGTGTAGGCTTTACACAGGTCAAAGAATACCTGTAAGGTGTGTTTAGAAAAATAGCCTTCCTTATTGCTTATTGTCCAATTCCAGAGAGGTTTATGTGACCTGGGAGTCCAGTTAAGTAACATTCAAATGTAGGGGATTGGTCCAGAAAGCTGAGAGTTTGAGTGGACTGAGAATAGATGATAATCTCAAATGCTATGAGCTTTGATGGGCTCTTGTACTCTGGATACAAGAACAGCTCTTTGTTTTTATTCTTTATTTTAAAAGGCATGTGTTATATGTTTTAATCACCTTTCATATCTCTAGCACATAGAATAGTGCTTGCCATAGAGTAAGTGCTCAATATGCATCTTTTTCTTAAGGTAAACAGTTTTTGAATCAATGCAGAAAAGTCAGGTTTCAAATGCCAGGGAGAGAATCAGGATAGGCCTGAGCCTAGGAAGAGCAAGGATATGCATCAGAACAGGAGAGGACTTCAGATTAACTCTGGTGGGATATGGGGAAAGGCTGAAAGTGCCTGAGTGATTTCCTTAAGACTTAATACCTATTTTTATGGGCAACATAGATGGGTTAACCCAGTTTAGAAGGGCACAGAAAGACACAACTATTGAGGTAAAACAAGAATAATCTAGAACAAAGAAGTTGAATCAGGCAGACATGGACCTGGTTCAAATGTTGGAAACACTATGGTATTTTATACAGGGTTACTCCTAATAGATTGAGTGAAAGACTTTTAAAAATACCAGACTTTGCCAAACAACATGGGCAGAGGTGAGGTAAAGGATCCAGGCAGAGCTAGTAACATGGTCAAAGGCACTGTTTTGTGAAAGAGCAAGCAAGAAATTTAGTTTTCAGGAAAGTACATGGATTTGCAAAAGGCATTGTAGGCAATAAGGAAAAACTATCTGGAGATAAGACTGGCAAAGTAGACTGCTTCTACACTAAGAAGCATCTGTGTGACCAAGTGAAGAGTTTGCTTCTTCTTTCCCCTTCCATAGGATTGGAGGTAGGTGGGAAGCTCACGGAAGTTCTTTTTCGTGAAGTCACATAATCAGTTTTTGTTTGCTTTTGAAGACAAATCTGATAGAGATGTATGGAAGACTCGTTGGAAAGATGTGGAAAGACTATAGTAAAGTTAGGAAACTGCAATAAGAGAAATAAGAGAAAATAAAGACCTGGACTAGAATAACAGTAGTTACGGAAAAGAGATATTTTCTGGGGAATAATCTACAAATACAAGAGATATTTCTGGGGAATAATCTACAAAATT
>NW_012101255.1:3780680-3782965 GCF_000951045.1 Mandrillus leucophaeus
CAGTGCTGACTTTTTACTGAAGTCCTCCTTCTCATCTTTCTCAGAGCACAGTGGGAAGACTCCAAGGGAGAACGCGATCTACTGCTTAGCTGTGGCAAGGTAACGTTCTCCCCTTAAACATACAAAGGGCAAACCTTTTATAAGGCAGGTCCAGGGTAAGGAATGCTCCATAATGCCCTACTATGCCACTGAAAGTAATACAAGTTGTTCTAATGCATCAATACCCAGCTTCAAGGACCTCATCTTAGCCTCATGACTGGGACAAAATGAACTAATATTATTGGCCAATCCAATCTGTGCAGTACTTTACTCCTCAAACTTTCAGGAGGGAAAGAAACACAATAGAAAGTGTTGTATCAATTCTCAAGGTCCCTTACTGCTGCTGCTGCTGCTGCTTTTATTTTTCCTTTTTGATTGAGATAAGGTCTCGCTCTGTTGCCCAGGCTGGAGTGCAGTGGTGCTATCACAGCTCACTGCATGCTTGAATTCCTAGGCTCAGGCAATTCTCCCACCTCAGCCTTCCAATTAGCTGGGACTACAGGCACATGCCACTATATCTGGTTGATTTTTTTTTTTCCTGTGGAGATGGGGACTCACCATGTTGCCCAGGTTGGTCTCAAACTCCTGGGCTCAAGCGATCCTCCCACCTTGGCCTCCCAAAGCGCTGGGATTACAGGCATGAACCATTGTGCCTAGACTGCTAATGCTTCTTCTTTTTCCTCCTCTTCAACTTCTCTCTCTTCTTCTTCTTCTAAAGCTAATAAAAAATTAATTGTAGTTAGAGGGGAACGAGAGAAAACTGAAATATGGGAGGGAGACATCAAAAGTGTCATAGAAAACTAGATGATAACAAAAATGCGAGGAAAGAAAGGAACACATTAATGACTAATTGAATGACTAAAGACTTGAATTGACTTACTAGGCAAGATGCACAGGTGGGGTGAGATCTGTATTGGACAGGGTGCTAGAATTGACATTAATATTTACAGTGAGTTAAAAGGTAATCCGTAGCACATCTAAAGAGATAAGAAAGTGTATCAGAATTAGATGTTTCAGGTACACAACTCTCTGATTAGAGTTTAGATCCCATCCATTACTTATGAGGTATTATTTGATGCAAATATTACAGTTAGAAATATAAATTTATGAGTGACTTTTCCCCTTACTCAACATAATGAGAAGGCAAGAAAAAACAAGGCTAGAAGGCTAGATTGTTTTACTTGCTTTTCTGTACTGGTCTTTAACTCAGCTCAACTTTATTTCAGTTAAGTTGTTGCCACCTTGTGGTGAGAGTAATTTGGGCTGTAAAACGCAAAATTCAATATCCAACAGAGTGAGGTTGACAATAGAAGAAGACACTTAATAGCTCAGTAGCCTCAATCTTTGTAATTTGTGAGATATCTCTGACTAGAATGACTAGAATGTATCACCAAAAATTCTAGAAATATACTAGAAAAGTTATTAATTGAAAAAACAGCATAGTCCATCTTAAAATAAGGCTATAAACAAGCAAGGAAATATTGATTTGTTTTATCAACAGATACATGCTAAAAATGAGTTTATCACTAAGTGTTTACTATAGCCCAGTGCTGTGCCCAGCAGAATGGAAATGTGCATGAAAAAGCATGTGTTTTTAAGCTTTGTGTGTGGAGGGGGTGCCGTTTCTATGAGAAAAGCTGACGGTGTCTGTTATGTAGAGTGCTTTCTTAGCGAGGAATTGAGTTATGAAATATATAGTAAAATCCATAAGGACCACTAATCTCACATATATGGTTTGCTGAATTTTTATGTTTTCATATATCCATTTAAGCACTACTCAGATCAGATGCAAACTACTTCCAGTGCCCCTAAAAATTTCCTTCATGCCCCTTGCCAGTCATGATCCTTCCCAGATGTAACTATTATTCTCATCTCTATCACCAAATATTACTTTAGCCTGTTCTCGAACTTCATATAAGGGGCACATACGGCATATACCTTTTATATTTTGCTTTTTTTGTTCAACACATTGCCTGCAAGATTCATCAATATTTTTGCATGTATTGATTGTTCTTATTTCCATGTAGTATTCCATTTGTATGCAGTATTCCATATCCTAATTTATTTATCTATTTTCCTATTATAGGCATTTAAATAATTTCTAATTTAGGGGCTACTTTGAATAAAAATGCACAATTATTCTTGCATATGAGGTTTGGTGGACATCTGCATTCACTTCTCTTGACTCTATACCAAGGAATAGAATTGCTGGGTCATAGGATAAATTTATGTTTAGCTTTAGTAAA
>NW_012101255.1:3787715-3789020 GCF_000951045.1 Mandrillus leucophaeus
AAATGTAAGATTCAATGGGTTTGAAAAATATCCCAGTCAAAACATAGAACGTTTTTGTTACCCCAGGAAGTTCCTTCAAGCTCCTAAGTCAATTCCAACTTCTTTAGGTAACTGCTATTTTGATTTCTATCTCCATAGATGCGATTTTCAAATCATCGGTATCATGCAGTTGTTCACTTTTGTGTCTGGGTTATTTTGCTCAACTTAATGTTTTAAGATTCTTTACATTACTGCATGTATCAGTAGTACATTCCTTTTTTTCTTTTTTTTTGAGACAGAGTTTTACTCTGTCGTCCAGGCTGGAATGCAGTGGCACCATCTCGGCTCACTGTAACCTTCGCCTCCCAGATTTAAGCAATTCTCTGGCCTCAGCCTACTGAGTAGCTGGGATTACAAGTGTGTGTCACCACGCCCAGCTAATTTTCGTATTTTTAGTAGAGACAGAGTTTCACCATGTTGGCCAGGTTGGTCTCGAACTCCTAACCTCAACTGATCCACCTCCCTTGCCTCCCAACATGCTGGCATTACAGGCATGAACCACCATGCCCAGCTATACATTCCTTTTTACTACTAAATAGTATTTGATCATATGGATGCACCATAATGCATGGTGTCTGGACTGTATGGATGTTTGGGTTGCCTCCAGTTTTGACATATTATGAAAAAAGCACTATGAACATTATCGTAAAAAGTATTTTTCTGGACATATGCTTTCATTTCTTTTGGGTACGTATCTAGGAGTAGAATTGTTGGATAACAGGGTGAATGTACATTTAACATTATGAGAAACTACCTAAGAGTTCTCCAAAGTGGTTTTATGATTTTTAACACTTTGACTAGCAATGTACGAGAGTTCTGGTGGCTTCACACACTTGATGTAATCAGTGATTTTTACCTTTAGTCTTTCTAGGGGGGTTGAAATGGCCTATCATTGTGGTTTAATTTGCATTTTCCTGATGACTATGATGCTGGATGCCTTTTCACGTGCTTATTGGCCATTTGTGTATTTTTTGTGAAGTAGCAATGCAAATTTCTGCCTATTTAAAAGATTGGGTTATCTTTTAATTATTGGTTTATTAGAGTTTTTGTATTTATGATACAAGTTCTTCATCATATATATAGATAGATATAGATATATAGTGTATATTTTTCCCAGTTTGTGGGATCACCTTTTCATTTTATTAATAACGTTTTTTTATAAACAAAAATGTTTTTAACTTTGATGAAGTAGAAGTTATCATTTTTTCTTTTATGATTCATGCTTTTTATTTCCACTATAAGAACTCCACCTGGCCTGATGCGGTG
>NW_012101255.1:3791170-3794171 GCF_000951045.1 Mandrillus leucophaeus
CTATCTTGATGGCTACATGCACCATCACCAAGCTAGTGTTATAGCCAAGAAATGGGGAAGAACCTAATGTTCATGATGCTGACCCAGGGATCAGGTGGGTAAAGTGACCATCAGATGTTCCTGTTTTACAGAAAGGGGAGTCTCCCGAACCAGACAAGTCATCTGGCATCATGTGAAAGTACTTGCTGGACTCCATGTCATTCAGGAATTCCTACCTTTAGATTCATAAAACTAAACCTCTCGGGGTTGACCCCAAGATGGCATTGATGCAGTTAGCACAGATCAAGCGCTAATGTGGGTTTGGGTTGGTGAGTGAATGTGACTGGTGTAGACAGTCACTGAGGCCAGAAGGTCACATAGAGTCTCATTCCTTAGCCTAGAAGTCAGTGTAGGCTTTACACAGGTCAAAGAATACCTGTAAGGTGTGTTTAGAAAAATAGCCTTCCTTATTGCTTATTGTCCAATTCCAGAGAGGTTTATGTGACCTGGGAGTCCAGTTAAGTAACATTCAAATGTAGGGGATTGGTCCAGAAAGCTGAGAGTTTGAGTGGACTGAGAATAGATGATAATCTCAAATGCTATGAGCTTTGATGGGCTCTTGTACTCTGGATACAAGAACAGCTCTTTGTTTTTATTCTTTATTTTAAAAGGCATGTGTTATATGTTTTAATCACCTTTCATATCTCTAGCACATAGAATAGTGCTTGCCATAGAGTAAGTGCTCAATATGCATCTTTTTCTTAAGGTAAACAGTTTTTGAATCAATGCAGAAAAGTCAGGTTTCAAATGCCAGGGAGAGAATCAGGATAGGCCTGAGCCTAGGAAGAGCAAGGATATGCATCAGAACAGGAGAGGACTTCAGATTAACTCTGGTGGGATATGGGGAAAGGCTGAAAGTGCCTGAGTGATTTCCTTAAGACTTAATACCTATTTTTATGGGCAACATAGATGGGTTAACCCAGTTTAGAAGGGCACAGAAAGACACAACTATTGAGGTAAAACAAGAATAATCTAGAACAAAGAAGTTGAATCAGGCAGACATGGACCTGGTTCAAATGTTGGAAACACTATGGTATTTTATACAGGGTTACTCCTAATAGATTGAGTGAAAGACTTTTAAAAATACCAGACTTTGCCAAACAACATGGGCAGAGGTGAGGTAAAGGATCCAGGCAGAGCTAGTAACATGGTCAAAGGCACTGTTTTGTGAAAGAGCAAGCAAGAAATTTAGTTTTCAGGAAAGTACATGGATTTGCAAAAGGCATTGTAGGCAATAAGGAAAAACTATCTGGAGATAAGACTGGCAAAGTAGACTGCTTCTACACTAAGAAGCATCTGTGTGACCAAGTGAAGAGTTTGCTTCTTCTTTCCCCTTCCATAGGATTGGAGGTAGGTGGGAAGCTCACGGAAGTTCTTTTTCGTGAAGTCACATAATCAGTTTTTGTTTGCTTTTGAAGACAAATCTGATAGAGATGTATGGAAGACTCGTTGGAAAGATGTGGAAAGACTATAGTAAAGTTAGGAAACTGCAATAAGAGAAATAAGAGAAAATAAAGACCTGGACTAGAATAACAGTAGTTACGGAAAAGAGATATTTTCTGGGGAATAATCTACAAATACAAGAGATATTTCTGGGGAATAATCTACAAAATTTGGTCACTGACTGGGTGTGGAAATAGAGAAAGAAGGAATTTAGTTTTGTTTCTAGCTTTGGAGATAGTGAAGATAGCAAAATTGAAGTGTTAGAACAAGGAAGCAGAAGTGGGACAAGTTTAGGAAGAAGATAAAAGATATGTTAAATTAAAAGTGTCTATGAGATAAATATTTTTATTTGGTAATTGGAGATATGCAACTTTCAAGAAAGGTCAAGCTTTAGGAGTCATGGATAAAAGAATTGAAATAGTGAGTAAATGAGGACTCCTAGGAGGAGGGTGTAGAAAGAGAGGAGAACCAAGGATAGAATCTTGGAGGACCCCAACGTTTAAGGGGATGTAAAACACCTCTGTATTAAATCACATTTGCATCCTACCAAGTAAGAGTAATCGTATTCAAATTTGCAAGTCTTTATTAGTATATCGCCAGAAAATAACTATCATAAAACATTAAGTTCCTTTGCTTTTTAGTTAAAGACTATCAAAATACCTAATATCTTTTCAATTAAAAAATCCTCATGTGTGTTTGTAGGGGTAGAAAGTGGAGAAAGGAGAAGAGGCCAGGGAATATATGACGTATAGGAATATCTAGAGAGGAGAGAGAAAAAGTTTCAACTCAGAGAATTCTACATCATACTGAGTGGCTTTCTGTTTCTAGTTGTGATTCTAAGTTTTTAGCATTGCCTTGGGAAAACATCATTTCCACTGCATCACAGGGAACTTGTTTTAGAAAGATTACTGTTTCTATTTCACATCTACCTATGTGACAAGACAAACTAGCCCTAGCTACAAAATCAACCTGAAGATTTCCATCCTTTTTCAGCTATGTATGCAGATAAGATCAGACCTTCTTATAAATTATATCTTGTTTTCTTGCAGTGCCTTTAAAGAGAAACGATGGCTTCAGCAGTTAGAAATAGCAAGAGTCCTGGCCAAAAAGAGCATTTCTAACTTGACCACCCGAGGAGGTCTGACAGCATGTGAAAACTCTCTAGAAATTGTGCTTTGAAAAATCATGACAACCTCAGTTTGGACAAAGACCTGAGCAAACAGAATGTCCATTGCTAATGTTAAAATTTTATAGTAACAGTTCTAATGTTATCATCTCTAGTAACAGTTATAATGCCACATAACTTTTAATAGGATATTTAACACCATATTTTCTTGGACTTCATCATGCTAACTGAAAATTTAGTGCTATTTTTGTATAAAGAATATAAGGAAGAATTCAGAAGAAACTGAGAATAGTAGTTGTCCACAAGGTAGGGAAGCTGAGACAATGGAAAACAAGGAAGTGAGAATTTTTACATTTTCTTTTTTTGTTTGTTTTTCTTTTTTTTTTTTTTTAA
>NW_012101255.1:3795541-3831057 GCF_000951045.1 Mandrillus leucophaeus
ATAAACAAAAATGTTTTTAACTTTGATGAAGTAGAAGTTATCATTTTTTCTTTTATGATTCATGCTTTTTATTTCCACTATAAGAACTCCACCTGGCCTGATGCGGTGACTTACGCCTGCAATCCCAGCAGTTTGGAAGGCCGAGGTGAGTGGATCACTTGAGGTCAGGAGTTTAATACCGCCTGGCCAACATGATGAAAACCTGTCTCTACTAAAAATACAAAAATTAGCCAGGAATGGTGGTGCATGTCTGTAATCCCAGCTTCTCAGGAGGCTGAGGCAGGAGAACCACTTGAACCTGGGAGGCAGAGGTTGCCGTGACCCAAGACAGTGCCCCTACACTCCAGCATGGGCGACAGAGTGAGACTCCGTCTCAAAAAAAAGAACTCTGCCTACTCAAAAGTAATGAAGATTTTCTCTTATATTTTCTTCTAGAAGTTCAATAATTTTAGGCTTTATGTTAGGTTTATAATCTATCTCAAATTATTTGTGTGACTGATATGTGGTAAGGGTCAGGATTAATTTTTGAAAAGACTTTCCTTTGCCCCACTGAATTACCTAGCATCTCTGTTGAAAATCAATTGGCAATACAGATACAGATCTATTTCCAGACTTTCTATTTTGTTCCATTGATCTATTTACTTGTCGTTATACTAATACTACACTGTCTTAATTACTACATCTTAATTAGTCTTGAAATCAGGTAATATGTATCCTCCAACTTTGTTATTGTTTTTCAAGTTTGTTTTGGCTATTTTTAGTCCTTTGCATTTCCATATAAATTTTAAAATAAACTTGCCATTCTCTATTTTAAAAGCCTGTTGAGTCAGCGCAAGACTTAATTCTCATACCTGGACACTCTTGTCCTTCAGTACATGGATGATTTACTTTTAGCCGCCCGTTCAGAAACCTTGTGCCATCAAGCCACCCAAGTGCTCTTAAATTTCCTCACTACCTTTTGGCTACAAGGTTTCCAAACCAAAGGCTCAGTTCTGCTCAGAGCAGATTAAATACTTAGGGCTAAAATTATCCAAAGGCACCAGGGCCCTCAGTGAGGAACGTATCCAGCCTATACTGGCTTATCTTCATCCCAAAACCCTAAAGCAACTAAAAGCGTTCCTTGGCATAACAGGTTTCTGCCAAATACGGATTCCCAGGTACGGTGAAATAGCCATACCATTATATACACTAATTAAGGAAACTCAGAAAGCCAATACCCATCTAGTAAGATGGACACCTGAAGCAGAAGCGGCTTTCCAGGCCCTAAAGAAGGCCCTAACCCAAGCCCCAGTGTTACGCTTGCCAACGGGGCAAGACTTTTCTTTATATGTCACAGAAAAAAACAGGAATAGCTCTAGGAGTCCTTACACAGGTCCAAGGGATGAGCTTGCAACCCGTGGCATACCTGAGTAAGGAAATTGATGCAGTGGCAAACAGTTGGCCTCATTGTTTACGGATAGTGGCGGCAGTAGCAGTCTTAGTATCTGAAGCAGTTAAAATAATACAGGGAAGAGATCTTACTGTGTGGACATCTCATGATGTGAATGGCATACTCACTGCTAAAGGAGACTTGTGGCTGTCAGACAACAGTTTGCTTAAATATCAGGCTCTATTACTTGAAGGGCCAGTGCTGCAACTGCACACTTGTGCAACTCTTAACCCAGCCACATTTCTTACAAACAATGAAGAAAAGATAGAACATAACTGTCAACAAGTAATTGCTCAAACCTACACCATTAGAGGGGACCTTCTAGAGGTTTCCTTGACTGATCCCAACCTCAACTTATATACTGATAGAAGTTCCTTTGTAGAAAAAGGACTTCAAAAAGCAGGGTATGCAGTGGTCAGTGATTATGGAATACTTGAAAGTAATCCCCTCACTCCAGGAACTAGTGCTCAGCTGGCAGAACTCATAGCCCTCACTTGGGCACTAGAATTAGGAGAAGGAAAAAGGGTAAATATATATACAGACTCCAAGTATGCTTACCTAGTCCTCCATGCCCATGCAGCAATATGGAGAGAAAGGGAATTCCTAACTTCCGAGGAAACACCTATCAAACATCAGGAAACCATTAGGAAATTATTATTGGCTGTATGGAAACCTAAAGAGGTGGCAGTCTTACACTGCCAGGGTCATCAGAAAGGAAAGGAAAGGGAAACAAAAGGGAACCGCCAAGTGGATATTGAAGCCAAAAGAGCCGCAAGGCAGGACCCTCCATTAAAAATGCTTATAGAAGGACCCCTAGTATGGGATAATCCCCTCCAGGAAACCAAGCCCCAGTACTCAGCAGGAGAAATAGAATGGGGAACTTCAAGAGGACATGGTTTCCTCCCCCTCAGGATGGCTAGCCACCAAAGAAGGGAAAATACTTTAGCCTGCAGCTAATCAATGGAAATTACTTAAAACCCTTCACCAAACCTTTCCCTTAGGCATTGATAGCACCCATCAGATGGCCAAATCATTATTTACTGGACCAGGCCTCTTCAAAACTATCAAGCAGACAACCAGGGCCTGTGAAGTGTGCCAAAGAAATAATCCCCTGCACTGCAGGCCATACATTTCAATCCCTGTATCTTTAACTTCCTTGTTAAGTTTGTCTCTTCCAGAATCAAAGTTGTAAAGCTACAAATGGTTCTTCACATGGAGCCCCAGATGCAGTCCATGGCTCAGATCTACCGTGGACCCCTGGACCAGCCTGCTAGCCCATGCTCCGATGTTAATGACATCGAAGGCACCCCTCCTGAGGAAATCTCAACTGCACAACCCCTATACACCCCAATTCAGCAGGAAGCAGTTAGAACGGTCATCAGCCAACCTCCCCAACAGCACTTGGGTTTTCCTGTTGAGAATGGAGACTGAGAGAGACAGGACTAGCTGGATTTCCCAGGCTGACTAAGAATCCCTAAGCCTAGCTGGGAAGGTGACAGCTTCCATCTTTAAACACGGGGCTTACAACTTAGCTCACACCCAACCAAACAGATAGTAAAGAGTGCTCACTAAAATACTAATTAGGCAAAAACAGGAGGTAAAGAAATAGCCAATCATCTATTGCCTGAGAGCACAGCGGGATGGACAATGATCTGGATATAAACCCAGGCATTTGAGCCAGCAATGGCTACCCTCTTTGGGTTCCCTCCCTTTGTATGGGAGCTCTGTTTCACTCTATTAAATCTTGCAACTGCAGGAAAAAAAAAAAGCCTGTTGGAATTATTCTGATTGGGTACAACTGAACTTTTAATAATATTAAATCTTATTATCCATGACATATTTCTGTATCGGTGGTATATATCTCCAATTATTTCTTAATTCCTCTCAGCAAAGTTTTGTAATTTTTAGTACATAGGTCTTGTAAATCTTCTGTTAAAGTTTTTTTCTAAATATTTTATATTTTTGAGGCAATTTACTAAGATGATTATAAGATAGATTTTGGTACCACAGTCGGAGGCACCTAAAATCTAAGGCTCATTCTAAAAAAACGCCTTTGAGTTCCCAGTTAGATATTGCAAGGTTGGGGCACAAAGGTTAATACAAACACACACACATGCATGTGCACACACTCACACATACACACTCACACATAGATGATTCTACAGGGATGTTGTAAGGCAGCATGTGTATAGGTATTACTTCACTATAGAGAAAACAAGAGATGATAGTGACTGGCAGGAGGCATAGCAGAAATTCTGGGGTGTTGTAACATTCTATTTCTTGTTCTGGAGTAATAAGTGTGTTTAATTTGAGAAAATTCAATAATGAGTATTTTAAAAATCTGTACCCTTTTCTGTTTGCATTTATAATACAATTTTTTAATGAATTAAATATTTTTTTAAAATCTCAGGCGCTAATTCATGCATTTGGTGCCAGCTTTAGAGTCATGAGAAGGTGGATGGTGTGAGTGAGGCTTGTCACCACGTTAATGTCCTCTTGACAGTGTAGTGAATTGAGCTGTAATTCCTTGCAGGGGGTGATAATATTTTATGTGTCATTGAAACACAGCTAAGGAAATACCCTGTGCAAGGATTCTGGGCTAGAATACTGAAGAAGGAGAAAAAGATGGGAAAATGTAAGAGAAAAGAAAGACACATGAGCTGGAGGGGGATATAAAGATGCAGAGAGAATATGAGGGGATAATTGATATGAAGCTTTGCTCCCTACCAGCATGAAGCGAAAAAAATACTGAGTATTTATTCTTTGTTCACGTTCGCCCTGGAAGTAAGATTGCATGAAGTGACATTAAGACTGTATATATTTATAATGTAAATCTAATTGTAGAGCATTAGTATTAACATACACAAGATACGCTGGGACATTTATTCTCAGCCTGATTCTTTCAAATTAGAGTTAACGTGTATTCTCTGTGCTTCCTTGTCATTTTGTTCATTTTTCAAGTATTGCTATTCATCACACTGTATTGGAATTACTTCATTATCTGTCTCCCTCACTTTTCTGACACCTCCTAGAGGGCAAGGACATTGTTTTATTCATCTACAAATTGCCAAAGCATAGCATATCTTTGAACCTTTAAGGAATTGCTCAGTAAATGTTTGTTGAATTAAATGAATGGCTTTTAAGATGATTGTTTGTGAATTTATAGGAGCATAAAATCTGCTCCTATAAAATGTAAATGCTGCAGTTTGCTTAATTCTAATTTATTGTTTCATTTGATCATCAAAATCAATTTTATTAGTTCAGCTGAGTATCATAACAGTCCTGCATGGCACAGAAGGGCAGTATTAAAATACCAATTTTACAGATGAAGAGACTATGCTTATAACATAAAAACAACTTACTGGAAGTCATACAGGTAGTGTCAGAGCCAGATATGGAATTTAGAGTTTTGAGTTTTCACTCAGGTAATTTTTCCTAAAAAACTATATCACCTATGGCAACAGAAGTCACTCTATAAATTATCCTGGGGTGTTTTAACTCCCAGGCTGGTTTTTCTTGGATAAAACTTGGTTTCTTTTTTTTTTGACAGTGTCTCACTCTGTTACCCAGGCTGGAGTGCAGTGACTCCAATTTTGGCTCACTGCAACCTCTGCTTCCTGGGTTCAAGCAATTCTCATGCCTTGGGCTACCAAGTAGCTGGGACCACAGGTACATGCCACCATGCTTGGCTAATTTTTGTATTTTTAGTAGAGATGGGGTTTCACCATGTTGGTCAGGCTAGACTTGAACTTCTGCCCTCAAGTGATCCTCCTGCCTTGACCTTCCAAAGTGCTGGGTTTACAGGCATGAACCACCACACCTGGCCTAACTTGGTTCCTTGACCATGGACTTTAGACAGCCCATTGTGCCTCTCCCTAGTCTCACCTTCACCTCACCTGTCCTCACTTCATTCCCTGAGATTACAGAGAAGAAAGGCCATTTCATATTGGCATACTACTGTAACTATTTGCAAATTCATTTCAGCATTCCTATTCCCTAAATATGTACAGTTCTTGAATACCTCTTCTGAATCAGTTGAAACGGGTTTTTACTGTACTCTCACTAATTCTCTCATTAATTAACTAGTTCAATACATTTTGTGACATGTGTTCATTGTACACTTGTAGAAGAGTCACGATTTTATCTGTTCTGAAAATTATTCTTTAATAATGGATGTTTTCTCAATAACGTATGAATAAAGGCAACTTCAGGAAATGATGCAATTTTTGCTGATCTGTAATCCACAGTCTAAGTAAAAATTATGTTCTCTCTGCAAATGCTACTTCAAGACCTAATTAATAAGTTCAAGGACCTGTCTTTCTGTGCCACAGTGGAAGAAACAATTTCAGTCAGGTGTGAAGGACAAAGTAGACACAGAGAAGTTAATTGAAAACCTCTTCCAATTTTTAGTCTGCCTGGGAGACTCAGAATATAGAAAGAGTTGTCTCAAGCCTCAGAAAAGACATATGAAGAGTCTCCTCCCCTTCCCCTCTCCTCCTCCACGCCCTCCATTTTAAAGGGGTTGAGATTTGAAGAATCATATTCCTATCAATTAGCAACTTTATAGTCTCTTATATTTGAACCACAGTAGGTGAGAAGAGAGAGTTGGAAAAGGAACTAAATTATCACAGGCCCTAAACACTTTTTTAAAAACATTGCTCTGGGCCAGGTGTGGTGGCTCACGCCTGTAATCCCAGCATTTTGGGAAGCCAAGTCGGCTGGATGACTTGAGGTCAGGAGTTCAAGACCAGCCTGGCCAAAATGGTGAAATCCCATCTCTACTAAAAATACAAAAATTAGCCAGGCATGGTGGTGGGCACCTGTAATCCCAGCTACTCAGGAGGCTGAGGCAAGAGAATCGAGTGAACCCGGGAGTCGGAGGTTGCAGTGAGCTGACATCCCGCCACTGCACTCCAGCCTGGGAGTGAGGCTCTATCCAAAAAAAAAAAAGAGAGAGAGAGAGAAAAAGACATTGCTCTGAATCCTGTAAGCAGCGGTCATTGTCATCATTATCTTTATCCTAATTTATAATCACTCATAAACCTTGTCACAAGCTTTCAGCCTCGTAGGTGGAAGGATGGGCTTTGGAGCAGGTGAGGGATCTAACCCTTTCCTTCTAGCTCTGTCACAGGCTTTGTCATATAATCTCTGGAGCTTTGTCTCTTTATCTGTAAAAACAAAGCCATGGCTGTTGAGGATATTAACTGAGATACATTTAAGATAACATATACAGAAGCTTTGTGGAAACTATTAGCTTTATAAAAGTGTCAGTTGCTGGACTTATCTCTCAGTTTCCTTATCTCTCAGGGAAATTATAATGGAACCTATCTCACAGGGTTCTTGTGAACTCCAAATGTATTTAATAAATGTAAGAACACTTCCTGACACGGTTAGTGCTTAACAAATGTGAGCTATTGATATTAATGTATGCTCCACGAGGGGGCGTGTCGGATTGGAAACACTTTTTCATCTCCCACAGAGCCTAGCACCTTGCACCCAGCCGGCCCTCACTACACCGTTGCGGGATGATTTACAAAAGGCAGAACGTTCTGACCTTAGCCTGCACCGCAGGGGGCGTCCGAGTGTAGGGCGTTAGTTCGTAGGCCGGAACCCAAAGCTCCGGACGCTGCGACGCCGGAGCCTCTAGGCGCCCGGACACCGGCGCCGGAAGAGGGGAAGGCGGGGTCCGCGCTGCGGGGTGAAATCGTAGGACAGTGAAGATGCTGCTGGAGTTGTCCGAGGAGCATAAGGAGCACCTGGCCTTCCTGCCTCAAGTGGACAGCGCGGGTCAGCGGGTGTGGGGGCGGTGTTCTGTGGGCTGGGGAGGAGGTCAAAGGCAGCGCCCGGCACTCAACAGCCTTCTGACTTTCATTGCAGTGGTCGCCGAGTTTGGGCGGATTGCTGTGGAATTCCTGAGGCGCGGCACAAACCCAAAAATCTACGAAGGCGCTGCCAGTAAGAAGGGGAAGGGGACGGCTCCGCAGGCTGCCAGGGCGGTTGCGATCCATTCCCTGTCTCCCGGGAGAGAAAGGGATTATTGTGACTCCTAGGATCTTGTTCCGATTGTAGTAGAATAAAACCAGCAGAGCTCCTCAGTCAGGGTGCAAATCCTGCCCGTCTCTGAAGTAGCTGTGAGATTGTTAAAGCTTCTATTAAATCAGTTTTCTTATGGTAAAATGTACATACATAATACCACCTTACTTTCAGAAATACTGAAAAGTATTTTGTATAAATATACCAAAGTCTGTGGAATAGCTGGGTCAACTGTAAATATGCAAGTATTTGGTTATCATTATTAGTTGTTCAGATATCCGCTTCTGCTAAAAAAGTGTTGTTTTCCCCTGGGTAAGAGGCAGCCTTTGGGATTAAGTCAATCCCTGTCGAGTTCCTCTTTCGCCAGACTTGAAGGAGCTACGCTTTCAAGAGAAGGGCTACGCACCTTATACTAGTCTCCACAGTACTGCGTTTTGTTAAGAAGGTTACATGGTGGGAAATACCAATGGCATTTGGCTGGGAGTGGAATGAGAAGGAACATGAGCCTCTGGCCAACTTACTATTTTTCGTGCAGTGTTTGAAAACATGTAGTAATAAATAGTGTTTATTTTTAAAGACGAATATGAACAAGATAAATACCACAGTAGTAATTTATTTGCTTGTTTTCACTTTTCTTTCTCAGGAAAACTGAATGTGAGTAGTGACACTGTCCAGCATGGTGTGGAAGGATTAACGTATCTCCTCACTGAGAGCTCAAAGCTCATGGTAAGGGTTTCTCTGGACTGTTTTGTATTGCCTGGATTCTTAAGAAAAGTCTGGTGTACTCTACATCATAGTCTTGGCAGGTACCTGTGGATTTTAATCATGTTGTTAATGGTTTATAATCGATTTTTTGAAGACATACCTAAAAAATAAAAATCATATAATATCTACTGATACAAATACCTCTTGCTGGTATAAATAGCTAGTATAGAAGTACCTCTAATTCTGCATGTTGTTAAACCATTTATGTATCCTAAGAGGAGGGAGACTGTATTAATATTTTGTTTGCATATCAGCAGTGTCTGGCTTGATGAAGAATAGGAAGGGAAACTGGGCATCTTAACAATTCTTTCCATTTTATACTTTAATAAAGTACTTTTATGTATCAGTAACTTGGATTTTGGAATAGTGAGCAGTGGTTATCTTTAAGGAATGCTGTTTCTTTTACTAGACAGAATAAATTAGGGTATATCATATTCTTTTGTGTATTTCAAGTATTTTAGGTAGACAAAGATAAATTTTGATGTTCTTTAAACTCAATTCACTTAGATTTCTGAACTGGATTTCCAAGACTCTGTTTTTGTTCTGGGATTCTCTGAAGAATTAAACAAATTGTTGCTTCAGCTTTATCTGGACAACAGAAAAGAGATCAGAACTATTCTAAGTGAATTGGCACCAAGTCTTCCCAGTTATCATAACCTTGAATGGCGACTAGATGTACAGGTATAGTATTTTTAAAATTAACTTGACATAGAATATAAGAATTATTTTAGGTTTGTGTCCTGTTTATTGGATTCTTTACCACCTTAACTAAGATCCGGTTTGAAACTTTGTTTTTTAATGTTCATTTTTAGGCCATTTCACAAATAGTTCATTTCTTTTATTTTCAGTGTGTTCAAATCAGTTTAATTTGCAAAGTTTGCAAGAAATCGGTTATTTTAGAAAAGGAGATGGTTATGTAGGTTTTTTAGATTGGTGCCTAGATGTTTAAAAACTTTTCTGTTTAAATTTAACAGATGTAGAAAAGTGCACAGGTCACTGTACCGCTCAATGAATTATCACATGGTGCATTTAACTGTGACTTATACTCCAGAAGCATCCTCCTTGCCTCCTAACTAATTACTGCCCCTTCCCTCCTTTCCAAAGGTAACCAGCATCCTGACTTCTAACACAAATTACATTTACCTGCCTTTTAACTTTGTATATATGGAATGATTCAGTAAATATTCTTCTGTACCTGGCTTCTCTCACAATATTATTTTCGTGAGATTCATCTTTCAGTTGATTTTAAAGTCACATAAACAAAAGGGTGTATTCAGACCATTGCTTATAGTCCTTTATTAAGCAGAGAGCGATAAATTAGTAGATGTGTATTGAATGCCATCTATTTGCTGATTAGAGGTGTGCTAAATGCTTTGAGACACAAAAGAAGTGTAAAATACTTTCAACTGGAAAAGATGGTATCACCTTGGTTAGGGATATTAGGTGTTCTGAAAATAACTAGTAATTAAAGGAGCTTATAAAATAAGGTTCTTGATGGGGAAAGAAGAATATAATTATATAAATGAAGATGACAACTGTTTCAAAAAAAAACCCCGACAACAACACGTGTAATTGTGTGTATGTGCTGGCATGATCCAAGAAAGCTTCCAGCAAAAGGAAGTGAAATTTCAGAAGGATGAATGAATGGAGAAAATTAGGGTAAATATTCTTAGTAGAGAAGGCAGAATATGTTGTAAAGACCCACATGGATATGGAAATGACAGATAAATATGTATTACAGTGCACTTGTTTTCAAATTTGACTTCATATTGGAATAACCTGGGGAGCTTTACAGAAATTCTGATGTTTGTGTGTAATACCCAGAGATTCTGATTTATTGGTATAGAGTTCGGCCTGAGCATCAGGATTTTTTAAAGCTTATTTTCACCCAGGTAACTCTAATGTGCAATAGTTTGGAAACCACTGTTGTAGTGGCTTTTTCTGATTCAAATAGAGGTAATGTCCAAATAGGTTATAGAAAGTTGGTTAGAGGGGTTTAGATCTGACATAGCAGACGATAGGAAGCCCTTGTAGATATGTGGATAAGAGAGTAACATTAAGGCCATGCGCAGTGGCTCACGCCTGTAATCCCAGCACTTTGAGAGGCCAGGGCAGGCAGATCGCCTGAGGTCAGGAGTTCGAGACCAGCCTGGCCAACATGGTGAAACCCTATCTCTACTAAAAATACAAAAATTAACTGGGCGGGGTGCAACATGCCTGTAGTCCCAGCTACTTGGGAGGCTGAGGCAGGAGAATTGCTTGAACCCAGGAGGTGGAGGTTGCAATGAGCTGAGATTGTGCCGTTGCCCTCCAGCCTGGGCAACAAAGGGAGACTTCGTCTCAAAAAAAAAAGAGAGAGACGGTAACCTTAAAAAACTATCATGTAGGAAAGTTAATCTAGCACCCCTGGGCAGAGAGTGAAGGTGGGAATTCAAAATATGAGGAGTATCAGGCCTTTACACATTATGTTTACTCTATATGAAATGCTTTTTCTGCTTTGCTACTTCTTCTTGACTTGACTTTCTTATCCTTGTAAGTCTTAGCTTAAATCAGGGCTCAACAAACTATGGCCTGTGGGCCAAATCTGGCTTGCTACCTATTTCTGTAAATAAAGTTTTTTTGGGATACAGTCATGCTCCTTTGTTATATATTATTTATGGCCACTTTCAAAGTACAAGGGCAGAGTTGAGTAGATGTGCCAGAAACTGTATGGTCTGCAAAGCCTAAAATATTATCTGGTTCTTTATAGAAAGGGTTTATAGAAAGGATGGCTGCTTTCAAAGTACAAGGGCAGAGTTGAGTAGTTGTGCCAGAAACTGTATGGTCTGCAAAGCCTAAAATATTATCTGGTTCTTTATAGAAAGGGTTTGTGCTCTAAATGATGTCTCCCTTTGGGAGAAATGCCCCCTGCCACTAGACACAGTTAAATTTTGGTGGCATTTGTGTTTTCTTTTCATGACACCTGTGCTTCCTCTTTTGGCAAGTCATCTCACTTATATGCACCTGGTTTTTTGTTTTTTTATTTTTTGTTTGACTAAACTGTAAACACTGGGATAGCAGGGACCATGCATGTCCTATATCTCTTTCTTCAAAGCCTCAACATCTCCTCCATGCTCCACATGCTTAGCTGTTGACCTTGCTTCCAACTTGTCTAATAAAGAGAAGCAAACAGAAAGAACTCCCACACGCACCTGTCACCGCATCTTTCAGCCTGTATCAGGACCCATTTGCTCCACTTGTCTTCTCTCCTGTTCCTCTTGATGAAGTGCCCATGCTCTTATCTACAGGCAGCCTTTTCCCTTGTATACCTCAGTCCATCTGCATTTCCCCCCATGAGGACATAGTTCTAGCAATTATTCCCTCTTTTACCTGTGTCATACTTGGTTTGCCTCTCCCTTCTGCACACAGTCAGAAACCCAGTCTTGACTCCATGTACTCCTCCTGCTGCTGCTCCATTATTTTGCTCCTCTTTATACTAAGACTTTTTTTTTTTTCCCCCAGACAGTCTCACTCTGTTGCTCAGGCTGGAGTGCAGTGGTGTGATTTCCGCTCACTGCAACCTCTGCCTCCTGGGTTCAAGTGATTCTCCTGCCTCAGCCTCCCAAGTAGTTGGGATTACAGTGGGATTCCAGGTGTGTGCCACCACGCCTGGCTAATTTTTGTATTTTTAGAAGAGACGGGGTTTCACCATGTTGGCCAGGCTGGTCTCAAACTCCTGACCTGAAGTGATCCACCTGCCTCGGCCTCCCCAAGTGCTGGGATTACAGGCGTGAGCCACCACGCCCGGCCTACACTAAGACTTCTTGAAAGAGTTGTCTCTCTGTTTGTATACTCTCTCTTCCTGTTATCTCTTAAACTTTTCCTAATCAGACTTCATAGTCTTCACTCTACTCTCATAACTTACTCAAGGTCATCGCTTTTTAGTTTTTATGCCATTCTGTTTATTAACGCATTTGTCACAGTTAGTCACACCTTCCTACTTGAAATACTTTCTTTAGTTGCCTTCTGGGAAATAACTTCCTCTGATTCTCATCCAACTTCACAGGCTCCTCTTTCTCAATCTCCTTTGCTGATTCTATCTCATTGCCCTTTAAACATTGGGATGCCCCAAAGGTCAGTTCTGAGTCTTCATACCTTTTCCACTTACATTCTCAAGCTGGTTTCATCCAATTTGAAGTCTTAAATAATCCCCATATTCTTGGGATTCCCAAATGTATATCTTTAGTCTAGAACTATCCTCTAAACTTGAGAGTCATACAGTTGAAGCCTATTTTCATCTCCACTTTGGTAATTTGATAAGCATTCAAATGCAGTGTGTTCCAAACTGAATCCCACCTTTCTTACCCACTGATATGGTTTGGTTCTGTGTCCCCACCCAAATCTCATCTTGAATTGTAATAATCCCTATATGTCAAGGGTGGGACTAGGTGGAGATAATTGAGTCATGGGAGCAGTTTTCCCCATGCTGTTCTTGTGATAGATAGTGAGTTATCACAAGATCTGTTAGTTTTATAAGGGGCTTCCTCCTTCATCTGGCATTCATTCTCTCTCCTACCGCCCTGTGAAGAGGTGCATTCTGTCATGATTGAAAGTTTCCTGAGGCCTCCCCAGCCATGTGGAACTGTGTGTCAATTAAACTTCTTTTCTTTCTTTTTTTTATGTTTCGAGACGGAGTCTCACTCTGTCGCCCAGGCTGGAGTGCAGTGGTGCGATCTCGGCTCTCTGCAAGTTCCACCTCCCGGGTTCACACCATTCTCCTGCCTCAGCCGCCCCAGTAGCTGGGATCACAGGCACGTGCCACCACACCTGGCTAATTTTTTTTGTATTTTTAGTAGAGACAGGGTTTCACCCTGTTAGCCGGGATGGTCTCAATCACCTGACCTTGTGATCTGCCCGCCTTGGCCTCCCAAAGTGCTGGGAGTACAGGTATGAGCCACCGCACCCGGCCTTCTTTTCTTCATAAATTACCCAGTCTCGGTTATTTCTTCATAGCAGTGTAAGAAAGGACTAATACACCCCCTCCCTGCTGAAACTGCTCCTTCCACAGCCTCTCCCATCTCAGATGATACGTCCATTCTTTGAATCACACAGGCCAAAAATACTTGGACTTTTTCTTGACTCTTCTCCTTGCCCTTCATCTAGTCCATCTGCAAGTCAGTTTCTTAAAAAGGTATCCACAGTCTGACCACTTCCCTTCTATGGTTTGAAAAAAAAAATTAGGAAATTTCACACCAGAATTATAATTTTTAGCAACTTTTGAAAAAATTAGAAGTTCAGGCAGCACTAGAGCCACACTCCCACATGGCCTTAATCAGTTCAAGATAGAGTGAATTTAAGGTGATGACAGCTTGTTTAAGTTGCAGTCTCTACAGTAGGTGAGGATATGGGCCTAAATCTTGGATGCCGAATTAGTTGAAATCACATATGAGAATGATTTCTCTGACATCTGAACTGAATCTCATTGGTTGCTCATGGCTAATAGAAATAAAAGCCAGTAATTAAGTGTGGTTTTAGGAAAAACAACCACTAGCACAACACAATGTCACTGAAAGTAAGAGCAACATTTAAGAATAGCGGGATCATCAGGGGAGTAAGAGTTAAGACAAAAGCCTTAGGATTTGGACAGAAGAAAGATGTACCTGTCTTACTGTATCTTCAAATTTTACACTTGGGATAAAGTGGCCAGCATAGAGAGAGAATATCCCATTGTCATGAGCATCTTAAGGTATGTGCAGATAAACAATTAAAAAGATAATCTCTTATGTCCCATTAATCCATTCTTGCTTCTACACATCTATTCAGTTATCAAACCATTTATTGAATGTCTAGTGCGTGCTAGGCCTTGTGGACATAGCAGTGCTTGCCTTTAAGTCCTCACAGTCTTATAGTAAGAGGGAGACCAAAAAATAAAATTTCATTAGAAATCAGCAATTATAATCAAGTGTGATGAGTGCTTGAATAGGCATGAACACAGGATGTGGTATAAGCCAGACTGTAGGCTCCAGGAGGGCAAGTATTGTGTCTTGTTCATTACTGTGTGCCCAGCACAATACCTGGCATATAATAGGCATTTGGTGCTGAATAGAAAGAATGGGTGGCAAGGGCAGTTAAGTGGCTTCTTAAATTATTTATCAGATATTTCTTGTACCCCTAACATGTGCCAGGTGTTGTGGATACAGCAAAGAACAAAACAGTTCATCCTCTGGGGGACTTCATAAGCAGCAAGTCTTGTGGGGTTCGTGGGGGAAATGACTGGATAAGCCTTTATATTTAGATCCTTTCACAATAACCTGGTGGAGATATGGGGATGGTCATGTATGTGGCTCAGCAGTAATTTATCTTGTAGATCGTTACCTGTCTCTTGTGTGCGAATGCCCCCTGACTTTTGGGGTGCAATAGGCTTTAATAGTTCTTTTTTTGACTTTATTAATTTGCTTTGAGTGTGTCCATTATGAAGACATTTTTGCAAGTTAAAATTAAGAAATTGAATTTTCTAAAATTAAACTCGAGAGCTCATTTACCCAATGAAATGAGTTTGAATCACTACACTATTGGTAGGACTAGTACAGTTTAAGGTTGAGGGTATACCGAATGAATGTTGCTTCTTATGGAGAAATGCATTTAAGGGCTAAAAAAGCTACTACTCAGAGCTCATTGAGTTCCTCAGCTTATTTGTTGAAACCATTGCATAGGATTTTAACTGGAGTGGATTCTTCTGCTCATAGAGAAAGGCAGATCAGATAAGACTAGCTAAATGTCTAGGAAACTAGTAACTACATACGGCGCCTTTCATGTTTAAGTAACTGACTTGTCTCATGGAGACTGGTAGTGATGGACAATTACCACCTAATTATTGTGCAGTCACTTATGGGAATCAAATTAATCATCATAGCTTAGTGTCTAGTAGGAACATTTCCCCAGACTTAGTAAATTATCAACACAATTGATGTCCTTGTTAATAGCATTAGTAACTGAATGTACCACCATCTGAGACTGATGCCAGAGGATGTTCATTTTAGGGCCGGTCCATTTACAACTACTTCAAAGCATTCTTTTCCTGTCCTGCCCACATATTGTTTGCTCTGAGGCTAAACAGAGAACTGAATTCTTTCCGGAACTGTAGCTACATGAAATATAACTTATGTATCCTGTTTCCTACTTGATGTTTTTTGCCAGAATACCCTTTTCAGTGCCTTTGAGGTATGGCCCTTCAAAGTAAAGGTTTTTTGATTTTTTTTCTAATTTGCATTGAAATAAGACATTTCATTTTAAAGTTGCTTTTATTGTTGTTATGTTTACGGGGAGGAGGACAGAATCTCATCCCCAGTAAAAAAAAAAGTCCATATCAAGAACTTTGTTCTTTGTCCTGTAGTACTGTCATTCAACTTCTTTCTGAGAAAAATGTCTTACTAGATGTTTGTTAGAGATGTTATGTAATCTCTTTTTTAGAACTGTTAAAGAATAGTATAGATATTTGTATAGGTATTTAATTTAGATATGTTGTCTAAAAATTGGAGGATAGTGGCTTTAAGTCTTTCAACAAAAAAGTCATGGCTTAATTACACACCAAATACACTCAGTCCCTGTCAGTGCAGTCCCTGTCTGTCAGTGTAGAGGAAAAACAAATATAAACAGACTATAATTGAATAAATAAGTACTGTTTTCAATTATCATATGTATAATATGTATATGTGTCATAATCTATAATTATCTGTACTACAGAGGTGATCTTAAACTGGTACTTTAGCCTGCAAATACCTATTTTATGTTTGGGGACCAGCTCACCCAAAGGGATTGACGTATTGTTTGCAAATTACTTGGGGACATTAAATTCAGCCTTGGATCAGTATCTTGGGTTCTTTTGAAAGCCCAGGTTACCTAGAATTATTTGGAAGAAGTTACTAGTCAAAATATTCTATGTTACAGAATTAAATTAATCCTGAAATCTCAGGTTTAGATTTGTTATTCACTCGAAAATCTCTTCAAGTTGGAATCTAGTCTTCTTGACATGACTCCACTATTTTTGATAACTTTTTTGCTTTCTCCTATTACAAGATGTTTCAGGCTTGTCTTGTACAGTTTCTCTCCTAGACTTCAAATCAACTATTGCTTTGGATAATCCTGGTACCTTTTAATGGATAATCTAAAGATTGAAAGGACCTTCAAGTTGGTCATTGTTTATAGTCTTGGGTTTTCTTCTTTTAAAAATATGTCAGTAGTACTTATTTTTTAAATTTGGAATGTGTTATACAAATGAAAGGTTATAGATATCCAGTTTAAAGAATAATGATAAAACAAATACCAGTACACCCACCAACAAACTTAACAAATAAAACCAGTACTTTTGAAGAACCTGTACCTTCCCCCAATTGTAATCATTTCCCAGCCACCTGGAGGAAATCATTATCCTGAATTTTCTGTCAATCTTTTCTTTTCTTTCTTTCTTTTTTTTTTTTTTTTGAGACGGAGTCTTGCTCTCTTGCCCAGGCTAGACAGGTCTCTGCCTCCCGGATTCAAGCGATTCTCCAGCCTCAGCCTCCCAAGTAGCTGAGGCTACAGGCGCACGCCACCATGCCTGGCTAATTTTTGTATTTTTAGTAGAGACAGGGTTGCACTCTGTTGGCCGGGCTGGTCTCAAACTCCTGACCTTGTGATCCACCCACCTCAGCCTGCCAAAGTGCTGAGATTACAGGAGTGAGCCACCACGCCCTGCCCCTAATCTTTTCTTTATAGTTTTTTTAAAAACATAAATTTTGTCACAAAACTGTGTATTTTTTAAACTTGCATGTATTCTGTGACTTGCTTTTTCAACATTTTTGTTTCTTCTATGATAACCCATGTTGCTGTAGTTCATTTCTTTCCTCACCATTTAGTAAGCAATTCATTCTGTGATTGTTCTTGGTTTATCCGTTCTGTTGTTAATTAATATTTGAGGTATTTCTAGTTTTTGGTTCTTGGAAACATACTATCATGAATAAATGTATATGTGTAAGAGGTTAAGGTATATGCCTAGGGGTAGAGTTGCTGGTAATGCACATTGTTTTCCAAAGTAATTTTCTCATCCCTTACCAGCAGTGGATGAGAGTTCCCATTACTGTCACTTGCAGTGCCTGGTATGGACAGGTTTTTAATTTTTGCTAGTCTGATATTTGTAAAATGGTATTTCAATGTGGTTTTACTGGCTATTATCCTGATGTTTAATGAAGTTGAACACATTTTTCTATGTTTATTCGTTTGTCTTCTGTAAAATGCTTATTTAGATCTTCTGTTTATTTTTATCTTGGATTTTGAGGGTTTTTTCTTATTAAATGAGAGGAGTTCATCACACATTCTGGATACTATCTTTTTTTGGTTATATGTGTGTTGCAAAATGTCTTCTCTTGGTTTATGACTTGTTTTTTTTTTTTTTTTACCATCTTTAGGTATCCTTTGAAGAAAATTATAGTTAAATTTACCAGTTTTGTCTTTATGGTTTGAGCCTTTTATATCATGCTTAAGAAATCTTCTATACCATAAAATTGTGTATATATTCTCATTATTTTCTTTTCAAAGGTTTTAAAGTTTACTTTTCATGTTGAAATCTGTAATTCATCTGAAACTTAATTTTTGTGTATGGTTTAAGATAATTATAAATATGTATTCAGCATGGTTATTAAATAGTTACTGTGCTCTTATTTCATTTAAAATCAAGCTTGCAAGTAGAAGTCTCAGGCAACAGATTAAACCAGCAGTGACTATAAAGCTACACCTTAATCAAAATGGAGATCACAACACCAGAGTTCTACAGACAGACCCAGCCACCCTGCTCCATTTGGTTCAACAACTGGAACAAGCACTGGAAGAGATGAAGACAAACCACTGTAGGAGAGTTGTTCGCAACATCAAGTAGTTACCAGTTTTAAGGTTTTAATTCATTTGAATCACTTTTGAATTGATGATATACAGCAATTACTTTTCAAAATTAATTTTTTATTAATTCATGATGATAAATACATAGTATTCCTTAGTATCTATTCCAAGATACTGAGGTCATAATTAGAAGCTAAGCTGGGTGCAGTGGCTCATGCCATTAATCCCAGCACTTTGGGAGGCTGAGGTGGGCGAATCATGAGGTCAGGAGATAGAGACCTTCCTGGCTAACATGGTGAAACCCTGTCTCTACAAAAATACAAAAAATTAGCCAGGTGTGGTGGCACGCGCCTGTCAGAGTCCCAGCTACTCGGGAGGCTGAGGCAGGAGAATCGCTTGAACCTGGGAGGTGGAGGTTGCAGTAAGCCAAGATTGTGCCACTGCACTCCAACCTGGGTGACAGAGCGAGACTCCATCTCAAAAATAATAATAATAAAGTAAAAATAAAAGTAAAAAATAATCAGAAGCTAAAGTAAAGTTCCTTTCCTGGTGCTAACTGGTTATCTTGACACATTAAGATGTATTTTGTATTTTAAGAGTCTCATGCTCTACCAGTGGAACTAGCCAGACGGCCATTATTTTGTATTTTAAATGTGTAAATAGGATTGAATCAACTAGAAATGAATCTATATGTTCTGTATATATGCATGACTATCTTGTTTTTGCTACTTCTTTTGACTGCTTAACTTTATTATTTTCCTCTTTATTGATCAAATTTGAAAATAAAATTCACAATGTAATACTATTACTATGCAGAATTTTCTAAACAGTTCAGTATTTTTGACTTTTAAAAACAGCCCACAATGTTAGTAGCCACAGAATATTGAACATCAGTATGATTTTTAATGCCATATTGTTATAGGCAGTTTATTCATTTTTCTTTGTATGTGAAGATAAGTATTTATCATATTGCCTAAGTTTGAGTGATCGTGGTTAATTAATTGGCTTAAATAGTACTCAAATTTGTGTGGTCATCTATTGTGTTTTATCAAGGACTAATTTTTCCACCATACCCAAAGCATCTAGGAGACACTCTGTCATTTACATTTACATATAGTGGAAGCAGAGAAATATAATCAATTCTTGATTGTCCTGGATACAAATTATAGTCACTTTTAATAATTTGAATAAACTATGATGAGGGAAGGAAGACCATGTTTATTACATTATAGGCAACTATCCCTTCTCCCTTACAAACTTGATTTATGTTTTGTTTTATTTTTTAGTAGGGAACCAAAAGCTTTTGGCCTGAAAAACTCAGGTGCTGATTTGTCGGGTCAGCCTGAGAGAGTGCAGAGACACAGAGGCCGACTTAGGGAGAAGAATTGTATGGAAGGGTGGAAATGAGGGTTCAGTCTTAACTATGTATCCAAGACCTTATCCTGAGAGTCTTCATGGAATAATCTAGAAAGGGCTGTAGAAGCAATCAGACTCTAAACTGCACTCTAGACTTTTTACTTTGCCTCCTAAGAATTAGGGATTTTCATGTCAGAGTGATACCATGTTGCAATCTCGTTAGAGAAGAGAGAGCTTAGCGGGGAATAGGCCAGTGGAAGAAAAGCATACTTGAAATGGCTACCCATTGGTCCCTGCAGGCATCCGGGCCACCCTTTTCCTGTAGGTATATGTTCTGCTGTTGTAAAATAACTATATTATTAGATGTCAGCAAACTATAATCACAAATAATTTTTAATTATATTGGCAACTTGATTAATGAAACTCTCTTATATACAACCTCACAAACAAAAGGAAACTTGATCTGTTACATGAAATAGTAGCATATGTCATTGGGTTTAAAAGCAACATGCCTGCAAAGCTTATGTGATTAAAAAATACTTCTGTGAGGCTTTTTATTTGTCCACATTCGATGGAAGATAAACATGGCTGACCCCAGCCAAGACTGAAACAGCCCTTTGTCTCCTCAGAACAACCTATCTCCAACTCTTTGTCCACTGTTCTTACCCCAATTAAAACAAGAAAACATGTGCTGATCCTTAATTTTTATCAATCTCCCTTGGCCTCCTTTCACTGTACTCCATTATTCCTTCTGCGGTGTTCTACCTTCTTCACCTTTTGAGACCAGGGTGAGCTGGGAGCAGTTTGCCTACCTTCTTTTAGAATCTGGGGCTTATCTTTTAGTACAAGCCATTGAATGAGCCTCTTTCTTTTTTTTTGCTCAAGCATTCCATATCCTTGTGGACTCCCCTGCGTTGTTTGTTTTATATAACATTTGATATTTGTTGTAGCTTGTATATGAACATAATTTTCTGTAGAGGTAGTCACTGTTCTACCCTGCAATATGACCCAGGTTTCTTGACTCTGAGTAATGCGCCTTCTATTACTATCTAAATTTCTATTGAAACTTTTTGGATTATGAGTATGCTGACTTTTCACGATTGGCTGGTTCATGTTTAGATTTAAATGTCATATCCTTCATGTCTCAAAGCCAAAATAATAACATCTCATCTCAGAGCTGTGAGCACATGCCAATATATGTGTCACAAAGTCTACATATGTTACATTCCTTGGAAGTCTCCTTAAATGTTTCACAAAATGTCAAAAAGCTTGTTTTGTTAGAGATTGGTCACATTTAAGATAGTAAATGGGAAAGGTGGTGAAGATGCTATAAGAAGATGCTGTGTCTTGAGAATTGAAAAATGAGAATCTGACATGGTTTGAAAAACCATGAAGGGTGTGTATAAAGGATGCATGTGTAGGAGCCCTTAAAATTCATAACAGTATGTGTCCTTTTAGCGTTTTAATCTTATGAAGAGGTTAAGAGATAAGTCTTCAGAGTTGGACAAAAGGATTTGAATTTAGTTTCTGTGGCTTATTATGGGTCCTTGACAAATTCTCAAAGCCTTTTTTTTTTTGTTCATCTCTAAAATAGGGATATAGGATTACCTACCACATTGGCTCGTAAGGACTATATGAGACCGTGTATATAGAATGTTTAACATAGTACCAGGCTTTACAAAGAACTCAATAAATGTTTACCATTATTGAAATAGTTTTGTAGACTGAGAATCTCATTATTTTATAGTCTTGAATTATGTCCTGTATACTCTGTTAAATAAACTGAGAAAAAATGCTAACTGGTTGTTTCTGGGTGGCGGAATTATGGCTATTTCTTTTCTTTTTTAATTTCTATAGTAAGTTCGAATGACTTTCATAATATTTAGGAAGAAAATATTAAAAGAAAGAAAAATCAGGGGATTTAAATATATTTTTAGTAGATATTTTTACCCAAACTTAATTCTTACAATGATAAACACATAGTTTACCAGAAAACTCAGCTGTTCAAAACTACTCAGTCCCTGAAGGACTCAGGTAAACAGGCTGAGGGTTTTATATATAGAGTGCTCAAGAGTTTCCTTTTTCTGTCTTTTTTTTTCTCCATGTTAGTGAAAGAAACATGGGAATCTTAAGACGTTAAGCTGTTTCTCCTTTTCTAGGTAATATTACTTCTAAATGGAGAATTGTTTGTGTTGTTTTTCATCTCAAATGAAAACAGTATTTCTTTGTAGATTTTCACATCCCTTATGGTCAGGAAGTTCTGTCAGCTGCTATATTAAAGTCCTCCTGCTATAATTTACTCAGTCTTCTCTGTACTTGTATGAATTTGATTAAGTCTCTTCCAGAGTTTCCATAATCATAGATTACTCTCCCATTTTTCTTCCACCAACAGTAGAAAATATTTTGGTAGAAATGTTATGATACTACATTGCCTCTAACTTAAATGTGTTCACTTTTAAAACCATCATGACTGTTATATTCAAACTTCAATACTTTTCTTAGAACAAAACAAATGAACTTAACTCCACCATTAATGTAGTTAGTTCAGTAAGCTTTATAAATTTTGAAAGTAATGTTTGAATTATAAAGGCAGAATAAGCCCATTATTTTCCATCTTTCAAAAAATTCTATAAGACAAAAAATACTATATGGCACTAAAATGTGTATTTAATGATTTGATCACTGAGTAGTAATGGCTCTTTGTTCTAGATTTTTATGGCTCCTCTCTACCCAGGAACTCCAACTATACCTTAAGTATGCACAACAGCCATGAGTCCGTAAGTTTTGACATACCATAATGGGGAAATACAGAAAAAGTAATTTTATATCCTTAATAGGTTAAAAGGCAGTATCAATAATGCAAATATCTACGTTAATGTACTCTAAAACTTGGCTTTTACTTGAGTTGTTGCCATTCTAAACCCAAGCAACTTTTTAATAAGATGAACTCCTTTTTATAATTATAGTGTAAATTATGTTTATTATTAGAAATATTACTGATTATATGACCACCAGAGTGAGAGACTGTGCTTTTTTATTGTGCTTGAGCCTAAATTGACATTTTTTGGTTGCAAAGACTACACTTTTCACTTTATTCTCTTGCAGTTATCATATCCTCTGTTGCAGAAGAGTCTGCCCAGCAGCCAAAAAGGGAAATAACACAAAAAAAATTTATGCCTTATCTCACCATCCATATGAGGCCCTTTGACTTTTGAAATTTTTTTTACTCTGTTACACTGAGCTATAAACTACCCACTTATGCATGGTATTATATTGATAACAAAGCACATTTTGAAACCTTTTCTGGCTTTTTTACATGGTACAGATTCAGTTTTGTTAAATGCTAAGTGCTTAGAGTGACCCATATTGTGTGTTGAACAAAGGATAAAGTTGTAGTCTCAGAATTTAGAATGCTCTTAGGCCATTACATCCTCTAAAATAGTTTAATCCATAAGCTCATTAGGCTGCAGAAAGGAATCTCCTGAGGGAGTTATTCTGAAGAAGGGAAGTTCCTCTGGTCTGGTGTCTGCTAGAATTGCTTTTCCTTGAAACTCTACCTTCTTCTGGAAGGCAGAAATCTAACATGATTCAATGGCTACAGCTGTGGAAGTGTGCAGAGGAAAGGTTAAATCATTATAGAATGCTCAGGAATACTTTGACAGAAATTATCCTTACTCTTTTTCCATTGAAGTGGGGTCCCCTGAGGTAACCAGAGGTGTGATGGGAAAAGCAAATCAAGTTCTTTTTTACCTGCGTGCCAATGTTGTGATTGTCATAAGTCCAATGAGAAGTGGATTCCTGTGGTTTTGAAGGAATGTGCTTAGTTCACAGAATGAAAAGGCTTCTCAGTTAACTCAAAGACTAAACACACAGATTAAAATTCAGAGAATGAGGAAAAGAAAATCCAGGGAAATCTGAGTTTCACTGGAGCAAGTATAGATGGTTAGGATATGATTTCCTGACATGGTCTGAAAACTGTATTCTTTCATTCCAAATAAAAAATTCTTACAAAGCTCAAGTGAGTTTAAGTGCTGCACCATAATAAAATGATTTGATTTGCAGCTGAGACTTGGCACAATTCATAGACTAAAATAAGAGCTTAAGAAAAGCTGCAGGCATTTTTTTTTTTTTTTTCAGTATCTGGGGGGAAAAAATGAGCAAGTCCCCATGTACTTTTCAAAAAGACCAAAATTTATCTCCTGGTATGAGCAACGTAATTAAAACCTTTTTTTTTTTTAGTGTTTAGGTTTTCAAGAATATAATTATTGGGTATTCTTTTCTATGCTTGTTTCATCTACTCTTTGTTTTTGCCAAGGGATAAATACTAAATTCCATGCCTTTCTTAGGTCCTTAAAACAATTTATTTTCATGCCAAACCTCTCATTAAACCTCCTCCCCTTCTTTTTAAAAATTATTTTTCATTGAGTTAAAATTCACATAAAATTTACCCTTTCAAAATGTACAATTCAGTGGCTTTAGGATGTTCACAAAATTATGCAACCATTACCACTATCTGATTACAGAACATTTTCATCATACCCAAAAGAAACCTGTAATTATTAGCAGTCACTCTTCATTTTCCCCTCTTCTAGCAACCACTAACCTACTTTCTGTGGATTTGCCTATCCTGGATATTTCATATAAGTGGATTTATATAATATATGGCCTTTTGTGTCTGGCATCTTTCACTTAGCATAATGTTTTCAAGGTTCATCCATGTTCTAGCATGTATCAGTATTTCATGATACTGAAATACTGAGCCCTTTATGACGGAATAATATTCCATTCTATGGGTACTCCTTTTCACAGTATTTTAACAAGCCTTAGTCTTGATCTTACTGTGGATTATAATCTGTTGCAGTTTATTTTATGTTCATAAAAGAACTTCTGATTTAGTAATATATTCTCTATAATTATGGTTTTTTAGAATTATCTTTTCCAGCATGGTGGCTCACACTTCTAATCCCAGCACTTTGGGAGGCCAAGGTAGGTGGATCACTTGAGGCCAGGAGTTCGAGACCAGCCTGGCCAAGTAGTGAAACCCTGTCCCTACTAAATATACAAAAAATTAGCCGGGCATGGTGGCAGGCACCTGTAATCCCAGCTACTCAGGATGCTGAGGCAGGAGAATTGCTTGAACCCAGGAGGCAGAGATTGCAGTAAACTGAGATCGCGCCATTGTACTCCAGCCTGGGCAACAAGAGCGAAACTCCATCTCAAAAAAACAAAAAAAACAAAAAAACTTCCCAGATACAAGTTGGAAGAGCAATTTCTTCTTAGCCAGTTATTAGAAGAGTTATTTTCCAGAGGATTGTGTTTTATTTTTAGCCTTATTCAAAAGTTATACCAGCTAGGAAGTTAGATAAAGGAGACTTAGCTAAAATCAGCTCTAAAGAAAATTAGACCAGTATTACAGTCAGTCTCCACATCTTAGGTTCCACATCTATGTATTCGGTCAACCACAGATCACAGGTATTCAAAAATATAAAAATAATATAACAAAAATAATACAAAAAAAATTTAAAATATAGTATAACAACTATTTACATGTCATTTACATTAGGTATTACAAGTAGTCTAGAGATAACTTCAAGTATAGAGAAGGATGTGCATAGGTTATATGCAAACACAATGCTCCTTGCCTTATGACGGGTTTACCTTTCGATACTTTCTATTTACAATGGGTTTATCCAGATGTGGTCCCATCATAAAGAGCATATTGAATGCATATATTACCATCCTAAAGTCAAAAAATCGCAAGTTGAACAATCAAAAGTTTGGGACTTTCTGTACTACACCATTTTATGTAAGGGACTTGAACATCCACAGATTTTTGAATCCTCAGGAGTCTTTGGACCAATGCCCTGTGGATACCAAAGGACAACTGTATATCCTTTTAAATTTTAAATTAATAGATTTTCTACTAAAATGAGTGATGTTGTGGGCATTTGGTAGATTTAGAAAAGATGGGAAAGTAACTGAGGATTTATGTCTTCCTATAGTCATCTTGTGTTTTTCAAATTAGAAAAGTAAAACCATTAAAAATTTCTTTGTCTATAGTGGAATAGAGAAAAGGGCATTTGCTTTTCCATAAGTTCACACCTCAGAATATTCTAAATGAATTTTGAAATAGCCACATTGGGAGATCTTCAGGACACTGCTCCCCAGATTATGAAGCTGCTTCAGCCACTGCCTTCCAAAGCTCACAAGCTGCTGGAGGAAATGGAAAGGTACATAAACATCAACAGTTCAGTTAGAGTGTGTTAGGCAGATGAAGAGCTACAACAAATAAGGAGCTCTGCATTTATAAGAGAGGAGACATTAGTTTTCACTAGGTACATCAAGAAGGTGCTTTTTTTACTGGTCATTTTGCTGTTTTGATTACACCCCAATTTATATGTGTGGAATATGCTCTTCCCAATTGGCTGTAGTTTGATAGGACTGTCAGACATGGGACCACGCTCTCTGCTATCCACATTGAGGCTATAAGTCTCTCCTAGAACTCTGAAACTCTCACACTGAAAGGAATGGTTGACACAAATTCATTTTAGTGACTGGCCAGATGTTTGATGGCCTGATACATAGCCTCATGAATCTACTCTTGCTCCTGTCCTTTATGGACCAGGTCTTAGGTCTGTCCCTTGATTCTGCAGAGTACCTAATGCATTTTCAAATTCATTCTCTGCTTAGGTTACAGTCTTAGGGTCTAACCCTAAAATGCTATAGAGTGTAACAATACAATTACATTAATTTTGCAAAATTGCATACTTTATTACACAAAATGGAATTTTTGTAAAACAGCTCCACAAATTGTCATGTACCTAAAGGTTAGGCTTTTTTTTAGGATAAATATATACATTGGCTGCAACAAACTCATAGTTAAGATCTCAGTGTGATTAGGGAGATGAGATTCAAAATATACAACCTTAATGGGCATTTTTCCTCTAATGCCCTATTATTTGCTTTCTGTACTTTCTCTATCATACCTATAAATTCTTATCTCTTTAAAATTCAATGATCTGGTGGTTTCACTGTAATTCTTTCAGTATTAATATATTATATTAATTATATTATATATATTATGGTCTGCTCGTAGAAATATGATTTTTTAAAAAAGCTGGGCATGAGGGCTCATGCCTGTAATCCCAGTGCTTTGGGAGGCCAAGGCAGGAGGATTGCTTGAGGCCAGGAGTTGGAGACCAGCCTGGGCAACAGTGAGACCCCATCTCTACAAAAAATCAAAAATTAGCCAGGTGTCATGGCATGTGCCGGTAGTACCAGCTGCTTGGAAGGCTGAGACTGTAGTGAGCAGTGATTGTGCCACTGCATTCCATCCTGGATGACAGAATGAGACCCTTTGTCAAAGAAAAAGAAGATAAAACATTAAATAATCATCTAATGAAACAGTGCCTAGAATAGTACCTGGCACAAAGTAGTTAAATTAATGAACAAGTGATTGAGTAAATAAGAGTGATGAATGGGTAGTACATACAATATACTCTGTGCATGGGCTACTGAGCTCCACAGGTTAAGCAAAACCATACAGATGATAAACTTGAGAAAGTTTATACATTCATTGTCATCAATCTCAAACCCTTAACACTCACTGACTGTCTTACTATTTTCCTAGTCAGCTGTCTCCCATTTTCAACAGCTATTCCAAAACTTTTCCACTCCCCTTAAACCTCCAATCCATCCAGCACCCCCCCTCATTCTTGGTAGATGACTCCTCCCTTTTTTACAGAACAAAGAGAGGTGACCAGACAGGAATTGTCTCCCTTCTGACCACCAAATACACAATTCTCCCTGTTCCCTGCGCTAATAGTCCTCTTCCTCTTCCCATTCCAGTAGAAGAGGCATTCCTCACATATCTAGATCCTGTTCTTTTCTGACACTTTTGTGACTTTTGCTTATTCATCTTCCTGATTTCTTATGTTAAAAAGTAAGCATTTTCAAGTCTATTTCAGCTCAATCTCTTGACCCACCTCCCTGTTCAGTTACCATACACCCTCTCTCTTCTCCATTTCAGTAACTCCTTGAAAAAAATTCACCTGCCTTCCCAAACCAATCTTGATAACATTTCCAGGTCTTTCCTTGTTGCTAAATCCAATGCATACTTTTCAGTCCTAATTTTAATATACCCATCTCCATCCTTTGTTTCCTTATTTTCTTTTTTGTCACTCTTCTGTTTTGCATCCTACATCTCTAGCACTGCATTATTACTCTTTTTGCAGGACTCTTTTCTGCTCCTCTTAGTTACAAGTGTTCCCCAGAGCTTTATCCAAAGCCATTTTTCTCCACACATTTATACTAGGTAATTTGGCTTATTCCCTAGGCTTT
Organism: Mandrillus leucophaeus; assembly: GCF_000951045.1. NCBI lineage: Eukaryota > Metazoa > Chordata > Mammalia > Primates > Cercopithecidae > Mandrillus > Mandrillus leucophaeus. The sequence continues at coordinate 3,823,314 of NW_012101255.1, forward strand.
AATTACCATCAGTTTGCTGATAACTATCAACTATAGATGTTTAGCCCATATTGCTCTCCTGAGTTTGAGACATATGTACCTACCATATGTCTACACTTAAATGTCTAACAGGTACTTCATACTCAAAATAAACAAAATTCATCCCTCTTACAAACTTGCTCTTCTTCCAGTGTTTTTAATTCATGAAATGGCATCACCATTCAAACACCCACTCAAACCAGAGACGTGTGTCACTCTTGGCTTCTCTCTGGCTTCTTAACCACAGCTGGTCAGTTACCAACTCCTATCAATTCTACCTTCCTAAATATGTCTTGAATTAGTTCACTTCTATCCATTGCCCCCATGCTCATTGGTCCACCATTATCTCTTGCCAGAGTTGGTGTATCTGCCTGCAGTTAACTGGTCTCCCTGATTTTCTCTTGTCAAACCCCCCATACCCCACAATGCATTCCCATTCTTTGCCCCGAGTCAGAATTGTCTTCCAAACAGAAATCACATTTTTTGAATGCTGAAAACTCTTCAGTTGATTTACATTGCCTTTTTGATAAGATCCAAACTTCTAATATGACTTATAAAGTCTTTCATAATCTGACTCCTGTCTTTATCTCCAGCCTCATTTCTTCCTCTTCTTCTTCTTTCTTTTTTCTTTTTCTTTTTTTTTTTTTTTTTTTTTTTTTGAGATGAAGTCTTGCTTTGTCCCCCAGGCTGGAGTGCAATGGCACGATCATGATCTCGGCAACCTCTGCCTCTTGGGTTCAAGCGATTCTCCTGTCTCAGTCTCCTGAGTAGCTGGGATTACAGGCACCCGTCACCACGCCCAGCTAATTTTTATATTTTTAGTAGAGATGGGGTTTTACCATGTTGGCGAGGTCCAGCCTCATTTCTCTAGTATTCTCCCCTCCCCTACTATGTTCTTTTAGTTCCCTCACTTCTGTAACATTGAACTCAAAGCTTCTGCCATCTGGAGCTTCCTCCATCATCTACGAAGTTAACTCATGCATTCTTCTGGTTTCAGCTTAAACTTCCTTTGCTCTAGGACGTTAGGAGTCCATGCTCTGTGCACATAGTGCTCCATGCTGCCTTATCATAGGTGCATTAGATTTTGCTGTAATTCCTAGGTTAATTTTATATTTTTTGTGGACTATAACAACTGTGTTTTTCTTGTTTTCCTCTGTATTCCAGATCTGTCACTGTGTCTGGTACATGGTAAGTTCCTATTAAATGTTGAAGGATGAAAGGGAACGAGAGAGAAAGGATTATAATATGGAGTAGAGTACAACACTTACATACATTTTGCTTTTCTGTCATACCAGTATGGTTTACATTAACCTCACAAGTTACATGTCAGCTTTTTTTTTTTTCTTTAATGGAAAGACATACTTAGGACATGTTGTCTGCAGATCCCACTGAATGGACAAAACAAGATACTTAGACCAGTGGTTCTCAGCCGAGGCTGCTCACTGGAATTACTTGAGAATTTTTTAAAATTCTGATTCCTGAGTCCCAACTTTATAGATTCTGGTTTAATTGGCCTGGTATCTGTTAAAGGTCTCCATGTGATTCTGATGTACAGGAAAAGTTAAGAACATGACAGTTTTACTACGCCATTTCTCTATGACTTGCTTCACTGACTGATATTCAAGCTGGTTGAAGAGCAAGAAAATCAAACAGTACAGATTCAGCAGAACCCTGATCCACCCACGTGCTTTCAATTACAACTAAAAATGGCTGAAACAATTAAGAGTTTGTTGGTACAAATAACTGTCAAGTCCAGAGGTAGTATTGGTTCAGGCAAACATGATCCAGTGGCCTAGAGATGGCCCCAATGCCCCAGTATCTCTCTGCTTCTCTTTCCTGTCTTTGTTGGCTTTCTCCTAATTTAGACTCTTCCTATGGCCATAGATGGCTACTAAAGGCACCAGGAAAATGAGCCCATCATTGTCATTGACATCATAAGAAAAGTCTTTCAGATTCACTTTGATTGGACTGGTTTAGGTTACCAACCAATTGCTGCGTTTGAGGGGTTGGAATATAGTAGAATAGGAGTAGAGTCCTCTTCCCAGGAAACACAGCAATCCCCAAATGAAAATGGGATCTTTTAGAAAGGAAGAAGGGAGATAAATCAATGCTGAGACCATCGATGTCTGCTTTACCCATACAGTGGTTTTGGCTGGCTACAGAATTTGGTCACAAAACTGTAGTACTACTTTATAGTACTGTACTATGTACTATAAAGCACATACTTTATAAGTAACCCAGATTTCTGCATCAACTCCCACAGTTAATGACTACTAAAAACTAAATGTGATTATATTAATCATAACACTGTTTACTGAGAAAGAACTTGAGAACAGAAAATTGATTTGGATCCTGAAAACTTAAGTTGCCCCATGTATGGCTTTTTTTTAGTGCCTCAGTAAACAATGTTTTCTTGCTTCATTTTGAAAAATGAAAAATCCTAGATTCTCCAGAGAGAGTTTGATTTGTAGATTCCCACCCTGCCCTGCTGCCCCCAGCAGAGTCACCAGCCAGGAACATTTTGTTGAGGTTTATTTTTTACAATTTTTGTTATGAATGCAAGAGTTTTAAATTTCCCCCCCACTCCAAATATTGTTGAATTATAATATTCGATATGCCTTTCCTAATTATATATGCTACAAGAAAAATACCACACACACACACACACTCCCCTAAAAGCCCCTTCCAGTCCGGGCGCAGTGGCTCACACCTGTAATCCCAGCATTTTGGGAGGCCGAGGTGGGCAGATCATGAGGTCACGGGTTTGAGACCAGCCTGACCAACATGGTGAAACCCCATCTCTACTAAAAATACAAAAATTAGCCAGGCGTAGTGGCGTGGCATGTGCCTTCATTCCCAGCTACTCAGGAGGCTAAGGCAAGAGAATCGCTTAAACCCAGAAGGCAGAGGTTGCAGTGAGCCAAGATCGCGCCACTACACTCCAGCCTGGGTGACAGAGCGAGACTCTGTTTCAAAAAAAAAAAAAAAGGCCCCTTCCTTCTGCCTATCCCCCAGAGAATGGCAACCCTCCCTAGTTGAAAACTCACTGTTCTAGAACTTGCTATCACCAACCACCCTTCTGGTTATAATTTAGCTTCTTAAGTTTCCCATAGACAGAAAATGTGCTAACCAGCAAAGTTGGATTTCGGGCTTGCTTATGTTATGTTACCCATTGCAAGTTAATTATTTGGCATTCATCAGCCCTTAGAGTCCCATTGTGTCTATGTGTGCTAACATTTAAGTTTCTGCATTAATAAAAATGAGTACCACATTCCTGAACAAAGTCCCCTCCATAAATCTCACTAGAACCAGAGGTGCTATCCCATCCCAGTGACCAGCCAGTCATTCTCCAAGCCACCCTCACCAGACTCCTTTTCTTCCAATTGTACTAGTAAAATCATTTTTTAAAAAAGAAAAAAGAAGCATAAAATACCATAGGTAGAATTTATTGTACCATCTAGAAATGCAAGATGGCACACATCTGTAGAAACATTGAAAGGAGAACAAGACCTTTAGGTTGCTGTGATCCTATGGCTGATTATGAGAAGTTCCCTTGAAGCGAGTGCTTGTGAGGAAGAAATCAGTAGCTAGAATGTGAACTTTGAGTAAATATTGGCCATAAAAATCTCTGTTATCACATGTGAAGGAAGGAAAGAGGCTTATTACAAGAATAGAGACTAAATTCACCCACAGGGCTGCAAGTTCCTTTATTCCAGAAAACCACAAAGAGGAATCTTTTAGTGATGCAAACATCAAGGATAAAGCCTTTTTATTTTTTTAGACAGGATCATGCTGTGTTGCCCAGGCTAGAGTACAGTAGTGTGATCATGTCTCACTATAGCCTCAAACTCATGGCTCAGGTGATCCTCCCACCATAGCCTCCCGAGAAGCTAGTACTACAGGCATGTGCCACCATGCCTGGCTAATTTTTTAATTTTTTGTAGAGATGAGGGCTTGCTATGCTTTCCAGGCTGGTCTCGAACTCCTGGTCTCAAGTGATCCCCCTGCCTGGGCCTTCCAAATCACTGAGATTACAGCCATGAACTACTGTGCCTGGCCAAAGAGGAAAGCCTTTGCAGAGATGTTGTTGTTTTGTTTTTAACTATGGAATATCTCAAACTTACACAAAAATAAATAGAATAATATAATGAACTCTCATGTGCACATCACTTAGTTTCAATGATAATCAACTAGTGTCAAATATTGTTGCCTCACAACCCCCACCCACTTTGCTCTGTGCCCCCGTTCTATGTAATTATGAGTCAAATATCAGGCATCATTTCCGAGATGGAGATTGTTTAGTTGAAGAGCAATCTTATTCTGACTGGTAATATGAAAATGGTCACCGTGGTAGAAGACTTGCGTTTCTTCAGATTACATTTCCCTTGTGGTTAGGCTGCACTATCCTAGTACAGTTTCACTTGTTCTTGGGTGCATGTGATATTTGCTGTTAATTAAGGGATTGTTCATAGGAGAATAAGAGCAAGTCTGAAGACCCCAGGAAAGGTGTGCAGGCCAGATTATCACTTTAAACTTTAGAGAGCTGGCCTGGATTTGGCTGGATGTGACCCATACTCGGACACGGAAGGCCCTTACTACCACAGAATAAGGAGACCCTTATTCTAAAGCTGAAGAACCCAGAGGTGCATGCCAATACCATTACATCAGAGTAATCCTTTTGCTACTCAAGAGGCTGAAGCAGGAGCATTACTTGAACCCAAGAGTTCAAGATTGTTGTGATCTATGATCAGGCCTGAGAAGAACCACTGCACTCTAACCTGGGCAACATAGCGAGACCCCTGTCTCTAAAAAAAATTATTTTAATACAAAAAACCTGAAGAACCCAGGCTGGGTGCATTTGCTCACGCCTGTAATCCCAGCACTTTGGGAGGCTGAGGCGGGAGCATCACCTGAGGTCAGGAGTTTGAGACCAGCTTGACCAACGTGGAAAAACCCCATCTCTACTAAAAATACAAAATTAGCTAGGCTTAGTGGCACATGCTTGTAATTACAGCTACTCAGGAGGCTGAGACAGGCGAATCGCTTGAACCCGGGAGGCGGAGGTTACAGTGAGCTAAGATCGTGCCATTGCACTCCAGCCTGGACAACCAGAGAGAAACTCTGTCTCAAAAAAAAAAAAAGAAAAGAAAAGAAAAGAAAAACAGGTTCAAGTGCCACCTGTAAGAGGAAGGAGAACTGGACCCTGCCATGGGAGTTAGGCAGACAGGGTCCAGGATCGGGCCCAAACCTTCTGATATGCTAAGAAGCCAGTCCTAAGGTTGCAGGAGGTTATTTGCTCGGAGGCTCACCCCTGGGAGCTAACCATCATGATCCTGTGGGAAAGTTAAATGTTCTCAAGGAGTCCTAAAGTTATTTGTGAGGGAAACCTAGTAAAAGTCTAGACTTCCTGTTGCACCATAGGTTGGATGAAAGTAGAAGAAATATACCGTCATTATAATTTCCAAGCCCCTTTGAGTCCTGAGCTAATAAATAAATGTAATAAATAAATATTAACATTATGTATATATGTTTGATGTGGGTAGGCAGTTTCTAGAAGGATACATAAGAAATTCTTAATAGGGTTTCCTTGGAGATGGGGCCAGGGAGGGTGGTCAAGATTTTTACGTTTTACTTTGTAGTCTTTTATACATTAAAAAAGTTTATTATTTATATAATACAAATACATAAGATACAAATGTGTTTATATATAATGTGTCAGCATATCCCAACTGAGCCAAGAAGTTTATGCCACATTAGGAATTAAATGGTAGAGAAAAATAGCATTTTAAAAATATTACCCCACAGTGGTCTACATGTCAAGTTCCTTCAAAATTTTCCTTCTGAAAATTTCCTGTTTTTTTTAAAGACTATATCTTTCTTGCTGAGCTATAAGCTATAAAACAATTTTAGTATTCTCCCAGGCCTCCACCATTACTAACACTATTAATTCCTTGCACATAGCATTCGAGCAGGGTTCTCGTCCCTGGCTTGCACACCCAGAGCCTGGCCCCAAAGTAAGTAAACCTGAATTGGGCTCACCTGAGCCCATCTTTTTTCTCAATTTTAAAAGCTTCACAGGTGATTGTGTTGTACAGCCAGAGCTGAGGCTCAGCATTAGAGGAACTGGGGAGAATGATACAGGGAACAGTGCTAGAGTACTCAACCAACCTTCTATGCTAGTTGATGGGTCCATCCCAGAGATATTCCATGAATGAGCAAATAGCAGAGCCAAATATAAATTGAACCCTTTCAACGAACCATGAACACCTTTGTAGTTTAAAATATACTTGTTAAAGGGTGTTTTAAATTAACTGTCCACTTCATTCCAATTTGTCTTTTGATTCCCTTAGTACTTTTCCTCCTTGCATTTCATGTAAATGCAATGCGGTGTGAGTAAAGAGAAGGGAAGAGAAAGAAGAAAATGTGCTGAAGCAGGTATTTTTAGAGTGGGTTTTCGGAATATTTTGGAGTTAGCATTAATTCATTTCAAAGGGGCAGAAAAATATTCAGCATGAGATTAGTATGAAAAATGTTGGCAGGACCTCTAATTCTGTTGCTCACTCTCCAGGATTTGGAACAGGCATGTTCCTTTCATGTGGAATTGGAATTAATTGGACAATTAATTCAAAATGCCTTCATGAAAAGAACAAAAACAAATAAAATTGCCCTTCATGTCTGGTTGCCTCAACAGAACAACAAAAAAGTGATGGAAATGGATGCTCTCCCAGTCTTACGTTTCTGTGTAAATGTGAAAGAGAAACATGGCTACAAGGACCAGGTATGGCCTAGGAAAAGGGAGAATCTACCTTTTAGAGTAGGGGTTTTTAACATAGGTTCCTTAGAAGGTTTCAAGGTGTCCATGAACCTCCTGAAATCACATACAAAGTGGTGTGTGCATGTTTTTTTCTAGGGTTATGGTCCATGGCTTTCATCAGATTCTCAAACCATTGGAAAACACTAAAAACTGCCTTTTTTTTTTTTTAAAGGAGTCTGGGGGGTAGGGTGGAGGCTATAAAAATTATTCAAGTTAGGAATATTAAAAAGAGAGCCTGTTAATTTAGTCAAATATTAAGGGGAATCACATTGATTCTTAGAACTGGAGAGAAGGCAGAAAATCACATCATTTGAAGCCAGGCATTGGGAGACAGGAAAGAGGTGGGCAAGAAATTACAGGCTGAAATTCAGGTAAAGGAGCAGGTAGTTGGTAATTGTTGAAGCTGTGTGATGAGTGCATGGGGATTCATTATATCATTCTCTTTACTTTTGTTTAGGTTTGAAATTTTTCACAATAAAAAGTTTTTGAAAATAAGGAGCCCCAGAGAGAATTTCTAGAAGATGGCAGAGCAGGAAAAAGAGGAACCTATCTTCCCACCTAGATAATAATTTTACCAGTAGAATCTGTCTAATGTATTTTGGAACTGTGGAGTCTGTTGACTTCCAGGGCTTGGGCAATAATTGTGGTTAATTTTCATCAATTTCAGCTGTAATCACAGTAGCAGCTAACCACCCTTCAGCCACGTGTCAGGCAGCTGTGCACATGGTCCTGTAGCAACCTGTACATAGCCTGTGGGAGCCAGGGTGGCTGAAAAGGACCCTGTCCTCCAAATATCTAGGATCTGTGCTCTCATTGCTGATTGCTGCTTCTGATCACAGAGGTGCAAAGAAGCAGCAAGTTTTGTTGTTGCACCTTACCCCATTGTTGCAAGTCCCTCCATCTCTGGATGAA
>NW_012101255.1:3831787-3834503 GCF_000951045.1 Mandrillus leucophaeus
GGGGGGAAACTAACAAGAAATTGTCCCTGAAACAGATCTAAAAATGGATGTAATAGACAAGGACTTTCAAACAACTGTCTTAAAGATGCTAAAAGAACTAAAGGAAGATGTGGTGAAAGTCAAGAAAGCAATATGTGAAGAAAATGGAAATACCAATAAAGAAATAGAAAACCTAAAAAGAAAGAAAAAATAAATTCTGGAGCTGAACATTACAGTAGTCGAAGTGAAAATTTTAAGAAATTCAAAGGCAAATTTGAGCAAGCAGAAGAAAGAATCAGCAAACTTGATAGGACAATGAAAATTATCAAGACTGAGGAACAGAAAAAAGATTGGAGGAAAGTGAACAGAGCCTAAGGGACCTATAGGGTACCATCAAGCAGATCAGCATGCATTGTGGGAGTTCCAGAAGGTGAACAGAGAGAGAAAGGGAAAGAGAGAATATTTGAAGAAATTATGGTCAAAAACTCCCTAAGTATTTGGAAAATTCACAAATTTGTGGAAATTAACCAACACATTCTTAAATAACCAATGAATAAAAGAAGAAATCACAATGGAAATTGCAATGTACCTAGAGACAAATGAAAATGAACACACATAGCACCCAAACTTATGGAACACAGAGAAAGTAATGCTAAGGGGAATATTTATAATAAATTCAAAATTTACATTAAATAGCTTACATTAAAAAACAATAAATGTCTTAAATCAAAACCTAACCTTAAAACTTAAGGAACTAGAAAAAGAAAAAGAAACTAAACCCAAAGCTGGTAGGAGGAAGAAAATAATAAAAATTAGAGCAGAGATAAATGAAATAGAGAATAGAAGAATAATGGAGAAAAATAATAGAAGAATAATAGAGGAATCAAAAAATGGTTCTTCAAAAAGATCAACAAAATTGACAAGTCTTTTAGCTAAATGGACTACAGAAAAAGAAGACTTAAATTATTAAAATTAGAAATAAAGTGGGGACATTATTACCAAATCTACAGAAATAAAAAGGATTTTGAGAGAGCAATTGTACTTCAACAAATTGGATAACCTCGATGAAATGGACAAATTTCTAAAAACACACAACCTATCAAGACTAAGCCACAAAGAAATAGAAAATCTGAATAAACCTGTAGCTAACAAAAAAGTTGAATCTCTTATAAAAGACAGTAATTTAAAATATCCCATGAAAGAAAAGCCCTGCACAGTGGCATGCAACTGTAGTCTCACCTACTCAGGAAGCTGCAGTGACAGGATCACTTGAGCCCAGAAGTTCAAGACCAGCCTGGGCAATGTAAGAAGACCCCATCTCTTAAAAGAAAAGAAAAGCCCTGGATCTGATGGTTTTACCAGTGAATTATACCAAACATTTAAATAACTAACACCAATCCTTCTCAAACTTTTCCCAAAAAATTGAAGAGGAGAGATTACACCCTAACCAGTCTATTAGGCCAGCATTACCCTGATACCAAAGCCAGACAAAGACTCTACAAGAAAAGAAAACTAATATGCCAATATCCCTTATGGACATTGATGCAAAAATATTCTGAACAAAATATGAGTAAACTGAGTGCAACAGCATATTAAAAAGATTATACACTATGGCTAAGTGAAGTTTATTCCTGGAATGCAAGGATGATTCAATCTGTGAAAACTGATCAATGTAATACACTACATTAACAGAATGAAGGGGGAAAGCCACATGATCATCTCAAGTGGTGCAGAAAAAGCATTTGACAAAATTCAACATCCTTTCATGGTAAAAATTCTCAGTATACTCTGAATAGAAGGAAACTAACTCAACATAACAAAAGCTGTCTGTGAATAACCCACAACAAACATCATACTTAATGGTGAAAGACTGAAAGCTTTTTCTCTAAGATCAGAAGAAACAAGACAAAAATTTCCACTGTCACCATATAGCACTAGAAATGCTAGACACAGCAATGAGACAAGAAAAATAAATGAAAGGTATCTAAATATCCCTGTTTGCAGATGACATGATCTTATATGTAGAAACCCTGAAGATTTCACACACAAAAAAGTTAGAATTAATAAACAAATTCAGCAAAATAGCAGGAAACAAAGTCAACACACAAAAATCAGCTGCATTTATATACACAAACAATAAACAATCTGAAAAGAAAATTAAGAAAACAATTTCATTTATAGTAGCATCAAAAATAATAAGTACTTAGGAATTAACTTTATCAAGGAGGTAAAAAATCTATGTACTGTAAAGCACAAAATATATCTGAGAGAAATTAAAGAAGACATAAATAAATGGAGAGCTATTTCATGTTCATGGATTGGAAGACTTAATATTGTTAAGATTTCAACACTACCCAAAGTGATCTACAGATTTAGTGCAATTCACATCAAACAAGGTTTTTTTGCAAAAATAGGAAAACAGATCTTAATATTCATATGAAAATTCAAGTCAAAATAATCCTGAAAGAGAAGAACAAAGCTGGAGGACTCACACTTACTGATTTAAAAATTTATTGTAGGTAACAGTAATTAAGACAGTATGGTAGTGGCATAAAGACTACACATAAAGACCAATGAATACAATAGAGAATCCAGAAATAAATCTTCAAATATATATGGTCAAATGATTGTTGGCAAGGGAACCATGATTATTCAATAAGGAAAAGACAGTCTTTTCAACAAATGGTGCTGAGAAAACTAGGTATTCACATGCAAAAGAATGAACTTGGACCCTTAT
>NW_012101255.1:3834553-3837328 GCF_000951045.1 Mandrillus leucophaeus
AAATTATTAAAATTAGAAATAAAGTGGGGACATTATTACCAAATCTACAGAAATAAAAAGGATTTTGAGAGAGCAATTGTACTTCAACAAATTGGATAACCTCGATGAAATGGACAAATTTCTAAAAACACACAACCTATCAAGACTAAGCCACAAAGAAATAGAAAATCTGAATAAACCTGTAGCTAACAAAAAAGTTGAATCTCTTATAAAAGACAGTAATTTAAAATATCCCATGAAAGAAAAGCCCTGCACAGTGGCATGCAACTGTAGTCTCACCTACTCAGGAAGCTGCAGTGACAGGATCACTTGAGCCCAGAAGTTCAAGACCAGCCTGGGCAATGTAAGAAGACCCCATCTCTTAAAAGAAAAGAAAAGCCCTGGATCTGATGGTTTTACCAGTGAATTATACCAAACATTTAAATAACTAACACCAATCCTTCTCAAACTTTTCCCAAAAAATTGAAGAGGAGAGATTACACCCTAACCAGTCTATTAGGCCAGCATTACCCTGATACCAAAGCCAGACAAAGACTCTACAAGAAAAGAAAACTAATATGCCAATATCCCTTATGGACATTGATGCAAAAATATTCTGAACAAAATATGAGTAAACTGAGTGCAACAGCATATTAAAAAGATTATACACTATGGCTAAGTGAAGTTTATTCCTGGAATGCAAGGATGATTCAATCTGTGAAAACTGATCAATGTAATACACTACATTAACAGAATGAAGGGGGAAAGCCACATGATCATCTCAAGTGGTGCAGAAAAAGCATTTGACAAAATTCAACATCCTTTCATGGTAAAAATTCTCAGTATACTCTGAATAGAAGGAAACTAACTCAACATAACAAAAGCTGTCTGTGAATAACCCACAACAAACATCATACTTAATGGTGAAAGACTGAAAGCTTTTTCTCTAAGATCAGAAGAAACAAGACAAAAATTTCCACTGTCACCATATAGCACTAGAAATGCTAGACACAGCAATGAGACAAGAAAAATAAATGAAAGGTATCTAAATATCCCTGTTTGCAGATGACATGATCTTATATGTAGAAACCCTGAAGATTTCACACACAAAAAAGTTAGAATTAATAAACAAATTCAGCAAAATAGCAGGAAACAAAGTCAACACACAAAAATCAGCTGCATTTATATACACAAACAATAAACAATCTGAAAAGAAAATTAAGAAAACAATTTCATTTATAGTAGCATCAAAAATAATAAGTACTTAGGAATTAACTTTATCAAGGAGGTAAAAAATCTATGTACTGTAAAGCACAAAATATATCTGAGAGAAATTAAAGAAGACATAAATAAATGGAGAGCTATTTCATGTTCATGGATTGGAAGACTTAATATTGTTAAGATTTCAACACTACCCAAAGTGATCTACAGATTTAGTGCAATTCACATCAAACAAGGTTTTTTTGCAAAAATAGGAAAACAGATCTTAATATTCATATGAAAATTCAAGTCAAAATAATCCTGAAAGAGAAGAACACAGCTGGAGGACTCACACTTACTGATTTAAAAATTTATTGTAGGTAACAGTAATTAAGACAGTATGGTAGTGGCATACAGACTACACATAAAGACCAATGAATACAATAGAGAATCCAGAAATAAATCTTCAAATATATATGGTCAAATGATTGTTGGCAAGGGAACCATGATTATTCAATAAGGAAAAGACAGTCTTTTCAACAAATGGTGCTGAGAAAACTAGGTATTCACATGCAAAAGAATGAACTTGGACCCTTATGTAATACCATATGCACAATTTAGCTCAAAGTAGATCCATGGCCTAAATGTAAGCCCTAAAACTATAAAACTCTTAGAAGAAAACATAAGGCAAAAACTTCATGACATTGGATTAGGCAGTGATTTTGTGTAATGACACAAAAGGCACAGACAACAAAAGAAAAAATAGACAAATTAGACTTCATGAAAATTTAAAAATTTTATACTGAAAGACACTATCAACAGAATAGAAAGGCAACCTACAGAATTTGAGAATATATTTACACATCATATGTCTGATAAGGGATTAATATCCAGAATATATGGAGAACTCCTAAAACTCAACAACAAAAATACAAACAGCTCAATTCAAAAATGGGGTGAAAGACTTGAATAGATATTTGATACTTCTCCAAGAAGATATACAAATGGCCAATCAGCACATGCAAAAATGCTCAACATTACTACTCATTATGGAAATGCAAGTCAAAACTATAGTGAAAGCCACCTGGATACCCTTAGGATGGTTACTATCAAAGCAATAAAAAATAAAATGTGTTTGCAGGGATGTGGAGAAAATAGAATCTTTGTGCCTGTTTAGGGGATATAGAATGGCATAACCACTGTGGAAAGCAGTATGGTGGTTTCTTAAAAAATTAAAAATAGATTTACCATATGATCCAGCAATGCCATACCCAGAAGAATTAAAAGCAAGGTATCAAAGATACTTGTATGCTTATGTTCTTACAGCATTATTTACAAGAGCTAAAACATTGAAGCAACCCAAGAGGTCATTGACAGATGAATGAAAAAGCAAAATGTGATATATACTTACAATAGGATATTATTCAGCCTTACGGCTGGGCACAGTGGCTCATGCCTGTAATCCCAGCACTTCGGGAAGCCGAGGCACGTGGATCACCTGAGGTCAGGAGTTCAACATCAGCCTGGCCAACATGGTGAAACCCTGTTTCTACTAAAAACAAAAAAATTAGCTGGGCATGGTGGCTGATGCCTGTA
>NW_012101255.1:3838068-3839774 GCF_000951045.1 Mandrillus leucophaeus
GGAGTTCAAGACCAGCCTGGTCAACATGCTGAAACCCCATCTCTACCAAAAATACAAAAATTAGCCAGGCGTGGTGACAGGCACCTGTAATCCCATCTCCTCAGGAGGCTGAGGCAGGAGAACCACTTGAATCCAGGAGGCAGATGTTGCACTGAACCAAGGTTGTACCACTGCACTCCAGACTGGGCAACAGAAGCAGACCCTGCCACAAGGGAAAAAAAAAAAACGAATAATAAGAAAATTCTGACGCATGCTACAACATGGATGAACCTTGAGGACATTAGGCTAAGTGAAATAAGCCAGTCACAAAACAACAAATACTATATAATCCCACTTTTATGAAGTACTTAAAGTAGTCAAAATCATAGAGACAGAAAGGAAATTGATGGTTGCCAGGGGTAGCAGGAAGGGAGCAATGAGTAGTTGTTTAATGGGCATAGAGTTTCAATTTTGCAAGATGAAAAGAGATCTGGAGATGGATGCTGGTGATGGTTGCACAACCATATGAATATACCAAATGCCACTCAACTGTGCACTTAAAAATGATTAAGATAGCAAATTTGGTTACATATATTTTATCATAATAAACTTGGGGGAAAAAATTAAAATGAAAAGAACCCAAGTGAGATAGCAGAGGATGCTGTGAGCTGTTGAGCCTGTGTGAACAGAGACTACTGGCCTTCATGGCATCATGTGGCTGAATGAGTGGTTGGTAACGATCTGTTTTCTAATATCTGTTTCCTTTTCTTCCTCAATTTTTTTCTTAATTTGCTTCCTTGAGAGAACAATCTTGCTTCTTTGAGATACAAAATTCCAAGTTTGATGTGGTGATTATGGGGAAAAAAAGAATGTGAGGTCACAATGAGAAGATGGGACACTATGGAAGGCCCTTTAATTTTCTAATAGTCACATAGACTTTAAAAAATAATCTCTGGGGCCTGGTAACTTAGTAATGTCATTGAGTTATTATAAAAGAGTAAGCAATTTTATAATATATTTGTTTAGGGATATAATTTTGTATAATTTCCCTTGTTCAGTTATTTTTCAGTATAAATCAGCCTCGATGATATGATCTTTTCTATTTTTTCTAAAATTAGGATAATAATACATGTTTTATTAATGGTGATGTAAACTCTAGGAGAAAAACATGAATGAATACTCACAAGTATTTACTACTTGTGAGTAGCAGAAAACGTGAATACTAACAAGTTACCATAGTCTTGTTCCTAAATTTCCACGAGAGACCTTCCAAATGTATGAATTTTTATGTCTATATCTTGAGCCAAGAATATCCTTCTTCACTATCCCCACCCTACACCTAATCAGGAAATTTTCAAAGTTTTTCAAAATATTTCATATCCACAAATTGCTTATGTTGGATCATCACCCTTGTCCTTCACTTATTGGGCACCAGAGGGCACACATCTTAAATCTCACTTTCTCAGAGACACAAATCCTTTTTCCCTCCACTGCAGGATTTTCTCCTCTGGATTTGCTCTGGCACCTTGACTTAGGGGAACAGTTCAGCTTTGCTCTTCCTGATTAGTGGCTTTCCTGATGGTGTGGTTCAACACACCCACCAGAGACAGAAAGTAATGATTACTCAGGAGGCCTGCTCCCTGTATCAATCTGCACAATCAAAAGAATTGTCCTTGGGCCGGGCGCGGTGGCTCACGCCTGTAATCCCAGCACTTTGGGAGGCCGAG
>NW_012101255.1:3841339-3843902 GCF_000951045.1 Mandrillus leucophaeus
TTCATGTTCAATGTTTTGTCAGTGTTTTCATCATAGGCAAACCTGAGAACAATTTTCTTAGGAAGACAGTGCCATAAATGTTGATGAGGCTCCCTAGTTAACCCCCACCTCAAACCAAACCAAACAAAACATTTTATCCAGTTAAATATGTGGTAGTCCCCTCTGAAATCCCCACCACTCTTTGTTATTCATGTATTTACTGTTTTTGTGATTAACATAAGTAATAGGAAGAGAAATTCATATCTGTAGAGCACTTTATCCACATGTACTAAGTTGTACTTGTCTCCCAACTCCTATGTGAGATATATGTATGAAGTGCTATTGTTCTGGGATCTTTGGGATTGGGATGTCGCTTTTCTGGCCGAAAACTTCTTTGGTGCCTTTGCCCAAGTTTTGCTCAGGCCCTCTGGGTTTGTTCCGCCCACTCGGCCAGGCAGGCAGTGCCCCACTCATGCTACTGGCCCTTGATCACACGCCTCTAAGGGAGACTGAGTCAGGTGTGGAGCGGCAAGGGATGTGTAAGCGATCATGGGATCCGGCCACTGTGCACAAACACGCCGGCTGCTGCCAGAGGGCAGGCAGTTCCGAGTGCTGGCACGGGTGCCGGCGCTCTGTGAGGCCGCGCTGGACCAGGCACACTTCAAGCAACTTTCCCAGCTGGCACCGGAAAATGCAGTGATGCCCAGAAACTTGGAGATGCCTGCAACTGCAGGCCTCCAAAGACGGAGTCACAGCCCTGGCTTGGGGAGCTCCCAGGTCTGGGCTCCCTGAAGGGCCGCAGCTGTTCTCTCCTCTTCACCCACAACACAGCGAGCAAGGGGCGGGTTTCAGCCCTGTTTGTGTTAACAGCTCTTTTAGCCTTGCCATTTGGTGGGTTCCGAGTTCTTGTTCTGCCTTCAAGAAGAATGGGGTACACAGACAAGTGGAGGGTGAGCAAGGCGAAGAGGAGCTTTACTGAGCAATAGAACAGCTTAGAGGAGACCTGCAGTGGGCAGCTCCTTTCCATAGCCACGGTGTCCCGACCAGTTTTCAGCTCTCAGCAGAGAAGGTAGCTCCTCTCTGCAGCCAGTCCTCCCATCATCCCTTCAGCTCCTCTCTGCAGCTGGTCATCCCCTTGTCTCCCTGTCCTCTCTCCATCCTCTCTTCCGAGTTTGACTCTGGGGGTTTTTTATGGGCCCCAGAGGGTAGGAAGTGTGTGCTGATTGGTCCATGGGTGGCCGTGGATGGGCCCAGGGAAAAGCACCGCACGTTCCCACTCTGGTCCGTGGGACTGGCAGCCCGGCCCCCAGGCTTCAGGCTCCCCCCCGCCTTGGCTTGAAGGTAGGAGTTTCCTGGGGACCATTTTGCCCAGGAGTCTATCTGCCTCCTGCTGCTGTTCATGGTGCCCAGGTTGTTCGTGCCAAGGGGCACGCCAGCGCCTGGCTGTCCTCAGCACCCCCTGGTCTCCCTCCCATGCTCATTAGTTCCCAAAGTCTAGAGAGGGCAGAGTGGCAGGGGCCGAGTGTGTCAGTGCTGCCCTGAGCCTGCACACACCCAGCCAGGCTGCAACAGTGCCCGGGCTTGGCCCCATCCTTGCTCTGAGATCCGAGGGGGATGCTGGGAGCGGGGAGAGGCTAGATACTGGGGGCAGATACCTCTGAGCCTGCGGGGACAAGGGTGGCCTTCCTGGGCCCCTGAGAGTGCGTAGATGCCTGGTTCTGCAGTCGCAGCTGGGCGCTGCAGCTGCGGGGCTCCTGCCTGCTCCCAGCCTCTAAGAGCACAGGGAGACCGGGGTCCATGTCCACAGCGGTGTCTTGGGTGGCTGCAACCGCACCCGAAAGGTCCAGGCTGCTGCCTGCTCCCTGCTCCCGCTAGCTTCATGAAGGTGACACCGCCCCAGGCCCAGCTCCGCCTTGGGTCCCCTCTCTGCCCACCCCTTCATGTGCGACCGCACTGCTCTTCTGTCAGTAGGCAACTCGGCCTGGCCCCATCACGGCAGCCGCCACTGGAGGGCTCCCAGGGCAGGCTCCAGAGACTGTCACCTCCTCCCCGCAGTGGTGGACAGCAAGAGCAGCGACGTGGGACCAGGGTCCAGAGCGGCAGAGGCTCTGGGCCTGGGATCAAGTCCCACCCAACTGCACGAGGGTTGGGCGAGGATTGGGCAGGAAAGTCGAAGTCGGCTGCCTCAGGGATGCAGGCCACAGGGGTCACACCGCTGCCACTGTCGCTCCCACAGCCGTTCCCTCAACCACTGTCCATGCCCCTCTGCTGCTGCTATCACTGTGATCCTTATTTTATAACAGCCTCAGAGAAGTTAAATAAACAGATTTAAAAATTCAAGATGTAGGACGGGCGCGGTGGCTCATGCCTGTAATTCCAGCACTTTGGGAGGCAGAGGCTGGTGGATCACCTGAGGTCAGGAGTTCGAGACCAGCCTGGCCAACATGGCAAAACCCCGTCTCTACTAAAAATACAAAAATTAGTCGGGCATGGTGGCGGGTACCTGTAATCCCAGCTACTTGGGAGGCTGAGGCAGGAGAATCGCTTGAACCCAGGAGGCAGAGGTTGCGGTGAGCCAAGATTG
>NW_012101255.1:3846076-3850454 GCF_000951045.1 Mandrillus leucophaeus
GGATTAGAGGTATGAGCCACTATGCTTGGCCCATAATTTTTGATTCTTGTGACTGTGTGCTCACATTTTTTTCTTAATGATTTCTCTGTTGATCTTTCTTTATAAAAATTTCTATTTTCTAAACCTATTTAATTCTTCTGGACATATCCTAAACTACACATTCAGAGCCACCCAAGTAGCCATCCATCCATTTATGAAATAATATGACTACTAAGAAATCTAGAAATTAAATTTAAAAAATAAAATATGATTTTTTGTTTACTATAAAACAGGTCTCAACAATCAATAAGTAAATGATTCTAAGAGAAAATGTCAAAGTATAAGTATATAGATTTTTTTTTCCCTCATACCAAGTAAGAATATTTTTATTTTCCTTTGGGCCATCCCTCAATCACAGTATATTCAGAATAGTTTTCAAATTTTGTAGGATTGTTTTTATCTTTCTGTGCCTTTGACAAGTATAAGCAGATTTAGTTGAGGAGGTAAGTAGCTGTCTCTTATACACATCTAGATGTGTATAAGAGACAGCAGGAGGCTGAGGCAGGAGAATCGCTTGAACCCAGGAGGCAGAGGTTGCGGTGAGCCAAGATTGTGCCACTGCACTCCAGCCTGGGCAACAAAGTGAGACTCCGTCTCAAAAAAATAAAAAATAAAATAAATAAATTAATTAATTAAATAAAATAAAAATTCAAGATGTATGTACATTATTATGGAAGAGAATTCATGGTTTTATTTTTTTCAGAATTGGCATAGACAGTCCTGAATTTCTAATGGTTTATGTGTGAAAATGTTTTTTTAATGTCAAATAGTTTAACTTAAGTATATTTTTAAATGAATACTGAGTGCACGGAAAAATATATTCTGGACTTCAGTTCCTCAAACTCCACCTTCACCTGCAAATCAAATGTTTTAGACCCTTTTCTTTTCTGAGTATTACCTTTTCTCTCCACCTACATTCTCTGCTAACCAGGATAGTCACTCTTATATGCAGCATATGTGAAACCAAATGTTTGGGAGACAGTGTGGGTGGAGAGAAAAAGTGTAGCCTTGAGCATCAGACACCTCCTTACCTTACTTAATTTACAGCATGCCCTTGAGCAAATGTTGTAACTGACGGAGTCTCAGTTTATACTTTTGCAATTGTCATAATAATAATATATATGTCTTGCAGTTTTTTAGAGGATTAAATGAGATATCATTTATATTATCCTGAAGTGTAATTGGTTCCAAAATACTTTCCACCCTTGTTAGTAGTAAAATGAGTAATATTTATCAATAAATTACTTTGCACTTCAGTTGTAGTTTAGAGTAGTGTGAAAGCCTGGATTGTTACTATTCCATAGGAATTAGCTCCTGGTTTTGGCCTGAGACTAACTAATGTCTAATCCTCAAAATTCCTACTCATAAGGCTCAGTAATAAGCAGATGGGTTACACAGCCCTAATTTTGCAGGTCACACTTACTTTTCCTCTTGATATAAGGTTTTGTCAGCAGCTAAAAACATCCAGGTTACTCAAAAAGTATGATCAATATATAACAACACAGGAATTGTCTAAGAAGAATTCAGGAACAAGAGAATGCTGGGTAAATCACAGACTGATCATGAGAGAGCCACGGCTATAGAAAAAAATCTGATTTAGAGAAACGATAATTTTTTGTGTTTTCTCTTACCCCTTCCCTCCCTTTAGTTCCCAATAATTTTATTTTATAGCAAAGATACTTAAAATAAAATTTTATTTGATAGCAAGTCAGGGTCTTGCTTTGTTGCCCAGGCTGGAGTACAGTGGCTATTCGCAGGTGTGGTCATAGTGTACTACAGCCTCAAACTCTTGGCCTCAATCCTCCCACCTCAGCCTCAAAAGTAGGTTGGACTACAGATACACATTACTAATTTTAAAATTTAAAATGTAAAATAAAACTTTACCTTTCTTCGTTTTTCTTTCTTTCCAATACTTAAACTTCATTTGACATGTATACAATCAAGAACTACAGACTGAGTCCTTACTACATGTCAGAAACTTACAGAATACAATAATAAGTGAAACAGCCAGTCTTTGATTTCAAGAAGTTAACATTGGTTGGGAAGGCAGATAACTAGAGGTAAGTAACAATAAATAAATAAGATGGTTTCAGAGAATGCTAAATATTATAAGGAAAATAAAATAAATATGACAGAGAGTAACTAGGGAGTATCTTTAGATTGGGCGGTCAGAGAAGGCTTTCTAAAGAGAGCTTGAGCTAAGACCTGGCTGATAAGGTCTGAGCCATTTGAAAATGTGGCAGGAAAATGTGATGCACAGAAGCCAAGAGAAGAAAATGTTTTAAGAAAGAGAAATTGGGCAATTGAATCTGCTGATAAAGTAGGTGAGATGAAAACCAGAAGTGATTATTAAAGTTTACCTTTGGTAACCTGGGCAAAAGCAGGGACTGTGGTGCTATCTGGATGCAAGTTCAACTGCTGAGGCTAAGGGAAGAAGTCTGCCAAAGGGAGAAACTAGTGATCAGGTTGTATATGCCCAGAAGCTGGTTAGATTGTTCTTTATAAAATAAAGTAGCTCTAGTACCCCCAGTACCTCACAAAACAAATGCATCTGCTTGGTTTGTATCACTTCTGACAAGTTGTGCTAATAATAATAGTAGAATTATTTATGATTTTACTACTGATTTCATATAATTTTGACTATTATATCAAGATCCTGAATTTTCCTTTTTCTTTTTTTTTAGTTGAAGTTAATAATTTTTAAAATTTTTACTTTTGTAGAGAAAAGATCTCGCTGTGGTGACCAGACTGGTCCTGAACTTCTGGGCTCAAGCCACCTTGGCCTCCTAACCTGCTGGGATTACAGGCACGAGCAGCCACATCCAGCCTCCTTTTTTTTTTTTAACAGGTGTGTAAGACCATAGGCTTCTGTCTCCTCCTCACCCCTTCCCATCTTCTTTTGCAACTGTGCCCATAAATGAATATATAATCAATTTGGGTGGAGTTTATCACTGAAAGCTTCCTAAACTGGGGAGTAAATCAGTTTGGCACAGTGCTTATGAGAGCAGATTTTGACTGTGACCTGGCTTTATATGCTGGCTCTACTCTTTACTACATATGTGAACTTGGACAAATTACTTAACTTCCTTATGCTTCAATTTCTTCCTTTGTTAAAAGGTGATAACGGGCCAGGCACAGTGGCTCATGCCTGTAATCCCAGCACTTTGGGAGGCCGAGGTGGGTGGATCACTTGAGGTCAGGAGTTCGAGACCAGCCTGACCAACAGGTGAAACCCCGTCTCTACTAAAAATACAAAAATTAACCGGGCCTGGTGGTGTGCACCTGTAATCCCAGCTACTCAGGAGGCTGAGGCAGGAGAATCACTTAAACTTGGGAGGCAGATGTTGCAGTGAGCTGAGATCACGCCACCGCACTCCAGCCTGGACAGCACAGCGAGACTCAATCTCAAAAAAAAAGGGGGGTGTTGGGGATAATGATAATGTTTTATAAGTGTTTTGTAGGTATCAATTTATCTAATCTTCACAATAATCCTATAAGTAGTATAATTAAACTTCCTTTACAGATGAGAAAACCATCTCATCTAAGGCAGATGTTATCTGCCTTAGATCACAAAACTGATAAATAGCAAACCAGAATTTGATCCTAGGCAGTGTGGTTCACAACCTAGAGCCTTTAACTGCAAGGATGTCTCCCTGTCTGTCCTAAAGGGTCATGCTCTGCACTGTGTAGGCCTGAGAGCCCTTCTCCAAGTCTTGTTGGACCTGGGTGAACACCTGACCCAAAAACATACAATACTTGTATAGCCCAGCTGGAAAGATGACTTGAACTGGTCAGATTCTTTCACTCTGAGGAATTTGTTCTGAAAACGTGGGAATAAGCTGCCACATGATGGTGTGAACTGCAACTGAAAAGTCCAGTACAGCTGGGGCCTTGATGGCCACTAGGAGTCTTATGTGAAGAGAATCAGCAGAGGGAAGAAGAGAAAAAAAAAAACAAAAAACAGGGCAGATGCACCATGACAAAACTAAGTGGAACGGCTCGTGACCTCTGAGGGAGCAGCCAGCCTCATTCCGTTCCTAAAGTTTCTCAGGTCTGGTCCCGCAAAGGCCCAACTATCGTTAGTTCTCTTCTTTTCTTTTTCTTCCTTTTTTTTTTTTTTTTTTTTTGGGACAGAGTTTTGCTCTTGTTGCCCAGTCTGGAGTGCAGTGACGTGATCTCAGCTCACTGCAACCTCCGCCTGCCAGGTTCAAGCAGTTGTCCCACCTCAGCCTCTTGAGTAGCTGGGATTACAGGCATGCGCCACCACACCCGGCTAATTTTGTATTTTTAGTAGAGACAGGGTTTCACCAAGTTGATCAGGCTGGTCTCAAACTCCTAA
>NW_012101255.1:3850504-3854244 GCF_000951045.1 Mandrillus leucophaeus
GCACTCCAGCCTGGACAGCACAGCGAGACTCAATCTCAAAAAAAAAGGGGGGTGTTGGGGATAATGATAATGTTTTATAAGTGTTTTGTAGGTATCAATTTATCTAATCTTCACAATAATCCTATAAGTAGTATAATTAAACTTCCTTTACAGATGAGAAAACCATCTCATCTAAGGCAGACGTTATCTGCCTTAGATCACAAAACTGATAAATAGCAAACCAGAATTTGATCCTAGGCAGTGTGGTTCACAACCTAGAGCCTTTAACTGCAAGGATGTCTCCCTGTCTGTCCTAAAGGGTCATGCTCTGCACTGTGTAGGCCTGAGAGCCCTTCTCCAAGTCTTGTTGGACCTGGGTGAACACCTGACCCAAAAACATACAATACTTGTATAGCCCAGCTGGAAAGATGACTTGAACTGGTCAGATTCTTTCACTCTGAGGAATTTGTTCTGAAAACGTGGGAATAAGCTGCCACATGATGGTGTGAACTGCAACTGAAAAGTCCAGTACAGCTGGGGCCTTGATGGCCACTAGGAGTCTTATGTGAAGAGAATCAGCAGAGGGAAGAAGAGAAAAAAAAAAACAAAAAACAGGGCAGATGCACCATGACAAAACTAAGTGGAACGGCTCGTGACCTCTGAGGGAGCAGCCAGCCTCATTCCGTTCCTAAAGTTTCTCAGGTCTGGTCCCGCAAAGGCCCAACTATCGTTAGTTCTCTTCTTTTCTTTTTCTTCCTTTTTTTTTTTTTTTTTTTTTGGGACAGAGTTTTGCTCTTGTTGCCCAGTCTGGAGTGCAGTGACGTGATCTCAGCTCACTGCAACCTCCGCCTGCCAGGTTCAAGCAGTTGTCCCACCTCAGCCTCTTGAGTAGCTGGGATTACAGGCATGCGCCACCACACCCGGCTAATTTTGTATTTTTAGTAGAGACAGGGTTTCACCAAGTTGATCAGGCTGGTCTCAAACTCCTAATCTCAGGTGATCCACCCAGCTCAGCCGCCCAAAGTGCTGGGATTACAGGCGTGAGCCACCGCACCTGGCCGAGTCATTAGTTCTTTGAGTGAGCCCACTGTGTGTCCTTCCAAAAAAACAACAAACAAAAGACACAGCTGTTATAATCATAGCAAAAAAAAAACCCTTAACTAAACCAACAAGAAAGGGTCCCCGGTCCCTGGAAAAAAAAAAAAACAAACAAAAAAAAAACCTAACTAAAAAAGGGCCAAAAAATTGAAAAAAAAATTCCCCAAAAAAAAACGAAAAAACCCCAAAAAAGTATATAAAAAGATACTCAAAATCACTACTCAACAGGGAGATATTAATACAAATCAAAACCAAAATGAGTTAACACATCACACCAATTAAGATGGTTATTATTTTAAAAAAAGAAAAGAAAAAAAGGCCAGACATGATGGCTCACACCTGTAATCCCAGCACTTTGGGAAGTCGAGGCAGGCATACTGCTTGAGCCCAGGAATTTGAGGCCAGCCTGGGCAACATGGCAAAGCCCCCTCTCTACAGAAAATACAAAAATTATCCGGGCACGGTGGCATGTGCCTGTAGTCTCAGTACTCAGGAGGCTGGGGTGAGAGGATTGCTTGAGCCTGGGATGCAGAGGTTACAGTGAGCGGCAGAGCGAGACCCTGTTTCAAGAAAAATAAAATAAAGTATAAATATAAATAAAACCAAAAAAAAAGGTAAGTATTGGTGAGGTTGTGAAGAAACTGGAACACTAGTATGATGTTGGTGAGAATAAAATGGTACAACATGGAAAACAGTATGGAGATTCTTCAACAAATTAAAAATAGAACTACAGTATAATACAGAAATCCCACTTCTGGGTATATTTCCAAAAAAATTTAAATCAGGATCTCATAAAGATATCTGCACCCTTATGTTCACTGAAGCACTATTCACAATAGTCAAGATATGAAATCAATGTAAGTGTCCATCAACAGACAAATGGATAAACAAAATATAGCATATGCTTAAAATAGAATATTATTCTGCCTTAAAAAGGAAAAAGTTCTGACACACACTATAATATGGATGAACCCTGAGGACATATTAAGTGAAATCAGTCAGTCACAAAAAGACAAATACTGTATATTCCCACATATATGAGATACCTAGAGTGGTCAAATTCATAGAAAGAGAAAATAGAATGGTGGCTGCCAGAAGCAGGGCCGCGGTGGGGGTTGAGGGGAGATGGGGAGTTGTTTAACGGGCATAGAGTTTCAGTTTTGCAAAATGAAAAGAGATCTGAAGATTGGTTGTACGACAATGTGAATGTACTTAGTACTACTGAACTGTACACTTCAAAATGGTTAAAATAATAAATGTTATATTAAGTATATTTTACCACAATTAAAAAACCAACAAGCAAACAAAACCAACCAACCAACAAAACAAACAGAAACCAACAAGAAAAAAAAAGTTGTCAGTCATATTGAGACCATAGTGAGTCTGTGTTATTGAGAGAAATAGAGAGTTGGGGGAAAAATGCCTGTTGGGTGAGGAAGACATGAACTCAGTCACTTACATGTCCAGGTACGGTGTTCTGTAGTGCACCAAGTAGAAATGTCCAGTCATGAGCTGGAGTACAGGTCCGAGGCTAGGAAGACAAAACAGTAGCCCTTTACTGCAGGATTGATTAGATGAGAGAGGGCATTGGTTAGGACAAAGGAATCAGGCAGAGGACCATGACCGTAATTCTAGTTTAGGAGAACAGTATTGGTATGGCCATACCACACTGTTGGCCATACCGATTGGTATGGCCATTTCCCCAGAAAGGGGAAACTGGAGCCTGAGCAGGCGGTAGAGACTATTGTGAGTTCAGTAAGAGACACATAAGTTTGGGGACATGCAAACATATTCAATTGGCAGTCAGTTTGCTGCCTGAAAGGGTGATTGTAGCTGAGAACCTACATGGCCCCTAGCGCAGCATTTCCTTAGGTAGGCTGTGAGTCCTCTGAGAAATGATTCCTTCCGATATTCACAGTGCACATGAATATATCAGAGGCCCTCAGAGTGCTCTGGGAAAGAGAATTGCTTAATTTTGTTAAACCTGGGTTTTCCAAAACTCATCTGACTGCCCTGCCTTTTTTTTTCATAAAACATCTATTAATTTAATGAGGACTACACTTTGCGGAATTGTTCTCCGGTTTATGAAGATATTTCTTAGTTGACAAAGGGAAGCAAAGGAGAAACTGGTTAGATAGTTGACACATCTGTGAATATTCAGTGTGTCCCTATTAAGTCACCAAAACAGACTGAGAAGGCTTCCAAAAACCCAGGCCTGGCCTGGAAACTGAGGACACAAACCCCTCTGCATGGGGAGTGGTGGTGAAGGTTGCTGGGGGCTTTGATCAAAGACAGCTTGCTGTCTTGGCTTTCTCCCTACACTGCATGTGCTAGTGAAGCCTGGCCAATCCCTCCCCTAGTTCTTTTTTATCCTCTACATTGGCTCCTTGTCCTTGCTTTTCCATTTGCATAACTAATGTACACAACACAGAGTTCCTGCAATTTTAAAGACAGCTGGCCAGCACATCTTGGATACTGATGTCAGGAAACATCTGGAAGAGGGCTAAAGTTACTGTAGGCCCAGCTGAGAACAATGGAAGCACATTAATATGGAAAATTCAGTATTGGGGTTGGCGGGTGGCTTGTGTAAATAAAAATGGCTGTCAGGCCAACTTATAAAAGTCTTGTGCAAAACCTTATTGTAGTTTTGGCATTAATGCCAC
>NW_012101255.1:3856134-3864207 GCF_000951045.1 Mandrillus leucophaeus
TTCCTGTTGTCCTTTTCTTTGTCTTTTAGCTTTATTTTCCTAGAGAGTTTCTCAACTTTATCATCTAACCCATCTAAGTTTTAAGATTCCGTGATTATATTTCAAATTTCTAACAGTTATTTTTTGTTCTTTTTATTTCATCCTATTCTTGTAACATCTGTTTACTTCTCTGAAGATATTATTAGCTTTTTTAAAGCTTTATTTCCCTGCATATTCTTAAGACTTTGTTTCCTCTCTAGCTTTTTTTTTTTTTCTTTTGTGTGTTCTGTCTCTGTCTTCCCTGGTAGAGGCGTTTTTCAGATGTATGATAATTCTGGCTCTTCACTTATATTTTAGAGCTAATGGACACCTCCGTGCCACGGATGAAGCTTGTTGCCTTTTGTCTTTAGAATGATCTATCTGGGCCATTTCTATGGGAGGGGGATATTCTTGTCTTTAGGTCTTTTTCTTGGTCTGAGTAAGTTTTCTAGAAGGTAAATGTCTACTCTCCTTCCTGGAATGGTTCCTTATGCTGACTGCCTCTGTTCTGGACTGAGAATAGTGTTTCATTATATAAACCTGTTTTCAAATCTGTCTGCTTTCAGCAGAGTATTCCCACTCTTTATCATGCCTAGTGTCCCTAGTTCTGGCTTAGAGACCCTCTATTACATCTTCTGCAGCAGCCACTACCCTCCATTTAGGAGGGAGGCTTTTGGGGTAGCCTATTCTGGGAACTGGCTTGCTTCTTGGTTTCCCCTGTGTTGATTTAGAATTTAGCCTTCTCAGTTTGTTACGTGACGTACTAAGTATCCTATTTTTTAGCTCTTAAAATTTTGTTGCTGTCGTTATTTTCTCCCCCTTTTAATTTGCTAAAATCCTTTTATTTTTATTTTAGTAGAGGTTTGGGGGTAAACACATTTGTTCAATCAGCCATCTTTAATCAGTATTTTTTAAAAAGATATTCTTGGCCAGGCACAGTGGCTCATGCCTGTGATCTCAGCACTTTGGGAGGCTGATGCAAGAGCACTGCTTGAGCTCAGAAGTCCAAGGCTACAATGAGCCATGATCATGCCACTGCACTCTAGCCTGGGTGACAAAGGGAAAGCCCATCTCAGAGGTGTATTAATCCATTCTTGTGTTGCTATAAAGGAAGGCTCAAAGCGTGGTAATTTATAAGGTAAAGAGGTTTATTTTGGTTCATGGTTCTATTGGCTTGATGAGAAGCATGGACCAGCATCTGCTTCTGATGGGGCCTCAGGAAGCTTCCAATCATGGCAGAAGGTGAAGGGGAGCTGGTGTGTCACATGGTGAGAGAGGGAGCAAGAGAGACAGTGAGGAGTTGCTAGGCTCATTTTAAACAACCAGATCTCGTGTGAACTCATAGAGTGAGGACTCACTCATTATATCGAGGACAGCACCAACCCTTTTATGAAGGATCCACCCCCATGACCCAAACACCTCCCAAGAGGCCCTCCTTCTACACTGGAGGTCACATTTCAACATGAGATTTGGAGGGTACAAACATCTAAACCAAAATGAGGGTGGGGAGATGATATTCTTTATGTAATAATTTTTTTTCTGAAAAATTAGATTTTCTGTGCCAGAATCCCAAATCCAAGAACTCTAAGATAAAGTAAAGTGCCTGAGAATAGCTTTGTAAACATGTTCATTTAATTTCTAACTGGGTCTTAATATTTTGGCCCTCACAACTGTTGTGTGGTAGATGTTTCTGTTTGTTGGCAAAACCCTCTTGGGTTGTTCATCACCTTTATGTCGTTATAGATGTAAACAACATGTGCGCTCCAGATGGACTCTGAAATTCAGGCTCCCACTTTATGACACACTCCTCTACAACACCAGAGACTCCCAAACACAAGTCATTATATCGACTCATTTCAGCTCACATCTTGGCGACTCTCAAGAGAGAAACCTCAGCGTGACTAAAATCTCCATAATGAGAAGACACGTACATTCAATATCTATTTTGGTAGGAGACTTTATATTCAGCCTTCTTTCTGTAAAGTGAGATGTGGTAGATTTGGGCTTAGGGTGAGCTGTATGTGGAGTAAAGAGTAACAAGATAAGCAAGGGCTTAACTCCATAGTAAATGTTAACACTTTCTCCATCTTTAACCCCAATTTTATGTGCCAAAGCAAGAATCCCCACAACTGATACCCTCCTGGCAGATCTGACTTCAGGAAAGGCAATTCAGGCAGCTATTTGAATGGGCCTGGACTGTGTGGGCCTGTGGCCAGTCTCACAACAAAACAGAACCAACAGCCTTGCAGTCTCAGAAATGCAGTGGTCATTCTGGTAAGCAATAGTCAAAACTAAAATTTCTTAAACTGATTTTTGGCCTCTATAGTCAAAGGAAAACTAATCCTACTTGTTATTTCATAGATGGAAAAAATCCATTTGCCAATCAGGATGTGTCTGATACTACTTTTTTTTGGTTTCAAGAGTAAAATCAAGAAAAACTGCTTTTTAAAAGTCAAAGAATCACTTTGCCATAATATTATTACAACCATGTTGAATCTGAAAAAAATTAATAATAATAAGGCTTAGAGAGGTTGAGTAACTTACCTAAGGTTACCAAATTAGTAAAGACTGAACTGGGATTTAAAAGCAAGGTTTTGAGAATTTTTCTCCAAAACCCAGAATCTTTGCATTGAGCCAGCCTGCCATTCTGAGACAATGTTCATAACATTTGCATATTGTTTGTACAGTGTTCATTTTTTAATGTAGGACACATTTCATACATGCCAAGAGGAATCATATGCTTATTCTTGCTAGTATATGGCAAACTTGTCCATTGTGTAATACAAATATGACTCATGACTGCTGTCATCAGTCCAGCAAATCACCTTTCATCACAGGTACACAGATGACAAATACAGAGTGTGGAAGGGGTCAGCTGAAGGTGCTACTTTCCTGGGCTGTCATTTTTTTGTTTGTTTGTTTGTTTGTTTTGCATCTGCCACTTCATTTATTTTATTTGCAGGAGGAGTTGAAACAAATTTTAAGGGAGATTTTCATTTTCCCCCTAAACATGAATCATTCAAGTAAAACCAACTTCACTATAGAAATGTAGCAAAGTAAGGGGAAAGCAGCACAACAACCCAAGAGGCAAAGGCTGGGGGAAGGGGTGGATGCAGTCTGTATGTAAAATATGCATAAATGCCTTATGATTCACCTGGTCAAGACTGCCTCCCCAGAAGGCAAGCACAAGGGCCCATTTTAAGAGGATGTTTCCCCCCATACATCTGAGAATGCTTCAACTTAAAGAGCTTAAGATTAAAAAGACAAAAAAGAAAACAAAACTAACCAAAGAAACCCCCAAAATCCCCATGAACCGCCCAGCCATAGCCATCTTCCTGAATCGATCATAGGAGTTTCATTTCATTTTATAAAAAGATAAATAAAAAATATGGAAAAAGATATTTTATCATCTTGTATTTGTAAAGATAATAGAATTCACGAATTTCTTAGAAAACAGACCAGACACTGCCCTCCAGTTCTACCCTATTGCTGGGAGGATCAGCAGGACTAGAAAGTTTGGGATACTGGAGCTGCTGGTAGAGAATGGGAAGTCCAGCCCAGAAGAAATTAGGAAATATGGCTCAGGGGCAAGTGAGGTGTGGTTAGGAGCAACTCCACGTGATATATGGCTGCACAGAAAAGGGGAACACAAGGTGGTTGGAAAGGCCTTAAACTCCTCCTTGACATACAAAACCGATTTTTACAAAGATCCAGGCAGTTTGGTCCCAAACTAAGGTGAACACTTCAAAGTTTATTCACATGCTTTACTTTCTCTTTTAAGAATCCTAGTTTCCTAAATTAAATTAGAATTAAATTCTAATATTACCACATACGCCTAAAAAGAAAAAAGAAAAAAAAAAAGAAAGGCTTTTAAAATCAGGACAGGGGAGAAGAGATTGAAAATCATCAAATTAGACCTCTTAGCTCCAAATGAAATGAAATTAAGAACAAAAACTTCTGGACCTACCGCAGCGATTGCAGCTGCAGCTCGCAACAGCGTTTTGGGCTATCATTTTATCTAAAACAATCACTGTTTCATAGAAAGACTGCAAAGACTTGGAGTCCTGTGTTTCAGTCCTAATATTGCTGCTAACCAGTTGTATTCGGCTTGTTATCTATGAAGAAAACTCACCTTTGTTAAATTCCCAGTGTGTGTTGGGCACAACTTTCTTTTTTAATTTATGTGGTTTTTTTTTAGAAGCTCATACGTGTCCAAGGGTTATGAAGGATACTAAAGTTAGACTCTTCCACCCATGGCTCCCAGCCGGTGATCCCCTTCCCAGTGTTATCTATTGTTACCAATTTTGCATAATACTTCTAGAGTACCAGGAACTTTAAATATATTATGTCAGCTAAGTTTCCTGGTTGTTGCTCCAATTTAATTTAATTTAATTTAATTTTTTTTGTCTTTTTCAGGATTTAGGACAGGAAAGGGAGACCAGTGTATGTACTCAGTCTGCATATTTGTTCCAATTTTACAGTTTCTGAAATTGAGCTTAGTAGCTACTTGCAAATAACTAATTAGTAGTGGAACTAAGATTAATTCACCCTTTCTGTACTCACTGAATAACTATAATGGTACCATGCTAGGCTTTGAAGATGGGATTGTGAGGCACATAGATCCTTCCTGTCAGTCTAATGGAGGGGTTTTCTTTTTTTTATTAATTTTTTTTCTTTAATTAGGGATAGGATCTCACTGTGTTGCCCAGGGCTGGCCTTGAGCTCCTAGGCTCAAGCAGTCTTCCCACCTCAGCTTCCCAAAGTGCTGGGATTACAGGCCTGAGCCACCTTACTCAGCCCAGTGAAGAAGTTTTAAAAAGTAAACAGATAAGCTACTGCTTCCACTGTCACCATGTGATGTGCCTGCTCCCACTTTGCCTTCTGCCATAACCGAAAGTTCCTGAAGCCCTCACCAGAAGCTGAGTAGATGTTGGTGCTATGCTTGTATAGTCTGCAGAACTGTGAGCCAGTTAAACCTCTGTTCTTTATAAATTGCCCAGTCTCTGGTATATCTTTATAGTAATGCAAAAGTGGATTGATAGAGAAAATTGGTACTGATGAGTGGGGTGTAGCTATAAAGATATTTGAAGATGTGGAAGCGGCTTTGGAACTGGGTAACAGGCAGAGGTTGCAAGAGTTTGGAGGGCTCAGAAGAAGACAGGAAGATGAGAGAAGGTTTGGAACTTCTTCAAGGCTGATTAAATGGTTGTGACCAAATGCTGATAGAGATAGTGACAATAAAATCCAGGCTGATGAGGTCTCAGACGGAAATGAGGAAATTATTGGGAACTGCAGTACAGGTTACCCATGTTATGCCCTAACAAAGAGCCTGGCTTTACTATGTTCATGCCCTAGGGGTCTGTGGGAGTTTGAACTTAAGAGTGATGACTGGCGGAGTGTGGTGGCTCATGCCTGTAATCCCAGCACTTTGGGAGGCCAAGGCAGGCAGATCACCTGAGGTCGGGAGTTCAAGACCAGCCTGACCAACATGGAGAAACCCCTTCTCTACTAAAAATACAAAATTAGCTGGGCATGGTGGCACATGCCTATAATCCCAGCTACTCAGGAAGCTGAAGCAGGAGAATCACTTGAACTGGGGAGGCAGAGGTTGCACTGAGCCGAGATCACACGGTTGCACTCCAGCCTGGGGAACAAGAGCAAAACTCCATCTCAAAATAAAAAAACAGAGAGTGATGACCTAGAATATCTGGCAGAAAAAATTTCTAAGCAACAATGCATTCAAGATGTGCCCTGGCTGCTTCTAATCACCTACAATCAGATACAGGAGCAAAGAAATGACTTAAAGTTGGAACCTACATTTAAAAGGGAAGCAGACTGTAAAAGTTTGGAAAATCTGTAGCCTTGCTATATGGCAGAGAAAGAAAAAGCACTTTCAGGAGAGAAACACAAGCAGGCTGCAGAATAAGCACTTGCTAGAGAGATTAGCATGACTAAATGGGAGCCAAGTGCTAATAGCCAAGACAATGGGAAAAGGGCCTTAAAGGCATTTCAGGGATCTTCTAGGAATTCCCTCCCATCACAGGCCCAGAGGCTTAGGAGGAAAGAATAGTTTCAGGGACCAGGTACAGGACATCACCGCTCTGTGGAACCTCAGGACACTGCTTCCCATATCCTGGCTGTTCTGGCTCCAACCTTGGCTGAAAGGGGTGCAGGTACAGCTTGTGCTGAAGTTCTGGAGGGTATAATACATAAGTCTTGGCAGTTTCCATGTGGTGTTAATTCTGCAGGTGCTCAGAATGCAAGTGTGAAGAAGACTTGATGGTTTCCTCCTAGATTTCGGATGTATGGAAAAGCCTGGGTGTCCAGGCAGAAGCCTGCCACAGGAGTGGAGCTCCTACAGAGAAACCCTACTAAGGCAATGCCTAGGGGAAATGTGAATTCCAGCCCCCACCACAGTGTCCCCACCAGGGCACCGCCTCATGGAGCTATCGGGAGTGGCCCACTGTATTAGTCTGTTCTCACGCTGCTAACAAAGACATACCTGAAACTGGGTAATTTATAAAGGAAAGAGGTTTAATTGACTCACAGTTCAACATGGCTGGGGAGTCCTCAGGAAACTTACAATCATGGCAGAAGTGAAACAGGAACGTCTTACATGGTGGCAGGTGAGAGAAGTGAGAACCAAGTGAAGGGGGAAGCCCCTTGTAAAACTATCAGATATTGTGAGAACCCACTCACTATCATGACAACAGTATGGGGGGAACTGCCCTCATGATTCAATTATCTTCACCTAGGCCTGCCCTTGACACATGGGGATTATTACAATTCAAGATGAGATTTGGGTGGGGACACAGAGCCAAACCACATCACTCACCATCCTCCATATTCCAGAATGATAGATTCACTGGCAGCTTGCACCCTCTGCCTGGAAAACATGCAAGCACTCAACTCCAACCTGTGAGAGCAACCACATGGGCTGCATCCTGCAAAGCCACGTGGGCAAGGCTGCTCAAGGCCTTGGAAGCCTATCCCTCACATCAGGATGCAGGACCTAGAATCAAGGATTGTGTTGGAGCTTTAAGATTTAATGCCTGCCCTCCTGGGTTCCAGACCTGCATGGGCCTATTACCCCTTTCTTTTGGCCAACTCCTCCCTTTTGGAATGGGAATGTTTACCCAATGCCTGTACTATCATTGTATCTTTGAATTCAATAACTTGTTTTTTATTTTACAGGTTTGTAGATAGAAGGAACTTCGCCTTGAGTTTCTGATGAGACTTTGGACTTTTGAACTTTTGAGTTAAAGCTGGAATAAGTTAAGACTTTAGGGAACTATTACGAAGGCATGATTGTATTTTGAAATGTGAGAAGGACATGAGATTTGGGGGTGCAGTGGCAGAATAATATAGTTTGGATGTTTGTCCCTTCCAAATCTTATGTTGAAATGTAATCCCCAGTGTTGGAGGTGGGACCTGGTGGGAGGAGGTTGGATCATGGGGCTTTGGGTAGTGTGGACACATTAACAATATTGATTCTTCCAGTCCATGAACATGGAATATATTTCCATTTATTTGTAATCCTTTTCAATTTTTTCATCAATGTTTTATAGTTGTCATGATCCCTCATGAATGGCTTAGCATCATCCCCTGGGTGATGAGTGAGTTCCCACTCTGGTATTTTACAGGAGATCTGTTCATTTAAAAGAGTGTGGCACCTTTCCCCTCTCTCTTGCTCCCACTCTTGCCACATGACATGCCTGCTCCCACTTTACCTTCTGCTATGATTATAAGCTTCCTGAGGCCCTCACCAGAAGCTGAGCAGATGTTGGTGCCATGCTTGTACAGCCTGTAGAACTGTGAGCCAATTAAACCTCTTTTATTTGTAAATTCCCCAGCCTCAGATATTCCTTTATAGCAATACAAAAATGAACTAAAACATCTATCATGTGCTGTGGTTCTTACGAGAGTACCATCAACTCAACTTATAGCACTGAGGAAAGCTGTTAGAAAAAGTGACCTCCATGCTAAGACATCAAGAATGAGTTAGGAGTTAGCCAGGTGAAGAGGAAAATGTGAGAGGGTGGACAGAAGAGTAAT
>NW_012101255.1:3864446-3892184 GCF_000951045.1 Mandrillus leucophaeus
CTGGGATTACAGGCATGAGCCACCGCGCCCGGCCAAGAGTAATCTTAAGCCTGATGTTTTGGGAGGCTTTCAGGGTGACTGGATCTGTTGCGGGAGTGTGCCCAAGGTGACTGGGGAAGAGTAAACTGAAGACTGAGTAGTTCAGATATTATAAAGCCTGTGAAGATTTAGTAGGGGAGTGATGTGATCACATTCTAACTATGGGATGGAGAATGGATTCAAAAAGGCCATGCTGGTTGAGAGGCTGCCACAGGGGAGAACCCATAGCAGCCTGGAGTCAAGGTCAATGCTGAGGTATTTGGGAAGTAGAACCAAAAGACTTTCAGGGACTGGTATGCAGTAATGGTCATGAGAAAAGATTCTGTAACCACCAGGAATCTTTGCCCTGTTTCCTGACAGCAGAACCATTGGACATTGAATTGCTTGTGACATTGTACAGGGCATTACTATAACCTCTTTAAATATCACGTTTCTCATTTGCAAGATGGGAGTAAAAATTGGGTCAAAATGGGGATACTATTAGTACTTACCTTGTAAGGTCATCATAAGAACTAAAAGAGAATTCCTGTAAAGGTTTTAGTGTAGTTCCCACATATATGAAGCATTTGGGAAATCTCAAGGCAAAAGGAGGAGCCAAGCATGTCTCTCCAGGTACAAGCTTGGGCTTCTAAGTGTTTGGTGATGCCAGTCTCTGTGTTGAGGAACATAGAAAAGGGGATGGATTTGGAGGACGGTGATAAACTCGGTGTGCCTTTGTTTGAGTCCAAAGCCCACATCTCTCCACTACACTAGTTTCTTTAAAGACACTGCCACTTCCTATCTGTGTTATCTTTTTTCCAAAAATATATATATTTTTTTCTTTCCTTTTCTTTTCTTTTTTTTTTTTTTTTTTTTGAGATGGAGCCTTGCTGTGTCACCCAGGCTGGAGTGCAGTGGTATGATTTCAGCTCATTGCAACTTCTGCCTCCTGAGTTCAAGCAATTCTCCTGTCCCACCCCGCCAAGTACCTGGGTTTACAGGCACCTGCCATCATGCCCAGCTAATTTTTGTATTTTTAGTAGAGATGGGGTTTCACCATGTTGACCAGGCTGATCTCAGACTCCTGACCTCAAGTGATTCGCCCGCCTCAGCCTCCCAAAGTGCTGTGATTACAGGTGTAAGCCACCACGCCCAGCCCTTTAATAATTTTTTTATTTTGAATTTTTATGGGTATGCAGTAGGTATATAGATTTATGAAGTGCATGAGATATTTTCATATAGGCATACAATGAGCAATAATCCCATCAGGGTAAATGGGGTATCGTCACCTCAAGTTTTTATCATTTCTCTGTGATATAAACATTCAGATTACACTCTTAATTATTTTAAAATGTACAATAAATTATTGTTGGCTGTAGTCACCCTGTTGTGCTGTCAAATACTAGATCTTATTCGTTCCACCTAACAATATTTTTGTATGTATTAACCTTCCCCACTTGCACCCACTTTCACTATCTTTCCCAGCCTCTGGTAATCATCATTCTACACTCTATCTCCATGCATTCAATTGTTTTAATTTTTACCTTTCACAAATGATTGAGAACATGCAAAGTTTGTCTTTCTGTGCCTGGCTTATTTCACTTAACATAATGTGTTCCAATTCCATCTGTGTTGCAAATGACAGGATCTTTTTCTTTTTGTGGCTGAATAGTACTCCATTGTGTATGTGTACCATATTTTCTCTATCCATTTATCTATTGATGAACACTTAGGTTGATTCCAAATCTTGGCTATTATGAATAGTGATGCAGTGAACATGGAGTGCAGATATCTCTTTTCTATATACTGATTTTCTTTATTTTGTGTGTATACCTAGCAGTGGGATTGCTGGATCATATGGTAGTTTTTTAGTTTTTTGAGGAAACACCATACTGTTCTGCATAATTGATGTATTGATTTACATTCTCACCAACAGTGTATGAGGGTTCTCATTTCTGTGCATCCTTGCCTTATTGCCTGTCTTTTGGATACAAGCCACTTTAACTGGGGTGAGATGATATCCCATTTTGTTTTGGTTTGCATTTCTCTGATGATCAATAATGTTGAACATCTTTTCAGGCACCTGTTTGCCATTTGTATGTCTTCTTTTAAGAAATGTCTATTTAGATCTTTTGCCCACTTTAATTGGATTATTATTTTCCCCATTGAGTTATGCATTAATCTTCTATTTATTAATCCCTTGTTAGATGAATAGTGTGTAAATATTTTCTCCCACTTCACTTTGTCTTTTCAATTCATTGATAATATCCTTTGCTGTCCAAAAGCTTTTTAACTTGATGTGATTCAATTTGTCCATTTTTGCTTTGGTTGCTTGTGCTTAGGAGATGTTACTCAAGAAATCTTGGCCCAGACCAATGTCCTGGAGAGTTTCTCCAATGTTTTCCTTTAGCTGTTTTATAGTTTCAGGTATTATATTTAAGTCTTTAATCCATTTATATTCAACTTTTGTATATGTCAAGAGATAGTAATCTAGTTTTATTATTCCACATATGGATATCCAGTTTTCCCATCATCATTTATTAAAGAGACTGTCCTTTCCCCAATGTATGTTCTTGGCACCTTTGTTGAAAATGAATTCACTGTAGATGTATAGATTGATTTCTGGATTCTCTATTCTGTCCCATTGGTCTGTGTATCTGTTTTATGCCAGTATCTTGCTGTTTCAGTTACTATAGCTCTGTGACATAATTTGAAGTCAAGTAATATGATTCCTCCAGTTTTGTTCTTTTTGCTCAAAATGGTTATGACTATTCTAGGTTTTTGGTGGTTCCATATACATTTTAGCATGATTTTTTTTCTGTTTATGTGAAGAATGTCATTGGTATTTTGATAAAGATTGCTTTAAATCTGTAGATTGATTGGGTAGTGTAGACATATTAACAATATTGATTCTTCCAATCCATGAACATGGAATATATTTCCATTTATTTGTGTCCTTTTCAACTTTTTTCATCAACGTTTTATAGTTGTCATGGTAGAGAACACCACTTCTTTCATTACGCTTATATCTAGGTATCTAATTTTATTTGTAGTTATTGTACATGGGATACTATCTTGATTTCTTTTTCAGATTGTTTGCTGTTGGCATATAGAAATGCTACTGTTTTTGTATGCTGGCTTTGTATCCTGCAACTTTATGAAATTTGTTTATTAGTTCTAATAGATTTTTTGGGAGTCTTTAGATTTCTCCAAATATAAGTTCATATTATCTGCAAACAAGGATAATTTGACTTCTTCTTTTCCAATTTGTGTGCCCTTTATTTTTTTTGTCTTTTATGATTGCTCTAGCTAGGACTTCCAGTAGTATGTTGAGTAACAGTGGTGAAAGTGGGGCCATGCACAGTGGCTCACACCTGTAATCCCAACACTTTGGGAGGATTAGGCGGGTGGATCACCTGAGGTCAGGAGTTCATGACCAGCCTGGCCAACATGGCGAAACCCCATCTCTACTAAAAAGTGCAAAAATTAGCTGTGTGCAGTGGCAGGCACCTGTAATCCCAGCTACTTGGGAGGCTGAGGCAGAAAAATCGCTTGAACCCGAGAGGCGGAGGTTGCAGTGAGCCTAGATTGCACCATTGCACTCCAGCCTGGGTGACAAGAATGAAACTCCGCCTCAAACAAACAAACAGTGGTGAAAGTGGGCATCCTTGTTGTATTCCCAATCTTAGAGGAAAGGCTTTCAGTTTTTTCCCATTACGTGTGATACTAACTGTGGGTCTGTCATATATGGCTTCTATCATGTTGAGGTATATTCAACACATTACCCAGTTTGTTGAGGGTTTTCATCATGAAGGGATATTGAATTTTATCAAATAGTATTTCAAGATTAATTGAAATGATCAGATGGTTTTTATCTTTCATTCTGTTGATATGATGTATCACATTGTTTGAGTTGCATATGTTGAATCATTCTTGCATTGTTGAGGTAAATTCCACTTGGCCATAATGAATTATTTTTTAATGTGTTGTTGAATTCAGTTTGCAAGTATTTTATTAAGGATTTTTGCATCAATGTTCATCAGAGATATTGGCCTATAGTTTTCTTTTTTCTTTTTGTTCCTTTTTTCTTTTTTTCTTTCTTTCTTTTTATTTTATTTTTTTATTTTATTATTTTTTATTTTTTTTAATGTGTCTTTGTCTGGTGTTGGTATCAGGGTAATACAGACCTCATAGAATGAGTTTGGAAGGATTCACTCCTCCTCTATTTTTTGGAGTAGTGTGAGTAGGATTAGTATTAGCTTTTCTTTTTAAATGTTTTGTAAAAATTAGCAGCGAAGCCATAGAGTCCCTGGTTTTTCTTTGCTGGCATACTTTTTATTGTAGCTTTGATCTCATTATTGTTTTGGTCTCTTCAGGTTTTGAATCTCTTCATGGTTCCGTCTTAGTAGGTTGTGTGTGTCTAGGAATTTATTCATTTCTTCTAGGTTTTCCTATTTATTGGCATATGGTTACTCATAATAGTCTCTAATGATCTTTTGAACTTCTGTGGTATCAGTTATAATGTCTCCTTTTTCATCTCTAATTTTATTTATCTGGGTCTTCTCTCTTTTTTTCCTAGTCTGACTAAAGGTTTGTTGATTTTGTTTATCTTTTCAAAAAAATGAACTTTTCATTTTATTGCTCTTTTGTATTTTTTTTAAATTTCATGTTTATTTCTGCTCTGATCTTTATTATTTCTTCTACTAACTTTGGGTTTGGTTTGCTCTTGCCTTTCTGGTTCTTTAAGATACATCATTAAGTTGTTTATTTGAAGTTTTTCCTCTTTTTTGATGTAGGCATTTATTGCTATAAACTTTCCTCTCATTACTGCTTTTGCTGTATCCCATAGGTTTTGGTATGTTGTGTTTTTATTTTTATGTGTTTCAAGACATTTTTTCCTTTTAAAAATATTTTTTAAATTTTAATTTTTTTTTTCAATCAATACCATGCCAGAATTTCAAGAAATCTTTAAAGTTCTTTCTTAATTTCTTCATTGATTCACTGATCATTCAGGAGCATTGTTTAATTTCCATGTGTTTATATAGTTTTCAAAGTTCCTTATGTTACTGATTTCTCATTTTATTTCATTGTGGACAGAGAAAATACTTAAGATGATTGCAATGTTTTTGTAGCCTAATAAATGGTCTGTTCTTGAGAATGATCCGTGTGTTGAGGAGAAGAATGTTTATTCTGTAGCCATTGGATGAAATGTTCTGTAAACATCTACTAGGTCCATTTGGTGTATAGTGCAGATTAAGTCTGATGTTTCTTTGTTGATTTGCTGTCTGGATGATCTGTGCAACGCTAAAAGTGGGGTGCTGAAGTCTCCAGCTATTATTGTATTGGGGTCTATCTCTCTCTTTAGCTCTAATATTTGCTTTATATATCTGAATGCTCCATTGTCGGGTGTGTGTGTGTATGTATATGTGTATATATATATGTGTGTGTATATATATATAATTGTTGTATTATCTTTCTGAATTGACCCCTTTATCATTATATAATGACCTTCTTTGCCTATTTTTATAGTTTTTGACTTGAAATCTATTTTGTCTAAGTATAGCTACTCCTGCTTTTTTTCATTTCCATTTGCATGGAATGTCTTTTTCTATCCCTTTATTTTTGGTATGTGCGTCCTTATAAGTAAAATGTATTTTGTGTAGGTAACAGATAATTGGGTCTTGTTTTTGTATCCATTCAGCCACTCTATGTCTTTTGATTGGAGAGTTTCGTTCATTTACAGTCAATGTTATTGTTGGTAAGTGGGGACTTACTCCTGCCAGTTTGTTGTTTTCTAGTTGTTTTGTGGTTTTATCTCCCTTCCTTCCTTCTTTTCTGTCTTCCTTTTTGTGAAAATGATTTTCTCTGGTAGTATGTTTCAATTTCTTGCTTTTTATTTTTTGTGTATCTGTTGTGGGTTTTTTAATTCAAGGTTACCATGAGGCTTGCAAATAACGTCTTATAACCCATTATTTAAAACTGGTAGCTTAACTCTGTTTGCAAAAACAAACTAACTAACTAACTAACAAGCCAAGGGAAAACTAATAAAAATTATACTTTTACTTCAACCTTGCCTCTCACTTTTAACTCCTTGTTGTTTCTATTTCTATCTTATTACACTATCTATATCTTAAAAGTTATTGTTTGCATTGGGAGTTATACCTGATGTAAATGACGAGTTGATGGGTGCTGACGAGTTGATGGGTGCAGCACGCCAACATGGCACAAGTATACATATGTAACAAACCTGCACGTTATGTACATGTACTCTAGAACTTAAAGTATAATAATAAAATAATAAATAAATAAATAAATAAATAAAAAGTTATTGTAGTTTTTTTTACTATTATTTTTTTATTTTTTGAGACGGAGTCTCGCTGTGTCTCCCAGACTGGAGTGCAGTGGTGCCATCTGGGCTCACTGCAAGCTCCGCCTCCCGGGTTCACGCCATTCTGCTGCCTCAGCCTCGCGAGTAGCTGGGACTATAGGCGCCCGCCACCACGCCCAGCTAATTTTTTGTATTTTTAGTAGAGACAGGGTTTCACTGTGTTAGCCAGGATGGTCTCTATCTCCTGACCTCGTGATCCACCCACCTCAGCCTCCCAAAGTGCTGGGATTACAGGTGTGAGCCACCACGCCCGGCCGTAGTTATTATTTTTGATAGGTTCTTCTTTTAGTATTCCTACTCAAGATTTGAGTAGTTTACACACCACAATTTTAGTGTGGTAGTATTCTGTATTTTCTGTGTACTCACTATTACTAGTGAATTTTATATGTTCAGATGATTTCTTATTGCTCATTAATTCCCTTTAGCATTTCTTATAAGACAGGCCCAGTGTTGACAAAATCCCTCAGCTTTCATTTATCTGGGAAAGTCTTTATTTCTTCTTCATGTTTGAAGGATATTTCCACAGGATATAGTTTTCTAAGATAAACATTTTTTTCTTTCAGTACTTTAAATACGTCATGCCACTGTTTCCTGGCCTGCAAGATTTCCACTGGAAAGTCTGTTGCCAGAAGTATTGGAACTCCTTTATGTGTTACTTGTTTCTTTTCTCTTGCTGCTTTTAGGATCCTTTCTTTATCCTTGACCTTTGGGAGTTTGATTATTAAATGTCTTGATACGGTCTTATTGGGGTTAAATCTGCTTGGTGATCTGTGACCTTCCTATACTTGAATATTGATATATTTCTCTAGGTTCGGAAAGTTCTTTATTATCTCTATGAATAAACTTTTTACTCCAGTCTCTCTCTCTACCTCCTCTTTAATGCCAATAACTCTTAGATTTGCCCTTTTGGGGGCTATTTTCTGGATCTTGAAGGCATTTTTAAAAATCATTTTTATTCTTTTTTTTTCTGTCTTCTCTGCTTTTTTTTTTTTTTTTTTTATCTTGAAGGCATTTTTAAAAATCATTTTTATTCTTTTTTTTTCTGTCTTCTCTGCTTTTTTTTTTTTTTTTTTGAGATAAAGTCTCACTCTGTCACCCAGGCTGGAGTGCAGTGGCATGATCTCAGCTCATTGCAACCTCCACCTCCTGTGCTCAAACAATCTTCCTGCCTCAGCCTCCCAAGTAGCTGGGACTACAGGTGCAAACCACCATGCCCCGCTAATTTTTGTATTTTTGGAGAGATGGGGTTTCACCATGTTGCCAAGGCTAGACTTGCACTTCTGAGTTCAAGCGATCCACCCACCTCAGCCTCTCAAAGAGCTAGCATTATAGGTGTGAGCCACCATTCCCATCTTGCCCTTGCATTTTCAAATAGCCTGTCTTGAAGCTCACTAATACATTCTTCTATTTAAGCCATTCTGCTGTAGAGAGACTCTGATGCATTCTTCAGTTTCTCAATTGAAATTTTCAGCTCCAGAATTTCTCCTTGATTTTTAGAATTTATTTCAATTTCTGTTAAATTTATCTCATAGGATTTTGAATTTCTTTTCTGTGTTACCTTGAAGTTCATTGAGCTTCCTCAAAACAGCGATTTTGAATTCTCTCTCTAGAAGTTCACATGTCTCTGTCACTCTGGGATTGGTTACTGGTTCCTTATTTGGTTCCTTTGGTAAGGTCCTGTTTTTCTGGATGGTCTTGATGCTTGTGAATGTTCATCAATGTCTAGGTACTGAGGAGTTAGGTATTTATTCTAATCTTCACAATGTGGGCTTGTTTGCACTCACCCTTCTTGAGAATGTTTTCCAAGTACTCAAAGGCAATTGAGTGTTGTGATCTAAGTCTTTGGTCACTGAAGCCATATATGCATTAGGAGGCACCCCAATCCCAGTAATGCCGTGACTCTTGCAGACTTGTAGAAGTACTGCCTTGGTAGTCTTAGATAAGAACTGGGAGCATTCCCTGGATTACCAGACAGTCTTCTATTCTCTTTCCTCCTTTCCCTCAAATGGAATCTCTCTCTACATGCTGAGCTGCCTGGAGTTGGGGGAAGGGTGACACAAGCAGTCCTGTGGCCACCATTGCTGGGACTGTGCTGGATCACACCTAAAGCCAGTAAAGTACTGGGTCTCGCCCAAGGCCTGTGTCAATTATTGCCTGGCTATTGCTTATGTTTACTCAAGGCCTAAGGGCTCATTAGTCAAAAGGTGATGAATCCTGCCAGGCTTATGTCTTTCCCTTCAGGGCAGCGGGTTCCCTTCTGGCCCAGGGTGGGTCTAGATATGCTGTCTGGAAGCTAGGACCTGGAATCGGGAACTTTAGGAATCTATTTGGTACTTTATTTTACTGTGGCTAAGCTGGTACCCACATTGCAAGAAAATGACCTTTTTATTCTTCCCTCTTCTTTCCTCAAGCAGAGTCTCTCCCCATGTCCACCACCACCATGAGCCCCAGGTCCACGGCAACAACTGCCTGGCTACTGCTGATGTTTATTCAAGGCACAAGGACCCTTTAGTAAGCAGGTGAATCCTGCTGGGTCTTGGTATCTCCCTTCAGGACAGCAGGTTTCCTTCAGCCCTAGGGCAGATCTAGAAATGCCATCCAGGAGCTAAGGCCTGGAATTGGGGACCTTAGGGGTCTGTGTGGTACTTTATTTTACTATGGCTGAGCTGGTACCCAAGTTGCAAGACAAAGTCCTTTTTACTCTTCCCTCTCCTTTCCACTAGCAGAAGGTGTCTCTCCCATGGCCAGCATAGGTGAGAACGTACTGGGTCACACCTAAAGGCAGCACTGCCTAGCTGTGTGATCTTGAGCAAATTACTCAATATCATCTGCAAAACGGAAATGATAGTAAATAGTACCTTTCTCATAGGATTGTTATAAGGATTAAATGAGTTAACATGTGAACCTAGTATATTATTAGCTACTGTAATTGGTTGTAAAAGTGTGGATATACCTAATGGTACACTTTTTAAAAAAAATCTTTTTGCCTCTTATATCACATGTTGAATGTCAGGCATGCCATCTCTTTTTAAATATATTTAAACTAAAAACATTATTAAAGAAGAAATGAGAGATTGCTCTGGCTACAAGGTGAAGAAATGATCAGAGTCAGGGCAGGATTCACCAGGAGAGCTTCTCAGTAGTGAGTCTGCAGTTAGTTCTGGAGGCTATGATGCAGCTATCTTATAGATAAGCACACAGGGCAAGTTGCTAGGGGAACCCAGGCTCTAAAATTGCCGTTGAGTCTTAGTAGGTAAAAGGTAATATGGGTAAGATGATTGCTGCTGGTAGAACTCAATGGGAGGGAAGGCCTGGGAGAGACTGTCAGTAGTGAACCTGGGGCCTAGAGGCAACAATAAAAGTAATGCTTATTTTCAGTTCCTGCAGTCTGTGACTCCTTCAAACATACTCCTGAGGGCAAAAGGTAACTGACCTTAGGGTGAGGTAGTTGGAAGATAGACTATATAAGTAAAGCAAAGAAAGGCATTGTAGAGCTACACACAGCATTTGCAAAGCCATGAAGTGTGCAACAGATGTACTCAGAACTCCCATAGTTCAGAAGTGGGGTGGATAGCAATGAAAGAAGAGACCCCAGAAGAATGGAGAAAGGGCTAGATTATGCTATCTTGTATTGCTGTGCATGGCAGCCTCTTTTTAGTGCCTGCTTAGTATTTATCTATCCCTCAGGGAATGTGACCCTATTTCCAGCTCAGGGGTAAATCCTGATAGTCTACACCAATCATAATAATCTTTTTCATTTCCTAGCATTGGTTTAGGTGTGGGTATGTAACCCAGTGTAGCCAATGAGACATAGAGAGAAGTTGCCTAGGAGGTCTTTGGGAAAGGTTTCTTCACTCTAATGTGTGTGTGTGTGTGTGTGTGTGTGTGTGTGTGTGTATATATATATACACATATATATTTAGAGATGGTGTCTTGCTGTATTTATTGCCCAGGCTGGAGTGCAATGGCTATTCACAGGTATGACCATAGCCTTGAACTCCTGGCCTCAAGGGATCCTCCAGCCTCAGCCTCCTTAGAGCCTTGGACTTCAGCTACTGGCCACCATCCTTAGTTGGTTTCTTCACTCTGAAAGGAGACCTAAGAAATAGACAGTCTCTTTCCTTCCACTGATGTTGATGTCTGAGATGTGATGCCTGGAAGTAGGGCTACTACGTCATGACCGTGAATAGATCTAGCCTGAAAACCGAGCTAATACTCCAAGAATGGTAGAGCAGAGATAGAACAAACTGGAGTCATTTATGTCATTGCAGGGCACTGCATCAGCCAAACATAAAAGTGCTCTACCTGGTAACCTCTCGCTATCTGAGATAATAAATGCTCCCTATTGTTTAAGCCAATCTGAGATAGGGCTTTCTGTTACTTGTGGCTGAAGGCATGGGAATTGAAACAACATGCAAAGAAATTTAGCCTTATCATGTAGGCAACATGGGATCAAAAAACGATCTTTAAGCAAGAAGTGACATCAGCATTTTTTTTGCATTATGGACTAAGCATTCTGTCAAATAAATTT
The DNA here is from genome assembly GCF_000951045.1 of Mandrillus leucophaeus. Classification (NCBI taxonomy): domain Eukaryota; kingdom Metazoa; phylum Chordata; class Mammalia; order Primates; family Cercopithecidae; genus Mandrillus; species Mandrillus leucophaeus. The sequence goes on from NW_012101255.1 coordinate 3,875,384, forward strand.
ACTATAATTTTAACATTTAAAGGTACCCCAATTTGATTTTGTCCCATGATATGAAAAATATCATATGTTATATTATATATGCCATTTAGTTTGAAATAAATTTACAAACTGGAATTTAAAATGATAAAGTCTACTCTGCTAATGATGTTGAGTAGGTGCTAGAGGAAGTGAGAGGGAAGGAAAAATGATCAGGTAAGTCCATGAGAAGTAATGAGAGCTTTAATGAGGAGGAACTGATGAATCAAGAAGCAATATCATCTGGACTTAGTGATGACTGGTGGTAAAAGGGGAGGATTATAGAATGATTCCAAAATGTTGGACTTGGATTTCCAGGGCTCTATTTACCAGGAGAAGAGCCTGAGGAAGGTTTTGGTTGCAGTGACCAGAAACCTAATCAAACTAGCTAAGGAAGGATACAGGAGTATCTCTCAGAGCCCGGAGCAAGAAGTTTCATTGGGCCACAGCCAGAGTAGACTGAACCCTAGGGAACTGGACTCCACCTATTCTGGGTGGTGGCATATGGTCTCTCATTTCTGCTTCTCTCAGCACATCAGCCTCATTTTCTCCAGACTGGTTTTCTCTGTTGGGCATGGTGATCTTATAGTTATCCCAGCCCCAGGTTTCTTGGACCTCTTCACATAGTCCCAGCAGAGACTAACTCAGGTCTTCTATGTTTCAGTTCCAAACTCTCAAGAGAGAAACTCTAATTAGTCCATCTTCCATCAGGTGCCTATTCTTTGTCCTGAGAGTTCTGGTTGAACAGCTAAATTAGTGGTATGTATGCAATTCCTCCCAGGATTATGAGAGCATGTCCTCTAAAAGGGGATATGGGAGTAGCGAAACAATAATTGATGGAGGAAATGAGTACATTTCAAGTACGTTAATGGCTTCAAATGGTGAAAGAGATAGGGATGGGAGCAAATGATAAATTAAAATTTGAATATATTAATTTCGTGGAGCTCAAGGGACCACCAATGGAAAACGTCTTTTAAGCAGAGGTCTGAACTGAAGTTGGAAAGGTGACACCATCAGAATGTAGGTGGGAATTAAAAAAGAAAGAAGGCTGGGTACAGTGCAGCACACCTATAATCCCAACAATTTGAAAGGCAGAGGCAGGAGGATTGCTTGAGCCCAGGAGTTCGAAAGCAGTCTGAGCAATATGGTGAAACCTCGTCTCTACAAAAAATACAAATATTAGCTGGGTATGGTAGCACGGTAGCACGCAACTGTAGTCCCAGCTACTTGAGTGACTGAGGCGGGAGGATTGCTTGAGCCCAGAAGGTTGAGCCTGCAGTGAGCCAGGATGGCCCCACAGCACTCCAGCCTGGGTGACAGAGTGAGACACTGTCTCAAAAAGGGAAAAAAAAAAAAAAGGAATAATGGTATATGAGACAGACCTCTCAGAAGGATCACATAGACTGAAAAGAGAAGAGTCAAGGTTTGCGCTACCAGACACTGATTTGTTTTTATTTTTATCTACTTTTAAAGTAATGAATAGTTCGATTTTTAGAATCTTGAAATGGTATTTACACAGGGTTTCCTTCCCACCCGTGTCCCAGTCATAACATTTCCCTTGCCTGTAGGCGATGTCGTCATTTATATCTTTTCAAAGATCAGCTGGGCGTGGTGGCTGACGCCTGTAATCCTAACACTTTGGGAGGCTGAGGTTGAAGGACCTTTGAACCCAGGAGTTCAAGACCAGCCTGGGCAACATAGCGAGACCCTGTCTCTATTTATGTAATTATATATATATTTTTTCTAAACAGAAAATGTTAAAAAATGATAATCTATGCATGTACCAGTAAATGCCTTTATTATTTCTACATTCGCCATATTTTTCAAACACAAATAGTAATATACCATTTACTTAACTTATTTAAACAATTCCTGAGTGAGGGATGTTTAAAGTGTTTTCAACTTTTGCTATTATGAACAAAACAACCATGAGTAACTGGAATGCAATTTTTTAAAAAAGAAATGGGTGAAGAAGATAAACTAATGAAGAGGCTTGAGGAGGTCATTAATGGCTCTTGCTCCTACAGCGCCACTCAAACTACATTAACAGGAGCCATCAATAATCTCCACCCCAGCTCATCTCTCTTGGACACTGCATGCTGTCATGCTTCTCCCTTGGCCTCTGTCACATCCTTCCCATTGGATTTCCACTCGCTTGTCTGCTCCTTCTCAGACCTCTGGCTTTTGTCTAAATCTATACTGTCCTTTTCTTCTTCTTTCTCTTAAAGGCGGAATCTCGTTCTGTTGCCCAGCCTGAAGTGCAGTGGTGCAATCTCAGCTTACTGCAACCTCCACCTCCCAAATTGCAGAGATTCTCCTGCCTCAGCCTCCCGAGTATCTGGGATTACAGGCGCACGCCACCATGCCCAGCTAATTTTTGTACTTTTAGTAGAGACGGGGTTTCACCATGTTGGCCAGGCTGGTCTCGAACTCCTGACCTCAAGTGATCCATCCGCTTTGGCCTCCCAAAGTGCTGGGATTATAGGCATGAGCCCCTGCACCCAACCTAAATATCCTAAGTGAGGCAGGGCAACTGTAAGAAGTTATTCTGTGGTTACACTTCTGGAATCTAGAAAGGGCTTTAGGTGTAAAACCATTATGAAAACTAACAATCTTACTAATAGGGATACATTAATATCATTCCTCCATATTTATTAGCCATGTGACCTTGGACAAACTCATTGACCTTTCTGAGCCTTACTGTCCTCACTTGTAAAATCAAAAGAATAATAGTATTCCTTTCATAGGGTGGTTGTGAGGATGACACGAAAAGATGTATGTAAGCACTCAGAAATAATATTCGGCAGTCACACTCTTTGCAGAAGATAATGAAAAGCATTTCATAGTGACATCTCATTGCATTTCAGCTAATATAGAGCTATCCCCAGATGGGCACCTGGGAATTCCTTTCCCCATCTTTGTCTTTTGGTCTTTTCTATTTTACCCTATTGCACATCCCCCGGGGTCCATGCTTCATCCTGCCAGAGCCACAGGAGGTTCAAGGCCAAAGTCAAGTTGGGAAGACTGAAGGTGGCTTCTTATGGCTTTCCATGGTGATTTCTGCAAAGCAAATACATCTACTTCAAAAAATTATCCTCTTTCTACCTAGGGTAGGGAGATCTCTGTCTCCCTGTAGTTTAATACTATAGGTTGAAGGATAAGGGCTAAGTAAGGAGGCAGATAATATAAAAGTAGACTATACTTTTTGAAACTTTGGTAGTGAAGGGAAGAGAGACAGAAACACTAATAATGGGGTTAAGGTTGCAATCATTTGAAATTTAGGCTTATTTACACTCTATTCAATATTGTATGTTGAATGATGCAGTCCAAGCTGGGAAAAAAAGGCTTTTGTAGAGGAGTGTGCTTCTCTTCTAGACCAGAGAGGTTGGCTCATTCTGGAGCACTCAAAGCAACCAACTCTAACTTCACCAAAGTAGAAAAACTAGCCTCTTAACAAAGAAATTCTTTGCAGTCCTTGGTGCCCTGGGCCAATTTTTGAAGTCAAAAGACCTCGACACATTTTTGTTGTTTTTATCAATTTAATACATTCACTTACTATTATTATCTGCCTTCAAAAATATCTGACTTTAGGGATGACAGTTTTCACTATCCTGGGGGGTTAACCTTAAAACTAATAAGTGTCTCTATGGTACAGCCAAAGTTACAAAGCCAGATTGAATCTGCAGATACCAATGATGGTTGGTGTTTGCTTACCCACTAATCACTAAGAGACCTGACTCCCAGGGGTCTTAAATGTTGGGGTGGAAGATGGTGAATCAGTCTACAGTGCTTACTTCCTGACAGCAAATCAGGAAGTTGATCTTTTTTTTACATTTAAATTTAATTTTTATTTTACTGTGGTAAGAATATATAACATGAGAGCTACCCTCTTAACAGATTTTTTTTTTTTCTTTTTTTGAGACGGAGTTTTGCTCTTGTTGGCCAGGCTGGAGTGCAATGGCATAATCTCGGCTCACCGCAACCTCCACCTCCCAGGTTCTAGCGAATCTCCTGCCTCAGCCTCCCGAATAGCAGGGATTACAGGCATGTGCCACCACGCCCGGCTAATTTTGTATTTTTAGTAGATACGGGGTTTATCCATGTTGGTCAGGCTGATCTCGAACTCCCGACCTCAGGTGATCCTCCTGCTTCGGTCTCCCAAAGTGCTGGGATTACAGGCATGAGCCACCATGCCCGGCAACAGATTTTTAAGTATGCAATACCATATTGTCAACTATAGGCACAATATTGTACAGCAGATTTCTAGAACTTATTCACCTCACATAACCGAAACTTTAACAACTCCCTGTTTTCTCTTCCCCTCCTCTGCTCTCTGCTTCCATATATATGACTATTTTAGGTTTCTCATATAAGTGGAATCATGCAATATTTGTCCTTCTGTGGCTGGTTTATTTTACTTAGCATAATGTCCTTAAGTTTCATCTATGTTATCGCATATTCAGGATTTCCTCCTGTTTTAAAGCTGAATAATATTCTATTGTATATATACACAACATTTTCTTATCCATCCATCTACTGATGAACATTTAGGTCGTTTCCACATCTTGGCTATTATGAATAGCGCTGCAATGAACATAGGATTGCAAATATTTCTTTGAGATCCTGATGTCAATTCTATTGGATAAAATTTCTGAAATAAAGAACTCCCACAACTCAACAGCAAAAAAACTAACGCCTGATTTTCAAATGGACTAAGGACTTGAATATACATTTCTTAAAAAAAACACATACAGATGGCCAATGGGTATATTAAAAAATGTTCAATTCCACTAATCATCAGGAAAATATAAATCAAAACCACAATGAGGTATCACCTCACTCCTGTTGATATGACTGTTACCAAAGAGACAAAAAATAAGAGGTGTTGGTGAGGATGTGGTAAAACTGGAACACTTGTTTACTGTTGTTGGAAATGTAAAATGGTACAGTCACTATGGAAAACAGCAGGGAGGTTCTTCAAAAAGTTAAAAATATAACTACCATATAATCAGCCATCTACTTCTGAGTACTTATTTAAAAAGTTGATCTTGATTGACAACCTGAAGTTAAAGAAAATATGGGAAAACTCTTACACCACACATTCAGTCTCTTTGGATGGCAGTTTATTTAGATGGATCCAAATTTCAAATTGTTTTGACCCAGCAATTCTACTTCTTATATTGAAAGCTGTAAGTACGAGATGTATGTACAAGGTATTACAGATGTATGTTCTTTGCAGCATTGTTTGATAAATCTATCCATCTTTCACTAAAAATAAAACTGAAAGCAACTAAAATGTTTATAAGTATGGAACTGATTTTATATATTATAATACAGCCACCAATATTACATAATACATATGTAAAAAGAAAAATAATAGTCAATTTTTGTTTCGGAGACAGGGCCTTGCTCTGTCATTCAGGCTGGAGTGAAGTGGCATGGTCGTAGCTCACTGCAGCCCCAAACTCCTGGGCTCAAGCAATCCTCCTACCCCAGCCTCCTGAGTAGCTGGGACTACAGGTGCATAGATGTAGCCACTGAGCCTGGCTAATTCTTTTTTCATTTTTTTTTTAGAAATAGTGTCTCTCTGTGTTGCCTAGGCTGGTCTCAAACTCCTGGCCTCAAGTGATCCTCCCATCTCAGCCTCCCAAATAAGTTTTTTTTTGAGACAGGGTCTTGCTTTGTCACCCATGCTGGAGTGCAGTGGCGTAATGTTGGCTCACTGAAACCTCTGCCTCCTGGGTTCAAGCAATTCTTCTGCCTCAGCCTCCCAAGTAGGTGAGATTACAGGTGCCTGCCACCGCACTGGACTAATTTTTGTATTTTTAAAAGAGACAGGGCATCACCATATTGACCAGGCTGGTCTTGAACTCCTGACCTCAGGTGATCCGCCCACCTCGGCCTCCCAAAGTGCTGGGATTACAGGCATGAGCCACCGTGCCCGACCCCAAATAAGTATTTTACATGTGTACCCTCATTTGATATTCACAACAGCTCTACGTGCAAAGTGACCGTGCATCTTGATTTACCAAACGGTCTCCACTTATACCTGTCACAATATAATGATTAGTAGTGCCCCCTTCATTCTCAAAAGTACCTCTCTTGGACAGTAATTTATGTGGTCACCTTATCTATGAGGAGGTTACTGTCATCACCTTATTGAATAGCTGAGGAAAGGAAAGTGTTAAGTAACTTTCCCACATTCACACAAGTAGAAGGAGAGACCAGAAGAGATTTACCATGATCTCAGAATACAATCTTGAACTTCTTGGGGCAAAGAAATGTTGCCTGTCTCTCTAGGACACGATCGGCTTCCAATCAAAGCTTGAGAAATCAGCCCTGAAAAATTGGGAAATCCTAGTGGCAGGCTTGCAGATGGCAGGGAGGGTAGGACAGTTAAGTCTGTCCATTTCCTCATAAAAGTATATCATTATTCCACCTGAGAGGTTTTTATCATCATCCCTAGGAGCTCGTCACTTTTCTTTGCCAATCTTTGGCTCCTTCTCAGGAATTATGGCCTGGTTTTACTTTTCTGTGTTGGCATTTTACCTTTTTTTTTTTTCCCCACCATTCCATCTGTTCTCTTTCCCTGAACTCCCGACAGAGGTGGTGCTTTGAGGGCAGGGGTAATCACAGGCATAATGATATTTATCTAACTTATCTATAGCATGCTAGGATCAGTCCAGCTAAACTAGGTAAATTCCTGTTGTGTTTACTGTTTTACTGGAAGCCAACTTATCTGGAAAGGCTGAACAGTACAGAGAAAGAGGTTAGAATTTCAGGAAGTTAGGACACTTCTTTGGGTTCAGTGGTGAATACGCTGGCTGCCAAATTGTTATCTCATATCATGCTCAAAATAACCCTGAAAGGTAGGTAGTATTGTCCTAATTTTCTGATGTGGAAATTATAAAGCACATAAATAAATCTCACTAAATTCAAACATACGTATCCATTCTTAACTCTTTCTTAACTTGGTATCCCAAAATGCTCATCACCAACCCAATGGAAGTCAGAGAGGAAAACAATAACCTTTACTGATTGCAGTTGAAATATTCTACTTTTATAAATTTTACAAAAACTTATGGCTTTGGGTCAGGCATGGTGGCTCATGCCTGTAATCCTTGGCCTTTGGGAGGCCAAGGCGGGCAGATCACCTGAGGTCGGGAGTTCAAGACCAGCCTGGCTAACATGGTGAAACTCCGTGTCTAAACTAAAAATACAGAAAATTAGCTGGGCATGGTGATGTGTGCCTGTAATCCCAGTTACCAGGGAGGCTGAAGCAGGAAAATCATTTGAACCAGGAGGCAGAGGTTGCAGTGAGCCAAGATCACGCTACTGCACTCCAGCTTGGGCAACAAAGCGAAACTCCGTCTCAAAAAAAAAAAAAAGGGCCTTGTGAGCACATTAATATAGTTCTTCCAGGACCTTGGAAAGTTCCCATGAAATTGAGGGTCCTGATGTTTAAGCTTTATTAGTTTCCTGAAAAATCTATAAATCCATTTCTGATAACAGAGATAGAATTTGGTAGATAAGGGAGAAATTCCTAACTTGTGTGTTACTGGCAGCTGGTACATAAAGAAATTGATACCGTAAACCTTCACAGTGGCAGGGTAGGACTTGGTGACTTGCCTCAGGCTGTGGATCAAAGTTGCTCCAGCGTGTGGGATCTAATGGCATAGACTGTGGTCCCTGCAGAGTAGGCAGTGAGCATGGTGAGTGATTTCTGGCACTCACTGCCTCCTGTGATTAACAGAACATGGCTATTAAGCAGAATGTACTACTGGCCATTATGGTAAAAGGGCCTGCAGAACTGCCAGGGGAGTTTGTGTTCCAGAGGAGGGGAGGCTGACTTGGGGCTGCACAGTTCTAAGTGATGGCCTCAAACCTGTCTTTACAGAAGTTGTCCACTTCTGTTGTTGCTCAGGTACCCTCCTATTGGAATCCACTCTAGCTGCACAGTAATTATAATCGCGTGTATAAGTGTTCTGTGAATTAGAGCTTCAACGTAATTTTGAAATAGTTGAGATGAAAAAGTTAGACTAGATTACAAATCCATCTCATTATCTCAAGAAATGCACCATTACATTTGCCAATGATGTTAGGTTGTTTGAATATAATATCAACTGTGAATATAACATCAACTGGTTGGGTGTGGTGGCCCCTACCTGTAATCCCAGCACTTTGAGAGGCCAAAGCGAGTGGATCAGCTGAGATCAAGAGTTCAAGATCAGCCTGACCAACATGGTGAAACCCCGTCTCCACTAAAGAAATACAAAAATTAGCTGGGTGTGGTGGTGGGCATCTGTGGTACCAGCTACTCAGGAGGCTGAGGCATGAGAATTGCTTCAACTTGGGAGGTGGAGGTAGCAGTGAGCTGAGATCGCTCTGACACCCAGGCTGGAGTGCAGTGGTGTGATCTTGGCTCACTGCAACCTCCTCTTCCCAGATTCAAGTGATTCTCCTGCCTCAGCCTCCTGAGTAACTGGGATTACAGGCGCGTGCCACGACCCTGGGCTGATTTTGTATTTTTAGTAGAGATGGGGTTTCACCATGTTGGCCTGGCTGGTCTCAAACTCCTGACCTTAGTGGATCCACCAGTCTCGGCCTCTCAAAGTGCTGGGATTATAGGCGTGATATATTAGATACATTGAGTTTTAGGTTCCCGTGGGAACACCATAGGAGACGTTAAGTGGTGTCTAAGACTGGAAAGTGCTCTGCAGATATACATTTGGAGCTTGTCAATGTATGAAAGGTAGTCAAAGCCATGGGAATGGATGAGTCTGACCAAGACACTGGGTAATGGGAAGCAAATAGAGCCAACAACAGAATTTTGGGATCACTACCTTAATATTACATGCCAGGGCTGTTTGCAAATACAGTGGTTTCTTTCATAAGTGTATTTGGGAGGAAAGCATTTTTAGCGAATATGAAATTGCTCCTGTAGGGAAGCATCAAGTTGCCTTGGGACTGTGCCCTCTCCATTTAAGAGTCTCGGCCGGGTGCGGTGGCTCACCCCTGTAATCCCAGCACTTTGGGAGGCCGAGGCGGGCAGATCACCTGAGGTAAAGAGTTTGAGATCAACCTGACCAACATGGTGACACCCCGTCTCTCCTAAAAATACAAAATTATCTGGGTATGGTGGCACGTGCCTGTAATCCCAGCTACTCGGGACGCTGAGGCAGGAGAATCGCTTGAACCCGGGAGTCAGAGGTTGCAGTGAGCCAAGATTGCACCATTGCACTCCAGCCTGGGCAACAAGAGTGAAACTCCGTCAAAAAAAAAAAAAAGAGTCTCAAGATTATCCAGTTGACTGAGGAGAGTGGATGGTGGTGACAGACTTCAGGGTTTAACACGATGTTTCTGGTTGCTCCTTTTCTGACTCTTCTGCTGACTTTCACTATTGAAAAGCATGCACACTGCCATTCCCATTGCTTTTCCTGCTCTCCCTTTATTGTCTCTCTTAAAAAGTCAGTGGTGTGGCAAGCAAGGCATGTACCTTGAAAATAGGCAGACCTGGTTTAGAATCCCAGCTAACTGTGGCCATGGGCAAATTACTTAGTCTTTCTAATCTTCTGTTTTCCTTATCATAAATCTGAACTAACAATATCTGCCAGGCAGAGTTGCTGTGAGGACTGGAAACAGTGTGTAAAAGCACCCTGCCAAAAACCGGATGTACTGAAGCTGTGCTTACCATCATCAGACAGGTCATCTACCATAATGGATTTTTTTTCTTGTTCCTTCTTTCTGCAAAAAAACACAAAGAATCTAATCTGATAAGGATTTTGCCCTCATTCAATAAAAATGAGACTGGATTTTCATATTGTTGAAGAGATGATTAGGACTCCCCTTTAAAACCAGAGATGCTAAAATCCTTAAATCATCTGGAAAAATTCTTATTGAATTTTGCTGATGAAGAATCAATGCTGAAGATTTTTTTTTTTTTTTGGTCTCTTTCCCTTTTCTTTTTGGGGAAATCAGAATTCCTGTTCTGAAATGTAAGTAGATCTTTATCTTAAAAATAGGTTGACAAGGACATCTCTCTCCTTTTTCTTTAAGCAGATGGTGATTTGTGATTTTTTTCCCCTGGTGTTGGATTCTGCCTGGAGGCATTAGGTGTGGACATTAGGACATGGTCAATGTTCCAACATAATTCCTTACCAGTAGATACCAGTTTCTGCAAGTAATTTCTGCACTGAAATTTTGAGTTCTAATATTACTCCTTCACTCCACTTCCATGTTTTTAATTAGGTTCTGGCCATTTTACCTAGAAACAACACTGCTCCTCACATTAGACACTTTCAACACTGATAGTTTCATTGTCTTCCTCTAAACTCTTTCTTCTGGCTGTCCAAATTTCTTCAGTGCCATTATTCTCCTGGTGATACAAGTTCAAAAATCAGGAGGCTGGGTGGCTGAAAAACATGATCAAAGACCCTGATCATTCCTATCTTTCTGTTCACCCATCTTCATCTTCAGGCCAGCTGCCCTCTTGGTTACAAAATGGCTTCCAGAGATCTAGGCATCACCCTAGATACCCCAATGTTCAGATGAAGCAGACAGTAGTTTCTCTTGTGTATGTAATATGAATAAAGAAATATTTCCCTAAAGTCCTTCAGCAGACTTCTCACATCTCGTTGGCCAAAACATGCTCATTTTAAAAACAGTCAGTCACTGGTAAGGAGTATAGGGTTGTCATGATTGGCTTAGATTAATCAAGATATGGCCCTGAGCCAGGGATAGTGTCATCTTCCCTGATGTGTAGATACCCAAATAAAATGGGAGTTCTTCTAACAAGAAAAAAGGGGAAAATCAAAAGAAGTAAGATATATGATTCCGGTTTCCTTCTACCATCTTAGTCCAAGCCCTGGACTAACATCTCAAGGACAACTGTGATAGTTTCCCAACTGGTCTCCCCACATTTTTCCCTCACAATTTTGTTAGATTTATCTTCCAGAAGCACTGCTTTTCCACTTAGCCCTTTTGTTTAAAAATGCCATTGGTTCTCTCTAACCTTCAGAAAAACATTCAGACATACCATAGAATGTTTAAACCATAAAACATAAGAGTTAGAAGGCCCAGGGAGTTTGGAATGTCAAAAGCTAGCACCAAGAATATTAGCTGTGAGCTAGACTAGAAAACATGGACGTGTGGTCTTAGCTAAATACCTCTTTTGCTTACCCAAACGAACAGTATACAGAAATCTCCCTAAAAGAACAATCTTCAAGCTAAGTTAAGTAACTTTCTAAGGAGGTGTATGAGCACAGATTTTTCTTTTAAGAGAATCAATTTTGGCTTGTTCTCTCTGAAGGCTAGCCTTAAGTTTCATACAAATTTTTTTTTTTTTTTGGTGGAGTCTCTCTCTGTCACCCAAGATGGAGTACAGTGGTGTGATCATGGCTAGATGCAACCTCCGCCTCCTAGGTTCAAGTGATTCTTCTGCCCCAGCCTCCTGAGAAGCTGGGACTACAGGCACGCACCACCACGCCTGGCTAATTTTTGTATTTTTAGTACAGATGGGATTTCACCATATTGCCAGGCTGGTCTCAAACTCCTGACCTTGTGATCCACCTGTCTTGGCCTCCCAAAGTCCTGGGACTACAGGCGTGAGCCACCATGCCCGGCCCTACAATTTCTTTTCTTTTCTTTTTTTTTTTTTTTTTTGAGAGAGAGAAAGAGATACAGACAGAGAGAGAGAGAGAGAGAGAGAGACAATGTCTTGCTCTGTCACCCAGGCTGAAGTGCAGTGGCATGATCATGGCTCACTGCCGCCTTGGCTTCCTTGGCTCAAGCGATCCTCCTACCTCAGCCTCCCCAGTAGCTGGGACTACAGGCCTGTGCCTACCATGCCCGGCTAATTTGTGTGTGTGTGTGTGTGTGTAGAGACGAGGTCTCACTATGTTGCCTAGGCTGGTCTTCTACTATGTTGCCTAGACTTAAGCAATCTTCTCACCTCAGCCTCCCAAAGTGCTGGGATTATAGGCATGAGCCATCATAGCCAGCCAAATTTTTATTTTCACTTTCCATCTCAAAATAGCCTATCTTCTCCTTACCAGTCTTGAATCTTACCTTGGTACCTCCAAAGTCTTGAGACCTCTGGGAAATAGGCGAGGGGGAAACAAAGGGACCATTTGAAGTATTGGCTTTGAGAAAGCCTCCTTTAATAATGAAGCAAATCACCAGGCAGGTCTTTCCATTAAGTGTGAGGTGTGGTTTTAGAGTTGGGGTATTTGGGCCTGTGTTGGGAGGCTATGTATTCAGACATATTGTAGAGTGGAGAGATGGAGTGACTGAGCACCTCCCATCCCTGGCCTCTCTGGTTATTGTCAAAGAATGCATAGCTCTGGAAAGAGAGACCCATGACAGCAAAGCAAAGAACACTTCAAATGCTAAAAATGGAGTCTGCTTTCTGTTTTCACTTATTTTCAAAACAAAATTCTCAAAACCTTGGAGGGGCGATTAGCTGAAAAAAATGTCTCCGAGCAGCAGATGCGGTGCCAGATACTGATGCTGATTCAGGGCTGAGTGATGCATCCATACCAAGCACATACCAAATTTTCACATGCCTTTCCGAGTGTCATTCACCTTTTGTAGAAAGCAGTGTGAATGATCCCTCTAAACTTGGGGATAACATAAAAATAGTTTTAAATTTAAATGGAATGTTTTCTGAGGTTACTACATTCTCTACTACACAAGATGGAATTCATGGATTAAAAATTCACCTGATTTTTTTACATAATGTACACATCATTGAATAAAGTAATTAAAACCTACTTCTATGAAATTACATCATTGAATATTTTTCCAGTGGTAGTCAATTCTCAACTTATTTCTTCTTTTAACTGATTTTTAATTTTTTATTCTTTTTAAAAACAGAGACAGGGTCTCACTATATTGCCCAGACTGGCCTCAGACTCCTGGGCTCAAGCAATCATCCTACCTCAGCCTCCCAAAGTGCTGGGATTACAGGCGTGAGCCACTGTACCTGGCCTATTTCTTCCTTTAAAACATTTATTTTTACTCCTATTAATACAAAGTAGCATTATATGCTAGCTGCCAGACTTCATTTTTAACAATTCATACTTTTTCTTTTTCATTAAATAGATAGGAAAAGTTAACAATAAAAGTTCTAAAAACAGCTAGGTGTGGCAGCATGTACCTATAGTCCCAGCTACTCAGAGGCTGAGGCGGGAGGATCGCTTGAGCCCAGGAGTCCAAGGCTGCAGTGAGCTCTGACTGTACCACTGTACTCCAGCTTGGTGACCAAGTGAGACCCTATTTCTTAAAAAAAAAAAAAAAAAAAAGGAAAAAACTTCTTCCATTCCCATCCATCCTCTTATATATCTTTTTATATAAAGATTTTTGGGTGGTAACATTTATAAAAATAAAAAGTAGGAATAAAACTGGTACTCTAAGTTGAGACACATGAACTAATTGAAAATAGTCCCATTCATCTTATTAAGAACTATACCTCTAATAAAATGTTTCAAGTTATTTCTATTAATTTATCATGTATGTGGGTTATTTTGATATTTTTACACCAGTAATAATTGTCATGATAAGAAGTTTTTGACTCTTTAGAGGATTGGCCATGGTAGAAACTATTACCTGGCTCCCAAAATTTGTTCCACCCTCCTTCGGGTGCGTAGCTAGCCTACTTTTCCCCATCACCCTTGCTGGGACATGTGGTCACGTAATTGTTCTGGCAACAGAATGTGAGTGGAAATGATGTAGGTCACTTCCAGGCCTGGTCCCATGAAATATCTTCTGTGCTTTTCTTTGCTTTTTCTCCTTCTACCAGCTACATGAATTGAGAATGAGGCTCTAGGAAAGGGGTTGGCAAACTTTGGTAAAAAGCCAGACAGTAACTATTTTGGGCTTTGCGGCCACATAAAGCCTCTGATGCATATTCTACATTTTTTTTTTTGGTAGCCTTTTAAAGATGTAAATTTATTCTTAGCTCCCAGGGCACACAAAAATAGGCCCACAAGCTAAACCCTTTTTCTAGGAGACGGTGAAACCATAAGATGAAAGGAACTAGATTCCCCTCATCATTGTGTGGTGGGGAGCATTTTGCTTCCCTGGGGACCTCACCCAGGACTATTCTGTGGGAAAGAAGTAGGTTTTGATTGTGTTGAGCCATTACATGCTGGACCTATTTGTTATTACAAATCAGTCTCACAATAACACAGGAAATAAAAAATAAATTTACAAACATTTTTAATGCAGAGAAGTATAATATAACAGAATGAATAATAAGACCTTTAAGCATAATAATATAGCACATTAAGATAAAATATGTAGAAGTACAATAAAAATAGGAGTTTAGGGAGAAAACATCTGACTGTTAAAAAAGAGCTCATTTGTAGACTTCTAAAATGGATGTGGTGGGCATCAGATCGCTTGGATTTAGATTCAATTGGATATTTCAAAGCACATTGCAATAGTTTATTTTAAAATATCGATATTAATAACATCCCCAAAATTACAACCTTTGCAATTATTTAAACATACGATGTAATATTTTAGATGTCAACTAAAAATTTTGTGAAGGAGTACACGGTTTTAAAAATTTCTGTTAGGGGATATGCCAGGAGAAACCTTTGAAGAGACTTCAAAGAACCCTTATAGACTCAGAACCAAACCTCTTTGAAAGCTTCATAGATTCCCTGGGCCGAATGTACAAGCAGGGGTTTTTCTGGTTTACCTCTGCTCTTTTCGAAATCCTGTGTCTAGGTCACCTTAGACAGTGTTCACACACAGGAATGTCCTTGCGTGTCAGGAGTCCTGCCAGCGGTGTTGCCAGGCCAGGTGTAGACCCGTTTCTTCTGACCTTAGATTCTCCCGTGGATCATGAGGATGAAGCTGTTTTCTTTCTTCCTTTCAAAAGTTTTCCCTTCTTGGTGGTTCTGAGAATTCATGAGTTAAATATTTGTTATGTTTTGCAATATTTAGCTGAAAGTACAAAATCTTATTTATTATTGCTGGATGGATGAAAGGTATTATACAAGTGCAAAGTATCATTTCATCCCAGGACAGATGGCCTTGTCATGCTTAATCCCCAGGAAACTCATGACCCCATTCTCTTGCACCGCCTCCTCATTTACATAACCAGCCACAAATTGAGTTGAAAGGACTCCTGAGAATTTGCACTTTCTCCTTTTCTTCAGAGTGTGTATCTGCCTAAGCAGTGTGATAACTTTTTTCTCAAACTGGATCGATAGTTCTCAGCTGGTCCTGACGCAGTAGGAGTCCAGTGGCTGGAGAGAGGAAGCTCCTGGGCAGTGAGTAAATAAAGAGAATTGACTTCCTTTTTCATCTGTTGCTGTCTACTCATGTGGCCCTGGACAAGTCACTTCACCTCTTGCCTCATTTTCTTTTCTTTTTTTTGAGACGGAGTCTGGCTCTGTTGCCCAGGCTGGAGAGCAGTGGCATGATCTTGGCTCACTGCAAGCTCCACCTCCTGGGTTCACGCCATTCTCTTGCCTCAGCCTCCCTAGTAGCTGAGACTACTGGCGCCCGCCACCATGCCAGGCTATTTTTTTCTATTTTTTGGTAGAGACGGAGTTTCACCATGTTAACCAGGATGGTCTCAATCTCCTGACCTCGTGATCCGCCCGTCTCGGCCTCCCAAAGTGCTGGGATTACAGGCTTGAGCCACCGCGCCCGGCCTTGCCTCATTTTCTTCACCTAAAAAATGAGAGTTGGAATAAGTAGTTTTTACATTTCCTTTAAACCTAAAATTTCCTCCTAGCATGTCAAAATGCTGAAGAACTGGTCTGAAAATTTCAGCATACTGGCATGCATCGCTTGTGATATGTGATATGGGACGTACACCGAGAAGTACAAGTGAATTCAACACATGAGAAATACGTTTTTCCAAATAACTTTAGGGTAAAGTTGTCTGTTTAAACCCAGTTTTCACAGTAAATGTGTTTTACACTGTTAGATGTATGTGGCTGCTGCTGCTGCTGATCCCAGTGATGGTGAGAGTGATGGGGGTGATGAAAATGATGGTGATGGTGGTGGTGGTAATTGTAATGATGGTTGTGGTAGAGGTGAGGATGGTGATTTTGGTGGTGGCAAAGGTGGTATAAGTGGTGTTGATAATGATGGTAGTGCCGGTGGTGGCGGAAGTGGAGGTAATGAGGGTGGTGAGGGAGGTGATGGAGTTGGTTTCACTAGTGATGGTGGTAGTGGTGGAGACGGTGGTGTATACTTCACAGTGACTTTGAATGAAAATGTATATATTAATGCATTTATCACAGAATCTGTTCATCTTTGTGATTCCCATAGTACTTGGCACACTGCCCTCCAGAAAGAAGGTGCCCATTAAACATCTGATGAAAGAATATCTAGCAGATAATTACAGAAACATCTACTTTCGAAGGCAAAAACTTTACTCTTTTGAAGATCTCAGGTTTAATTTCGCTTGATATGGCAGGCTTTCTAAGACAGCTATGAAAATACTATCACCAAATACTATCACATTGCTCATACTTAACTCTCTAGGGAAGGATGAAAGCTTGTGTATAATACAGAAGGTTCTTTTATCAAAATTGATGGAAAAAAGGCCACTGCGGTAAATCTACTCAAAAAGAGATCAAAATCTCACAGGAAGAAGTTTGACTAGGAATTTCTCTGAAAATTTAAACTAAAAAATATAAAAATAATGTTGTTGTATAAGTCAGTGGTCCCCAAACTTTTTGGCACCAGGGACAGGTTTCATGGAAGACAATTTTTTCACAGATGGCAAGTGGGGCTGGGTAGAGTCAGGGAGGTGGGGTAG
>NW_012101255.1:3896489-3897563 GCF_000951045.1 Mandrillus leucophaeus
CTCAAAAAAAAAAAAAAAAAAGAGAGAGAGAGAGAGAGATGGAATCTATATCCCTTCCCCTTGAACCTGGGTGGACTTTGTGGCTTTTCTGTCAACAGAAGGTGGTGGAAGTGACACTATGTGATTTCAGAGGATAGATCATAAGAAGTGACAGAGCTTCTGCCTGGTTCCTTCTCTGGACATTTTCTCAGCATCCAGTCATCCAGCAAGGAAGCCTAGGCCACATGGGGAGGCTACTTGTAGGTGTTCCAGTCAGCAGTCCTAGACAACGGCCAGAATCAGCCACCAGACATGTGAGTAAAGAAGCCATTGAGATGACTCCAGTCCCAGCTTCCATCTGACACCAACTGCCTGAGAGACCTTGAAAGACAGCTGCCTAGCTGAGCTCAATCCACAGGACCATGAGAGACAATAATAACCAATTATTTTTATCATTTGATACCACTGAGGTTGGAGTGGCTTGTTTTGTAGCAATAGATAACCTGAAACACTTATTTTAATATAATTGGCTTTAAAAATACTTCTAATGTAATAAGGTTCTAAAATGGTAGTCCTGGAACAACAAGAATTCCATAGTTGCTGTGCTTAGGTCTGCTGTACAACCTCACAGTATGAGGGGAAGTCACCCTCACAGTATGAGGAGAAGTCACCCTCACAGTGTGAGGAGAAGCAGGTCTTCATTTCCTTGAACAGGCAGCCATACCCATGAGACTTCTAAAAATGATATCAAGATAACAGAAGTCTGGTTAGTGTTATTGAAGTTCCTCTCCATGTAAAGAGACTCTTAAGAGAATGGGGCTGGACAGGTCGGACTAAGGTGCTTTGACTCTAATGGTAGCCGAAGCCCTCAGGTAACTTTAGTGGCTCCTGTTACCAATGGCTGCTGTAGGGAAGCTTCCTACCCATTACTCAACCCTGACCTCTAGATACAGATCAAGACTTTGATCAATTAGTCTGTTCTTAGCCCCATTTTACTCCAGGCAAGGAACTTAGTAAATATGAAGGAGCAGCACTGGAGAGAAGATCTAGAGCAAGAGAAATGGAGCCACCACTGAAACATGAGACAGGATGACT
>NW_012101255.1:3898053-3899010 GCF_000951045.1 Mandrillus leucophaeus
AAAAAAAAAAAAAAAAAAAATACAACCAACCAAACAAACAAGAAACAAAGAAGTAGGGACCCTGGAATACCATGGCAAGTATTGAAAGGCTCAATAGGATGGATGGATGGATGGATGGATGGATAATAGAGGTGGTGGGGGGCACTTAGCAGGAAAATTAGTTCATGCAATTATCATGGGTTGTTTTATGGATTGGTTGGTTCCATATGTGGGTGAAAGTTAAAAATGGAGAGTAGCTCAGAAACTTCCCAGTAGGTAGAACTACAAGCGTTGCAGCTGGTCATTCATTTTGTGTGGGAGAAGAGGTGATTGCTTGGACAAGAATATATACACTTCCATGTTTAGTAGTACTGAAAAGGAAAGGACTGGAAGACTGGAGACAAAAGGGTCAGAAGGAGAGGCATTTGGATGGATATATGGGAGTGGGCATAATGCATAAAGATCTTTGTATCACATACAAAAAAATTCCCACTCAAAAGTATTTGTCATTGAAGAGGCACTAAACAACCACATAGACAGAATGGACTTGGCCAGTAATGTTAGTCAGTCTTGGCCATTTACCATGAATTGACGTGACAGGGAAATGAAAGGTGACAGAGACAGAGGCTATACATGAGCCAATGGCATGAACTCTACTTACTAACCCTGATCTAGTTCATGCTGCTTTTGAATGTCCAATGTGCTAACAACAGAAACTGAGCCTCTGATATGATGTTATTCCTAGAATAGTCCAAATGGCCACTTGGCTGATTGTAATGGGTCTCTTCCATCCAGTTCGTCCACATGGGAATAGATATGTATTCTGGTCATGAGTTTGCCTTTCTTGCCCACAGAGTCTCAGTCAGTACCACTATCTGGAAACTCCCAGAATGCCCGATTGAAATCCTATGCAATATTGTATCCGATCAGAAGAGCCGCTTTACAGCAAAGATGATGCAGAAATGACCCCTTGGCTAT
>NW_012101255.1:3904400-3906443 GCF_000951045.1 Mandrillus leucophaeus
TTTCAGGATGGTTTTGCTTCTTCTAGAAATTGTAGCAGGAAAGCAGAGGTCTACCTTTGTCTGTTTTCAGAAGGGCAAGTTTACCTTCAGAGTTTCCCTGGATTACTTTTAATGTTTCCTTTCCTTTTCCCTCCCACTGGACTCTAGTAGTGGGGACCGTGTTTGTCTTCTTTAAACCATAGAAGTGCAAGTTCAAATGAAATGACATTTCTAGAAGAATGGAAATTCCTTAAGTGAGGCCCTTTTGAGTTCAGATGGATATGTGATAACAGAAAGAAAAGAGCACTCTTGTACCCAGACTAGCTACCCACTGCTGCCCAGGCTGCAGAGTAATGGGACTGGTACAGGAACTCATTGGGGATTTTCCTTGGTAAGATTATGTGGTCACAAAGGAGGTTCCTTTGTAAGAAAAACACCTATATGTGGGGTTCTTATTACTTGTTCCACAAAAACAAAACCCCTGGCAGTGGTGAAATAGAAAAGACTGACTAAAGGTAAAAATTTGGACTCTGTACAAAGGCCTTTGGTGATTTTGAGTAAAAAAAGGCCAAGTCTCTCCCACACCAATGGCTTACTTTGGAGGCTGTAAAGTTACTCATTTAGCAAAGCTGACCAGAAAGTCAAAGGGAGGATTCATTAGCAAGGTTGAAATTTACCACTAGATTATGCTTGTCTTTCCAGCCAAACAGAAAGAGACTTCGTGGCAGTCTTTTTGTGGGGTGTTCAAACACTAATGAAAAAAGCTTTGAAACCAAGATGACTTTTTTTGGTGAGTGGAGTGTCTGAGGGAGCTTATGTGGAGAAATCAATATAACTATTGCCTCAGTGTTGTCAGAGAATTTATTAAAAGGGATCCCCCATTCCCCATTGGTAACTACTTATTTTTTTCTAAGAATGGGATTCAACAGTTCAAATTTTAGACCTTGGGTTGTGGTGTGAAGCAACGAAGAGTCAGGTTTTTCGTTTTTGTTTTTGAGACACAATCTTGCTCTATTGCCCTGCCTGAAGTGCAGTGGCGCCATCTCAGCTTACTGCAACCTCTGCCTCCCAGGCTCAAGCAATTCTAACTTCTAAGCAGCTGGGATTACAGGTGCCCGCCACCATGCCCAGCTAATTTTTTGTATTTTTAGTAGAGATGGGGTTTCACCATGTTGACCAGGCTGGTCTCGAACTCCTGACCTCAGGTGATCTGCCCGCCTTAGCCTCCCAAAGTGCTGAGATTACAGGCGTGAGCCACCATGCCTGGCCAAGAGTCAGCTCTTGACAACCCCAAAATACCTATCCTTAGAGCAGATAGAGGAGAGAGATTTTTCACATGATAATGTATTTAAATCAGGATTAGACAAAGAACTTCGTCCTTCCTTGCTGAAATATATAAGTTGTCATATTTAATGGGAAAAAAGGCAGTCTTTTACACTTATGAGAGAAGTGGATAACTAAAAATCTAGAGGCTTCTTTCCCTAAAAGTCATTAACCAGTATTATTTTTATAGATTTAATGCCAACTAACCAGACTCTGAATTATTATCATCTCTAGTGTTGAACTCCAGGCTGTACAATCTATACCAAGGATGAGTCTTGATTGACACTTTCACAGACAGCAGTTACAGAATTTTTTAGGAAGGTGACAGGTAAATCTCAGGGGTCTTCTCATTCACTTTTTCTTTGGTATCTTATCAAGATGTTTTAATTCTCTTTTCAAATATCTTCAGATTCTTCTCCCTCTGGTGAAACAGATGGCAGGTAGAAGGAAATATACAGAATGAACTGTGAAATTTCTCTTGCCTAAAATCATTCACAAAACATGGGAGATGATGATTCAGTAGAACTACAATGTGCAGCCACTAAGTTAGTGCCTATGTAATCCTAACATTGTTTGGCTGTTAAGAGCTTCATGTGATACCTCTAAGT
Organism: Mandrillus leucophaeus; assembly: GCF_000951045.1. Classification (NCBI taxonomy): domain Eukaryota; kingdom Metazoa; phylum Chordata; class Mammalia; order Primates; family Cercopithecidae; genus Mandrillus; species Mandrillus leucophaeus. Next base: position 3,906,311 of record NW_012101255.1, read on the forward strand.
CTAGAAGGACTCAACCAGAGTATCAGGACAGACTGAGACTTGGGGGCTTCCAAGAATTTGGAGTATAGTGGGATGCTGGGTTGCCTAGACATCATTAGTAAGATTTTTCTCATACTTTTTTTTTTTTTTTTTT
>NW_012101255.1:3908974-3911400 GCF_000951045.1 Mandrillus leucophaeus
TCCCAGAATGCCCGATTGAAATCCTATGCAATATTGTATCCGATCAGAAGAGCCGCTTTACAGCAAAGATGATGCAGAAATGACCCCTTGGCTATAGGAGCCACTGATGTATTACACAGTAAGCTATGTAGAATTAGCTGCACTAATAGAGTGAAGGTATAGCTGAAGCACCAGCTTGTAGGCAATATTCTGCAAGGATGAGGTGCCATCCTTCAGGTTATAGTACATAGACTAAATCACAGAGACCTTTATATGATTCTGTGTCACCAATAGAAAGAGTGCATGAGTCCACAAACAAAAAGGTGGAAGGAAGAGTGACTCCACTGCCATCACTCCCAGTGACCCGTTGGGGAACTTTGTGCTTCCCGTCCTCACAACTTTGAGTTCTGAAGGGTTAAAGGTCCAAGTCCCCAGAAGACGTGCTCTCTCACTAGGGGATATAGCAAGGGTCCTATTGAACTATAATTTATGAATGCCACCTAGGCACTTCAGATTCTTGTGTCCAGGGACCAGCAAGAGAGAATAGTCATCATCGTTCTGGCTGGGATCCATGACCCTGAGCAACAGAAAGAGCTACAACTACTGTTGCACAAGGCAGGCAAGGAGGAATGTGCATGACCAGGTGACCCACTGGGGTGTCTCTGGGGGCTCACTTTCCTGGTTATAACTATGATGGACAATCTGAGAAGGGTATGATTCCAAAGGCATGGGCCTCTTCAGAATGAAGGTTTGAGTGGCACCACCAGGTTGGACATCAGCACCTGTAGAGGGGATAGCACTGGATATGGAAAACTTAGAGTAGATAGTGAAGGAGGAAGAGGATAAATACCAGTTATGGCCTCAAGACCAACTACAGTGGTAGGGACTGTGGTTTGTCTCATTAATCTTCCTCTTCTAAGTTTCCCCTGAGGAGGAGAGGCCCACAGGAACCTTGGACGAACTGCACCCTGAAAATGAAGAAGTCAGCCTGTGTGATGCAGTCTGTACGGACTGTGATAAAAAAGCCATGTCCCATATGGGTAAATGCTTAGGACTTTCTTCAATAGAGTCACTGTGAGGACAGCAGTGAGCTGACATCTTCACCAGCCACACCTGTAAAATTGTCCGCACTATTTACACTGAAGGCCAAGGTTACTTGTCTACCAAGGGTTGAACCCAGCTAGGTGCTAGAGCTGAGCCATTGCTGCCCATTGCAGGACTCCCCTAAAGGTCAGCTGTTGCCTTGGAAGCACTGGCCTGGTCGGGGCTGAGACTTTTCCTGGCCAGCCCTCCTTCCTACCCTCCTCCTTCACTACTGACAGACATGTATTGCAATCTGAATACTCTCCTGGCTTACTCTCCTTCTTTCTCCTCTTTAACTTTTACAGGCATTTTCCCCAATGTATCTCTGCTCATCTAACTCTATCTTGGCATCTGCTTCCTGGTGGATCTGAACTGACCCATAAACCATGGTTACTAGTTATTTTCCAGGTAATCATCTATTTTTATTCATTTTTTTCTTGATTGGTAATTTGAACAAGATATTAAACATACTTACTGTATAAATACAGATATCATTGTTGGGCAATTTACTGTAATTGAACTCTCCAGAGGGATTTCAGGATGGTTTTGCTTCTTCTAGAAATTGTAGCAGGAAAGCAGAGGTCTACCTTTGTCTGTTTTCAGAAGGGCAAGTTTACCTTCAGAGTTTCCCTGGATTACTTTTAATGTTTCCTTTCCTTTTCCCTCCCACTGGACTCTAGTAGTGGGGACCGTGTTTGTCTTCTTTAAACCATAGAAGTGCAAGTTCAAATGAAATGACATTTCTAGAAGAATGGAAATTCCTTAAGTGAGGCCCTTTTGAGTTCAGATGGATATGTGATAACAGAAAGAAAAGAGCACTCTTGTACCCAGACTAGCTACCCACTGCTGCCCAGGCTGCAGAGTAATGGGACTGGTACAGGAACTCATTGGGGATTTTCCTTGGTAAGATTATGTGGTCACAAAGGAGGTTCCTTTGTAAGAAAAACACCTATATGTGGGGTTCTTATTACTTGTTCCACAAAAACAAAACCCCTGGCAGTGGTGAAATAGAAAAGACTGACTAAAGGTAAAAATTTGGACTCTGTACAAAGGCCTTTGGTGATTTTGAGTAAAAAAAGGCCAAGTCTCTCCCACACCAATGGCTTACTTTGGAGGCTGTAAAGTTACTCATTTAGCAAAGCTGACCAGAAAGTCAAAGGGAGGATTCATTAGCAAGGTTGAAATTTACCACTAGATTATGCTTGTCTTTCCAGCCAAACAGAAAGAGACTTCGTGGCAGTCTTTTTGTGGGGTATTCAAACACTAATGAAAAAAGCTTTGAAACCAAGATGACTTTTTTTGGTGAGTGGAGTGTCTGAGGGAGCTTATGTGGAGAAATCAATATAACTATTGCCTCAGTGTTG
>NW_012101255.1:3913735-3918059 GCF_000951045.1 Mandrillus leucophaeus
TCACTGCAAGCTCCATCTCCCGGGTTCACTCTATTCTCCTCTCTCAGCCTCCCTAGTAACTGGGACTACAGGCACCCGCCACCACGCCCTGCTAATTTCAGGATCTCCTGATTTCCTGATCCGCCCACCTCGACCTCCCAAAGTGCTGGGATTACAGGCGCAAGCCACCGCGCCCCATTAGTAAGACTTTTCTTTTCCTATAGCAAAATGCCTTGAGTTCCAAATGAACAGTTTACAACATAATTTTAGGAATACATCTCTTTTTTTTTTTTTTTTTTTTTTTTGAGACGGAGTCTTGCTCTGTTGCCCAGGCTGGAGTGCAGTGGCCGGATCTCAGCTCACTGCAAGCTCCACCTCCCGGGTTTACGCCATTCTCCTGCTTCAGCCTCCCGAGTAGCTGGGACTACAGGCGCCCGCCACCTCGCCCGGCTAGATTTTTGTATTTTTTAGTAGAGACAGGGTTTCACCGTGTTAGCCAGGATGGTCTCGATCTCCTGACCTCGTGATCCGCCCGTCTCGGCCTCCCAAAGTGCTGGGATTACAGGCTTGAGCCACCGCGCCCGACCAGGAATACAACTCTTAAAAAGTAGAGACCCATTGCTTCATAGTAATTAGAAATGATGGTTCACATCACAGAAGGATTCTTTAATACACACAAGCGCTCCAAAATCAGGGTTTGATTGAATTTTCAGTACCTCCAACACATGTAAGTTTTTATTTGTTTAATGCGAGGGAGGAGACAACTAAGCTTCGATATAAATTTGAGGAGCCTCTGTGCATCGTATGGCCATTAGATGACAAAACATTTGTGAAATGAAACTGTAAGTCAGTGGAGGAAAAATGCCTTTAAAAACAGCCTCTCTTTCCCTCTCTTTAAAGGAAAAGGCAGAATTGTGTATGCTCACAGAGGAGGAAGTAATTAAGAGTCTGATTCTGTTAGGAAATTGTAGAAGAAATATCATTTGAAAGCCCGAGAGATACTGGAGGGTTTGAGTCCTGGTGCTCTTATTATAAATCAGTGGCCTTTGGCAAGACATAAACTTTTCTAAACCTTGGTTTTCTTATCTGTACTATAGTTCTAGTAAGACTTATCTGCCCATTTTCACAGGGTTACTATGAGATTCACGTGTGACTGTACATGTGAAGTTGTTTTGTAGTCTGTAAAATATTACATAAATATGATTTATTATTATTGCCCTAGTTGAAATACTAACAGCTTTTAATGACCATAACTAGATTGAGATGTCTTCAGTCATATGGTCAAATTAGGATTTATTGTGTGGCAGATGCTGTATGAGAATTAATCTACTATCTTATCTAAGATTATCTAGAAATATATATTTTTAAAGAAAATTTAGCCATTTTTAAGCATGTGTGAATTGAACTGGTGCCCACAGGCACTGGCTTTCTTAAACTCAGGTCCTCTCTCCACCCTATTTTGATTTGGAGGGCTGTCTTCTCCTTGGCTCCAAACCACAAATTAACTTTTTTGACCAGGCATGAAAAGTGTCCTAACTTGTGGCTGGACAATGCACAGAGAGGTAATAGTAGAGCTCATATATACTTGTCTCTTGTCACCAAGAAAAATAAGAGAAGGAAGAGCAGTGGCTTGAACAGCTGGTGTAACCAGATCTGTGACTTATTTGGGTAAAGGGAGGAGTTGAGTGAAATCGTCAACCAATAAGTGTTCTAATCAGGTGGCAAACTCTTCCAAGCTCAGCTTGAAAGATCACTTCTGGCCTTGCACACAATGGATATTCAAAAAATATGTACTGTATTTGTTGAATGGAAGGATAATATTGAGCACCTTGAAATTCCCCCTACCCCAAACACTGCTAATTAGTTCTCTCTTCACACCCAAAATAATACTAATAATATGGTTTGTACTTCTGAGAGTGATGATTCACCGTTATCATGTTACACATATATACAGATCTAAGCACAAAAAGAGAAATATTTATCTTTTTACTTTTACATAGTTTTAAAATATAATTTTAGCACCTTTTCATTCATTTTTCCATGTTTTTGAACAAAGTTATAATGATGGTATTCACAGATCTTTGTTTCTGAATTTTTCTCATTAAAATTATAAAAATTCTTAAAAACATTTTTCAGGTTGTCACATTGTCTTCATAAACACTTTCAAATAGCTATAAAACACTTCATTGCATATGTTAAGCTGTTAGATATACTCAACCATTCTCCTCTTAAATATTTAGGAAATTTCTGGGCCAGGCACAGTGGCTCATGCCTCTAATCCCAGCACTTTGGGAGGCCGAGGGGGGCGGATCATGAGGTAAGGAGATTGAGACCATCCTGGCCAACATGGTGAAATCCCATCTCTACTAAAAATATAAAAATTAGCTGGGCATGGTGGTGGGCACCTGTAAACCTAGCTACTTGGGAGGCTGAGGCAGGAGAATGACTTGAACCTGGGAGGCGGAGTTTGCAGTGAGCCAAGATCACGCCACGGCACTCCAGCCTGGTGACAGAGCAAGACTCTGTCTCAAAAAAAAAAGAAAAGAAAAAAAAAGAAAGGAAATTTCTAATTTCTCTAATTTCCCACCATTATAGATCATGGTGCAATGAGCAACTCTGCAATATGGCTTGATAGTTAGCTTCTAAACCAAACTGTATATTGTTAAGCCTTTTGAAAAGTGTATTTTTATTTTCTAGGAAAATATCTATTACTTACTATTTCCCATTTAAAAATATTTCCACCAGTCCCTTGCCCCAAAATGATAGCAAAAATACTAAAGGATAAATGACTTACATAAGGTACTGAAGTTAAGTAAAGATTAAATATCAAAAATCCCTTTTTTTCTCTAGCCCAAGTGCATTACTAAAGCACTAGATAACATCAGACAAAAGATAGTGCCTTCTGGCCGGGCGTGGTGGTTCATGCCTGTAATCCCAGCACTTTGGGAAGCCAAGGTGGGTGGATCACACCTGAGGTCGGGAGTTCGAGACCAGTCTGACCAACATGGAGAAACCCTGTCTCTACTAAAATACAAAATCAGCCAGATGTGATGGCGCGTGCCTGTAATCCCAGCTACTCCGGAGGCTAAGGCAGAAGAATCGTTTGAACCCGGGAGGTGGAGGTTGCGGTGAGCCGAGATGGTGCCATTAAACTCCAGCCTGGGCAACAGGAGTGAAACTCTGTCTCAAAAAAAAAAAAAAATAGTGCCTTTCATGATCATCATCATCATCAAAATTATCTTCCTTATCATCATGCTAGTGATGCATTTATTAAGAACAAAGTGAAGCATGGCAACGAAAGAGTAAATGCAGAAATGAGTGGCAGCACCAATTATTTTTTATTTAGGTATTTGCATATTTGCTACATGCTGGACACTGTGCTAGACACTTGGGATATGGTAAATTATGAAAACGCAAGTATCACGTTTGATTTGTCAAGGAACTGGTCAACTCTTATCCTCATGTTGAAATAAAGTTTAACCTTATTCTATAGTTTTTTGGACTCCCCATTATTCAAACATTTATCTATTCAAGGTCCTTGTCTGTTTTGCTACTCTTCAGTTGCTAATGGCGACCCAACCCTGGCTCTGGGAATTTTCTCCATACTGGTTCAGCAAGTCAGGGCAGGTTCTGCCCCAAGGGCTTCTGGGACCACAGTCCTTTAACTTAGCCACCCCACCAAGTTTCTAACTGTACATCTTTGCTGGAATCAGTCATTCAGACCAAGTCAGCAACTCAGAGGTAGGGCTGAGAAAAGCAGCTGAGGTTTTCCTGAGACAAAAATGGCAGATGAATGAATAGCAGGGGCAAAATCCACTGGGCTAGGCATGTACGGAACACTCCTGCATGGAGAACACTTTGTCAGGCATGGGAAAAACAAAAAGAAAGTGAAGTTCTCTTAGACTTGTTCTCAAAGAGCTTGCAATCTTGCTAAAGAGTTGAGTCCAGAAGTAGCTGAAATTGTAGTGAGTGGTGAGAAATTATCTAACAAACTTCATAGTACACTAATGGGTGCTGAAAGAGGAATGGGCAAAATCATCTAAGGGTCATTATGCTCTCAACAAGGAATTGTGGCCTTCTTAGGAGCAGTTTCATAAGGAAATTTTTTTTTTGAGATGGAGTTTCGCTCTGTTGCCTAGGCTGGAGTGCAGTGGCATGATCTCAGCTCACTGCAACCTCCACCTGCTGGGTTCAAGCAATTCTCCTGCCTCAGCCTCCTAAGTAGCTGGGATTGCAGGTGCACGCCACCACGCATGGCTAATTTTTGTACTTTTAGTAGGGATGGGGTTTCACCATGTTGGCCAGGCTGGTCTCAACCTCCTGACCTCAGGTCATCTGCCTGCCT
>NW_012101255.1:3919319-3920495 GCF_000951045.1 Mandrillus leucophaeus
TTTTTTTTTTTTTTTACATGGTTTCATTGTATATATTTGGACAAAATACTTTCTAACTCATTGATCCAGTTTTCTTATCTTTAGGTCTCCATGAGACAAAACAGCCATATTTGTTGAGTGCTTTAGTATGTTAAGCAGGCTTTGTGTGAAGAACTTTATTTGTGGCCGGGCATGATGGCTCAAGCCTATAATCCTAGCACTTTGGGAGGCCAAGGTGGGCAGATCACTTGAGGCTAGGAGTTCAAGATCAGCCTGGCCAACATGATGAAATCCTGTCTCTACTAAAAAAAATTAGCCGGGCATGGTGGTGCATGTCTGTAGTCCCAACTACTCAGGGGGCTGAGGCACAAGAATCACTTGAACCTGGGAGGTGAAGGGGGCAGTGAGCCGAGATTAAGCCATTGCACTCTAGCCTGGGCAACAAAGTGAAATCCTGTCTAAAAAAAAAAAAGAAAAAGAAAAAGACTTTATTTGCATTTTTTTTTATTCTTAGAATACACATTCTGCATTTTAAAACAAAAACATTTCAATATTTTGTGGCTTAAAGCAACATCTATTTTATTTGTTCACAATTCTGCAATCTGGGCTGGGCTTGGCTCTGCAGCTCTGCTGGTCTTATTGGTGATCACTGATGTGTCTGCAGTCAGCTAGTGGGGTTGGCTGAGGCTGGGCTCAGCTCAGGTGCTGGGCAGCAGGACTTTTCCCGCTCTCCAAGTATCTCAGGGCCTTTCCTTCTCCATGTGGTTTATCCAGCAGGGTAACTGGACTTCTTAGTGGCTCAGGTCTCCTAAAAGTACAAACTGAAAGCTTCTATGCCTTCCTAGGAGATGGGATGGGAAAGGCAGGGAAGTGGCACAACTTCACTGCTGCATTTTCCTGGTTAAGGCAAATCACTGGCCCAGTCCAGATTAAGTGGAAGGGGCTACATAAAGGTATTGATAACATGAGGCTGGGCCATTGAAAGGCTGCAATGTAGCAGAGAGACTACCACAATATTATTTCCAATTTGTAAATGAGCAAACTGTGACTTAGGAATGCTAAGCTACTGGCATAATGTAGCGGGTAGAGCCAGCTTCAAAGATTGTGTTCTAAATCACATATCAACAAATAAAACAAGTATGTGTTTTCACCTAGAATCCTGTGCAGTCCAGAAATTTTTTTTTTTTTTTTTTTTTT
>NW_012101255.1:3921465-3922996 GCF_000951045.1 Mandrillus leucophaeus
AGCTATTCGGGAGGCTGAGGCAGGAGAATTGCTTGAACCCAGGAGGCGGAGGTTGCAGTGAGCCCAGATCATGCCACTGCACTCCAGCCTGGGCAATAGAGTGAGAATCCATTTCAAAAAAAAAAAAAAAAAAAAAGGATGATACATGTATGCCTGCCTTCGTCTAAGGCGGCCCTAATTTTTTCCAGTCTGTGAGGAGTCTGGAATTGGAGCACACCTCCAAGTACAGATAACAGGTGAGGTGGCTCACTTTGGTGGGTGTTGTTCTGTTTTGGGTATGGATGTAGCCATTCAGGAAGTGGCCCCAACATTCTCCTACCTTTTCCGAGGCAAAACTATCAGTGGCCTTGTCTTTTCCTTAAACTTTTCTCCTTCAAGACAGCTCCAGATTTTAACTTTGACTTTATTTTACCCTATAAAAATATTAAGGGAGGCTGCGCGCAGTGGCTCATGCCTGTAATCCCAGCAGTTAGGGAGGCCGAGGCGGGTGGATCACCTGAGGTCAGAAGTTGAGACCAGCCTGGCCAACATGGTGAAATCCCGTCTTTACTTTTGAAAAATACAAAAATTAGCTGGGCGTGGTGGTGGCAGGCGCCTTAATCCCAGCTACTTGGGAGGTAGAGGCAGGAGAATTGTTTGAACCCGGAAGGCGGAGGTTGCGGTGAGCCGAGATGGAGCTATTGCACTAAAGCCTGGGGGACAAGAGCGAGACTTCCCTAAAAAAAAAAAAAAAAAAGAAAGAAAGAAAGAAAGAAAAAAAGAAAAATTAAGGCACAATACGTGAACTTGAAGAACATACAGTTCTGTTTTAACACTTATGTAATCAGCCCGGTGCTGTGCGAAGTGCTTTACATTGTCTCATTTGATTTACTTAATAAACTCCTATTTGAATCAAACGGGGTGGGGTAGGGGTTTCCTGGAATTTGGCTTACCTCGCCATCTCCCCCCACCCTTTTCCTTCAGTGGAAAGGGAACCAGAGAGAAAAGAAATTGAGCTGCTCTGAAGGGCAAGGCCTCCTCCCACTTCCCGCAGCTGTTTCGCCAGGCTTGACCTTCTTCCCTTAGCTAGAGGCAGGGGGTCTCCACCCCTCGCCCAGATCTAGTCGGTGGGAAGGTGGGTGGCTTTTTTCGGGTCATTGGCGCACCCTCCCTACTCCCAGCCACCTGCTCGGGTTCCATCCCAGCTCCAGGCTCCCTGGAGGGCGGCAGGGACATTCCAATCCTCCCACAACCCTCACGGATGTTGCGGGGGAGGGGGGCGCAACTGCTCTTCTCTTCCAGCACCCAGCTTTGACCCGGTTTCTTCTCAATCCCTAGTGGCCTGAGTCACCCCCGTAGAGGAAATTAAGGATTGATGAATGGTTTGAAAGTTGTTTACAACCCACCCGTTGGCGAAGCCGCATCTCCAGTGACAGAGGCACTTTCTGGGCACCGTCTGTGCTCTAGCAGACAATTGAGAGCCAGGCAGCCAAGATGCCTCCTCGCCAGACCAAATATGGTCACAAGAGCTAAGCAGCCTCTCGTGGAAAGG
>NW_012101255.1:3924176-3925684 GCF_000951045.1 Mandrillus leucophaeus
TTTCACCATGTTGGCCAGGCTGGTCTCAAACTCCTGACCTCAGGTGATCTGCCTGCCTTGGCCTCCCAAAGTACTGGGATTACAGGCATGAGCCACTGCACCTGGCCTCATAAAGAAATTTAAGCTGCTTCTAGCCCTGCAGCTATTTACAATCCAGCTGGGGAGGCAAGAGATTCTGAGGTGAATGTTACAATACAATATAGGCTGTGCATAGTGACTCACATCTGTAATCTCAGCACTTTGCGAGGCCGAGGTGGGTGGATCACCTGAGATCGGGAGTTCGAGATTAGCCTGGCCAACATGGTGAAACCCCATCTCTACTAAAAGTACAAAAATTACCCAGGCGTGATGGCAGGCACCTGTAATCCCAGCTACTTGAAAGGCTGAGGCAGGAGAATCTCGGCCTCCGCCCGGGAGGCGGAGATTGCAGTGAGCTGAGATTGCGCCATTGCACTCCAACCTGGGCGACAGAGCGAGACTCTGTCTCAAAAAACAGTATAAGGCAGTGTTTGGTTACATGTTTGATTACACGTGGAAAGAGTGAAAAAGACAAGAACAAGGAGAATTTAGGAAGAAGGGAGAGATTACTAAACGCCTGTCAATGGAGTTTGGAGGACAATTTTGAGCAGAATTCAAATAGCAGAGTTCAGATAAGTGTAGTAAAGAATTAGGCAAAATATGCTTGGGTCAGAGCCTGGCTGAAGTGGGAGAAAGACACTTTATTAGGGGGCCATGTAAGAACCAGGGTCAGAAAGCTATGAAGATGGCAGTGTGTTGGGAAACCTTTAGTGCTGGATTGATAGCTTTGACTTATATACTTGTGAACAGTTGTTAAAAAAAACTTCCGAGCTAGGTAATGACATCATAAAAGAAGGAGACCAGAAAACAGAGACTGGAGGCAGAGAAACCAGTTAGGAGGCCACTTCAAGCATTTTGAGATAAGGTCCTGTCCTGAGAGTGGGAAGCGAGGTATGGATTTTTGGGGACACCAGAAGAAAGAACCAATAGCACTTGACACTGATTGGATGTGAACAGAGGGAAGAGAAAGGGATGACTCAAGAGAAGCTTCAGTAGGAAGTGTGTTGAGGGGAGGATTTAGAAGCAGGCGATGGACTTTGTTGGAAAGTGTTTGCAAATGGAAAGATTTACATATCTATCAGCAGGAGTATGCTCTCAACTGATTATCTTATAAAAGCTGTGGAGTTTCTCTATGAGATAGTCAGACAAACGGTATCACAGGATTTAAAATGGCAATACCAGGGAGCAACTCCACACACAGGATGCACTCTAGAGAATGTGCTCTGGTCTAGAGTTACAAACCCTGGGCTGAATCTCAGGATTTTTTTTTTTTTTTACATGGTTTCATTGTATATATTTGGACAAAATACTTTCTAACTCATTGATCCAGTTTTCTTATCTTTAGGTCTCCATGAGACAAAACAGCCATATTTGTTGAGTGCTTTAGTATGTTAAGCAGGCTTTGTGTGAAGAACTTTATTTGTGGCCGG
>NW_012101255.1:3929559-3930741 GCF_000951045.1 Mandrillus leucophaeus
GCTCTGTCGCCCAGGCTGGAGTGCAGTGGCCGGATCTCAGCTCACTGCAAGCTCTGCCTCCCGGGTTCACGCCATTCTCCTGCCTCAGCCTCCCGACTAGCTGGGACTACAGGTGCCTGCCACCTCGCCTAGCTAGTTTTTTTGTATTTTGTAGTAGAGACGGCATTTCACCGTGTTAGCCAGGATGGTCTCGATCTCCTGACCTTGTGATCCGCCCGTCTCAGCCTCCCAAAGTGCTGGGATTACAGGCTTGAGCCACCGCGCCCGGCCACGGTCCAGAAATTATACACTTATTCACTGTGCTGCCTCTTATGGGCAGTACCTGATACATACAAGACACCTGTAAATGTTATTTAATCTGAAGCTATTGTTAGAATGGCTGGGACAACAGCAAATCTTTTGAATTATTCACTATTACATCTTATATGCTATTTGAGAACTGGGAGTTTTTCAGTTATCCTGTGTTAAGGGCAATTTCTGTTTCAGACATGTACTTCATCTGTTGCACTATCTATTTCTTGAAGCTTGGAAAGAAACGAAGACTGCATCCTTGCCCATCCAGTTCCAATCCTGATTCTCACCTTTCTTCTGGGGTGAGGACCTTCCTGGAGTATAGCTGGCCTCAAGTTTTCATCCTTTAATCATCAAGTCAGCCTCGTGACTTCTGAATTACTATCATTAGGTTCCAGTCACTTCCTCTAGTTTGATAGCTTATTTCCTCCATTGTTGCAACTGTCATGGCTTCTGAGAGTAGCTTGCAGATACTCTGCTTTCCAAGGAGTGACCTGTACTAGCTTCCCCTCTCCTTTTGCCGGTCCTATGGGCAGAGGACTTGCTTCACGGAAAACATCTGGTTTCAAAGGCTCCCGAAAGGAGCTGTCCTCTGCTTACGTTTGAAGATGATACATGGCCAGGAGTGGTGTCTCATGCCTGTAATCCCAGCACTTAAGGAGGCCAAGGCAGGCAGATCACTGGAGATCAGGAGTTTGAGACCATCCTGTTTAACATGACTAAACCCCATCTCTACTCTAATTTTTTGGCTAAAGTACAAAAATTAGCCACGTGTGGTGGTGGGTGCCCGTAATCCCAGCTATTCGGGAGGCTGAGGCAGGAGAATTGCTTGAACCCAGGAGGCGGAGGTTGCAGTGAGCCCAGATCATGCCACTGCACTCCAGCCTGGGC
>NW_012101255.1:3935281-3936710 GCF_000951045.1 Mandrillus leucophaeus
CCTCGGCGCCTGGCTGCAGGGGAGGGCGTGGTGTCCAGGACCGGCCCTTCCTAGGCCTGAGCCCCTCATCCGCGTGCCCTCCGCCACCCCCGGCCTTGGTTTCGGTCCACAAGCCCTTGATGAAACAGGCTCAGGCCACTTTCCCTTTGATCCCGCCCCAAGTCCGTGGTAAACTCAAAGGAACGCAGACGCAGGGCTCCGCGGGAGAGGTCCGCGTGGCCGGGAGCAGTGGGTGGGGGGCACCCGTCTCCTCTTACCCAGTAAAGTACCCATCACGCCCAGGCTTTTCTGGAGCCGGAGTGGGAGGAGGAGGAGGAGGAGGAGGAGGAGGAAGAGGAGGGGCGAGCGGGGCCCGGCCGGCTCGGGACTAGGAGGTCATACATAATTCAACAGCTCAACTTTCGGGCCCGCCTCTTTCCTGGGGGTGGGAGTTTGCTCCAAACTTTGTTTATGGGACAGTCCGGGAGCTGCTGCGGCCGCGCTGTCTGCTTCTCCTGCGCCTCCTTTTCGCCCAGCGCGAGCTCCTTAGGCCAGCTCGGGGGATGTGAGAGCCGAAGCCCCTAGACTGCCAGGCACCGAGTCGGGTCAGGATTTGTCAGCCAAGCCTCGGCTCCAGCTCCGCAATCTCGGGACTCACCCGAGCGACCCAGGCCCGACGGCAAGTTCGGGCGGGACGGCGGCCGCCTCACGCTCAGGCTCAGCTTCGCTGCCCGCCCAGGTAGTGCCCGCTGGAGCTCGCGCGCTCACCCGGCACCACTCCAGGGCTCCAGGCTCCCCAGGCTTCCGGAGTCGAGAAGTGGTGGAGTTGGCTCGGGCTGAACTTCTTTCGGGGGGCTGCCTGTCCCGGAAAGCTGCGACCTTTCCTTTGCCATCCTGCGGTTCAGCAAGCCTCGAGTGCAGTTACTCCCTCCACCCCTCGCCCTTCCTTCTCCTCCTCCCGGCAACTTCTTTGCTTCAAGAAAGTTGCATAATTCTCGAGGCCAGGAGGGACCCCTCCCCCATCCTGCTGGTCTTACCGCTGAGTGTCTGGGATCTCCAGGCGGGCAATTATCTGTCTCCTCGTTTCCTTTTCCCTCTATTCTTCCTCCCACCATCTCGCCCTCTCACCCTATAACCCTTTTACCCACTTCCTCCGACTTTAAACAAAAGACTGATCTGACCTTCTTTTTGCAGAAGATGAATCCGGCCTCGGCGCCCCCTCCGCTCCCGCCGCCTGGGCAGCAAGTGATCCACGTCACGCAGGACCTAGACACAGACCTCGAAGCCCTCTTCAACTCTGTCATGAACCCGAAGCCTAGCTCGTGGCGGAAGAAGATCCTGCCGGAGTCTTTCTTCAAGGAGCCTGATTCGGGCTCGCACTCGCGCCAGTCCAGCACCGACTCTTCGGGCGGCCACCCGGGGCCTCGACTGGCTGGGGGTGCCCAGCATG
>NW_012101255.1:3940425-3942935 GCF_000951045.1 Mandrillus leucophaeus
AAAGTCTCACTCTGTCACCTACGCTGTAGTGCAGTGGGACAATCTTGGCTCCCTTGCAACCTCCGCCTCCCGGGTTCAAGCAGTTCCCCTGCCTCAGCCTCCCGAGTAGCTGGGATTACAGGCACCCACCACCATGCCTGGCTAATTTTTGTATTTTTAGTAGAGTGGAGGTTTCACCATGTTAGCCAGGCTGGTCTCGAACTCCTGACCTCAAGTGATCCGCCTGCCTCGTCCTCCTAAAGTGCTGGCATTACAAGCTTGAGCCACCATGCCCAGCCCTACATAATTTCTAAACTGTGTTTATGAATATATACACACATACGTATGGTATATGATCAGCATTAACTGCGATTATTAAAAATATGAAATAAGAGCTAAGCTTGCCTAATATCTGAGGAAAACTAGATGAAAAAGACCCTGAAACAAAAGCAAAACAAAAAAATTGCTTTTACACATTGTGTTTGGAGTGATTGGAGTAGCACAGAACTGCCTGTGAACAAGGGCAAAAGCGGAATTAGCCTTGGATTTAGAGAAAGTTGCCGTGATCTCTCTGCCCACCCCCCCAACCACAACCACTCTCCAATCCAAAGCAGAGTGCATCTTCATTTCACTCTGGGTAGTCAATGAAAATGACAGCTGAAAAAAATGTGTAAGTAGTAGGCTGGCCTGATCTGGTGCTATCCCTGGAAGTTTTTTGGCCAAGTGACTAAGAGAGGTTAAGAATTTGTCAGTGACTATTGTCTTTCAGGATAAGCAATCTGCCAAGAGTTCTCTGAATTTCTTGCAGAGTTTGTTTAAAGTTGTAATAAGGTAAATGTCGTACACTTTGTTACACAGCCTCAAAAGGTAATATATTTCAGTGGATTAAGTAGAAGCTTGCAAAATGATGGTGACTCACTCAGAGTTAATTTTCATTAAGTCTGTTTATTACTTTACTTGCCATCTATGAAATAGGGCTGGGGCTAGCAGATAAATCTTTATTTTATTTTATTTTATTTATGTATTTTTTTGGCTGGGATAGAGATGGGGTTTCACTATGTTGCCTAGGCTAGTTTCAAACTCGTGGACTCAAGTGATTCTCCTGCCTTGGCCTCCCAAAGTGCTGGGATTACAGGCATGAGCTACCATGCCCAGCCAAAAGAAGAATCTTTTTCTTGACTTTGTTGGGAGTTGAGGGCTTTATAAGTTAGAAATCAAAGGATTTTAGAATGACAAGGGTCACTTTTGTTTTGTTTAGTTTTTGACTAGAAAACTGAGGCCAGGGAAGGGTGATGATAGGAACTTGGGAAAGTCATGTGGTTATTTAATGGTGGACCCTGGACTGGACCTCTAATCTGTTGCTGTCTACTTAGGGAACACTTTTCCTTTTTCCCCACCCCACCTTTCCCCCATGTCACTTCCTTAGCTAAACAATGAACTTAATGGGAAATAGAGCCTGGACATCTAAGAAGCTTTAAAAAAGCCTTTTGTCATTTTCTCAGGTAAGATTGTTGCTAGGTATATGATGTAGTCACTTTCTGGAACCTCCCGAAGGCACCTTTCCTGACCATTTACACCTTTCCTGTGGTGTTCAGATGTCCTGTGGTATTCAGATATTCCTTTAGAGTAATAATGACCAGGGCATGGTGGTGCCTATCTGCAGACCCTCCCACCCCCACCCGATCTCTAAATAAAAAGTTCTTAAAAATTGGAGTAACAATGAAACAGATTGAATGTTAAAACACATAGCCTCTGAAAACCACTGTGTTCATTCATTATTCCTGCTGTCCTCTAATTCTCATGAATCAGGCTGAGATGTTGAGCAACCTGACACACTGATTGAATACCGATCACATTAAATTTTTAAAAGGTCTCTGATTATAAATAGAATACATGCTTTTACAGAAAATGGGGAATTATAAAGAAGAAAGTTATCTAGCTTCAGTAGAATTTCCCATCTTTACTCTTTTGCAAACATTCTTATAAAAATCTTTCATTTGAATAACGTGATTTTATAAGAAAAAAGATTTTATCCTCCTCTTAAATACAATTCCAACTATAATATTTGACTGTTACGTCTAATTTTTAGTGACAATTTTAGTGTTCTGCCTTTTCTGAAATGTGTGACAGAAAATTGTTTTTGTCCAAGTGATCCATGCACTTGGTAACAAATCCAATATACAGGAGGACTTTTGTTGAAAAGCAGTGGTTTCCTTCACCTCCTCAAGGCTCACAGACGGAACCTTTCAATTTTTTTCAACTGTTTCCATATTTAATTCTTAGACTGTTACTTTCTTAAGCCTAAGTAATATGCTTTTACCACCATGTTTTGATTTATCAACTTTTAGCACCTGATATGAAAGTGAGAATGTAGCTCTTTAAGCTAGTTTTCTTTTTTCTCTCCCAGGTTTGATGTTTATTACACTTTAGGTTTGTCTGTTAGGTCACCTTTTTTTTAATAATCACTTTTTTTTTTTTTTTTTGAGACGGAGTCTCGCTCTGTCGCCCAGGCTGGAGTGCAGTGGCCGGAT
>NW_012101255.1:3945555-3948084 GCF_000951045.1 Mandrillus leucophaeus
AGCCAGGCCCTTTGGGATGTGACACTAAGATAAATGAGAGAAAAGCTGTGAAGCTTGGGGAACAGAGGGACTTTTGGTGAAGTAGGTGGTCTGCAGTTTCTGTCTTCTTGGGAAAAGCAAGCTGGAAAAGTGAACAGTGGCTGGTAGGCCGTAGTGCTCCCAGCTGGGTGACATAATGACCACACAGCACAGTGATGTAATTAGCAACTGTGTGGTGAAGTAGCTGTGGGCTGGACAAATCAATCGTGTGGAAATTGTGTCAGGAGTTTTATTACATTAAACTTGTTAACCTAAAATACCATCAAATCACAAACCTGCTCCTCTTCCTTTCACATTGTTCCAGCTTTTTGATGTCATGAATTTTACATTAGTTCAAATTATCACATTACACCCCACAGAAAAATATATTCTCAAACACTAGAGGAGATTGTTTCAATTGCGGTACCCTAAGATAACTACATTCCTCAGGAGAAACCAAGCTGGAACTTGAAATGTTCCATCGAGGTCATAGGGTCAGACTATCAAAGATGGAGGTTGTGCCAGCCTGACCACTTGGTTCAGGATTGCCTGCACTGCCAGTGAGGGAAACTCCTCTCCTAAAAAACTGACTTAGATTTCATTTTAAAGCCTATATTTCTTTAGTAGAGTAGCCTTAGTTCAAAAGACTATGTACAATTTTAAAACTTTAATCAAGCCTTTCTTTGGCACTAATATTTGATGCTTTGATTGCTATGAGAGAGCTTTAAGAATGAATACACAGTGATGGATGAAGTTTACTATAGTGAACCCTTTGACTCATACCAGTGACCAATTCTTATTCCTTCCCCATCTCAAGGCTGTTAGTATCTTGTTCAAGGAGTTCTTTTTGTGTTTCTGAGGTTGGTATAATGCTGAGATTCTGAAACAGACTTGATGGTCGTTTATGCCACGGCTGGTCTTCTCTGGGTTATTGAGTGATAGTTTGTACATGTGCTCAGTCCTTTGACTTCTAAGTAGCGGGTGGAGTCAAGTATGTGATGTAATAACATGACTTTTTTTTTTTTTTTTTGAGACAAAGTCTCACTCTGTCACCTACGCTGTAGTGCAGTGGGACAATCTTGGCTCCCTTGCAACCTCCGCCTCCCGGGTTCAAGCAGTTCCCCTGCCTCAGCCTCCCGAGTAGCTGGGATTACAGGCACCCACCACCATGCCTGGCTAATTTTTGTATTTTTAGTAGAGTGGAGGTTTCACCATGTTAGCCAGGCTGGTCTCGAACTCCTGACCTCAAGTGATCCGCCTGCCTCGTCCTCCTAAAGTGCTGGCATTACAAGCTTGAGCCACCATGCCCAGCCCTACATAATTTCTAAACTGTGTTTATGAATATATACACACATACGTATGGTATATGATCAGCATTAACTGCGATTATTAAAAATATGAAATAAGAGCTAAGCTTGCCTAATATCTGAGGAAAACTAGATGAAAAAGACCCTGAAACAAAAGCAAAACAAAAAAATTGCTTTTACACATTGTGTTTGGAGTGATTGGAGTAGCACAGAACTGCCTGTGAACAAGGGCAAAAGCGGAATTAGCCTTGGATTTAGAGAAAGTTGCCGTGATCTCTCTGCCCACCCCCCCAACCACAACCACTCTCCAATCCAAAGCAGAGTGCATCTTCATTTCACTCTGGGTAGTCAATGAAAATGACAGCTGAAAAAAATGTGTAAGTAGTAGGCTGGCCTGATCTGGTGCTATCCCTGGAAGTTTTTTGGCCAAGTGACTAAGAGAGGTTAAGAATTTGTCAGTGACTATTGTCTTTCAGGATAAGCAATCTGCCAAGAGTTCTCTGAATTTCTTGCAGAGTTTGTTTAAAGTTGTAATAAGGTAAATGTCGTACACTTTGTTACACAGCCTCAAAAGGTAATATATTTCAGTGGATTAAGTAGAAGCTTGCAAAATGATGGTGACTCACTCAGAGTTAATTTTCATTAAGTCTGTTTATTACTTTACTTGCCATCTATGAAATAGGGCTGGGGCTAGCAGATAAATCTTTATTTTATTTTATTTTATTTATGTATTTTTTTGGCTGGGATAGAGATGGGGTTTCACTATGTTGCCTAGGCTAGTTTCAAACTCGTGGACTCAAGTGATTCTCCTGCCTTGGCCTCCCAAAGTGCTGGGATTACAGGCATGAGCTACCATGCCCAGCCAAAAGAAGAATCTTTTTCTTGACTTTGTTGGGAGTTGAGGGCTTTATAAGTTAGAAATCAAAGGATTTTAGAATGACAAGGGTCACTTTTGTTTTGTTTAGTTTTTGACTAGAAAACTGAGGCCAGGGAAGGGTGATGATAGGAACTTGGGAAAGTCATGTGGTTATTTAATGGTGGACCCTGGACTGGACCTCTAATCTGTTGCTGTCTACTTAGGGAACACTTTTCCTTTTTCCCCACCCCACCTTTCCCCCATGTCACTTCCTTAGCTAAACAATGAACTTAATGGGAAATAGAGCCTGGACATCTAAGAAGCTTTAAAAAAGCCTTTTGTCATTTT
>NW_012101255.1:3949427-3951759 GCF_000951045.1 Mandrillus leucophaeus
AAGGTCTCTCTGTGTCACCCAGGCTAGAGTGCAGTGGGAATCATAGCTCACTGCAGCCTCAAACTCCTGGGCTCAAGTGATCCTCCCACCTCAGCTTCCCAAGTAACTAGTACTATAGGTTTGCACCACCATGTTTGGCTAATTTATTTAACTTTTTTGTAGAGACAAGGTTTCCTGTGCTGCCCAGGCTGGTCTCAAACTCCTGGCCTCAAGCAATCCTCCCACATCGGCTTCCTAAAGCCGTAGGATTACAGGTGTGAGCCACCACATCTGGCTTTTGTCAACTTTTGATAGTATTTCTTGATTCCTTATGGTGTATGTCAGTAATGTTTGGACTGCTACCAGTTCTACCCTTCACTCTTTGACAATGTTGCTTTCACGTTGCCAAAGCCCTGAACCCATAACCTGTATTTGTGCTTTGCCCCAAAGTTGACCATCTTATTCATATATGATTCTTAAAGTTGAAAATCCATAGGCAACATTTACATGACTACAATTCTGTGAAATGATTCATTGCCTTGTGTGTTGGGATTGGATTTTAGACTTGCACTGTGGGTCTGGTATTAGGATTCCTGGGCCATTCAAAGGACGAGGTATCTAGCCCTAAAGTCAAATGGGTTTTTTTGGTTTCTCACTCTTCATCAGTTGTTTAAATTTGTCTTACCTTGTAGTGTTTTCATATTTGGACCATGACTTTCTTAAATTTTTTCCCTATTATTTCTGATTGCCTTTTAATGTGTTCATGCATTATTTGCCATTATTATGATCTCAAAAGTTTTCTAGGCTCTCAATCTTGTCTAACCTATCAAGTCTTCTTCGTCTAAGCTGTATGCCAAGATTTCTTTCTTGTTCTGTGCCGTTCTGAACTGATTATTCACTAGGCCCACTACAGAGCTGTCATCCTGGGACTTCTTTCCATAGCTGGAAGTGCGGTTTCCTTTTCCCGTGTCTTCCTGTTTGTTTGGTTTATCCCTCATTTTGCTGCAGTACATGCTTGAGTAACTTCTTAATAAATGGTTTGTAGGAGGTAAGTTTTTCAAGTCCTTTTCTATCTGAACGTATTTACTTAAAAATTGTTCTGACTCTGGCTTGTTTTTTCTGTTTATCTTTGAATGACAGTATTATGTAGCTGTTTTCAGAAGGGCCTTTTGTTATTCAAAAAATACTGTTTGCTACCTCAGTTGTCTGTAATGTGAAGAGAGTGATACCTGTTGCCTGGTGGTTTGAAAGATGAACATATTTAGAGCATCTGGCACACAGGAGATGTTCAGTACAAGTTAGTTCTTGCTTCCCCTTCTCTCTCTCCCAACACGCATAGCCTATTTACCCAGCCAAAATCAGAAGCAGAAACCTTGGCAATAGGGGTCAGGTGATTTTTGACTCTGGATTACAGCTGTAGCTTTGAGGGACAACCTGGATCTGGAGTTGAAAGTCGGTTTTAAGTTTAAAATAAGGACTTAGAGTCAACTTTCCTGGTTAAGAGAAACCTAAATAGGAATGCTCACTGTAAGTGCCCTTTTGCTTCAGCATCTTGGGCAGAGGATACTCAACTCCATCTGATCAGTGTCTAGTTTTTATTGTTTGGAATCTAGATTGTCACTACAAATTGAGCTGTTTTTGTGTATGGGATAGGAGAGGAAGAGGAAATGGAGAAGGGGGAGAGATGAGCAGGAAAGGTAATTGACATTTGTTGATTACCTGCTGAATGCCAGACAAGGCAGAGAGTGAGTGTCAGTGCATCCCAGAGAGATAGCAACAGAATTGTATGCGTATGGAACTTTTTCATAACCGTAGTTGCTTTTACATATATTATTTCTTTTAACCCTCACAGTGATCCTGTGAACAGGTATATATTATTACCTCGTTTTACTGTTGAGTAAACTGAGGCTCACTGAGGTTAAGTAAATGTCCTGGGGTCACATAACAGGTGAGTGGGAGAGATGGGATTAGAACTCTGTGATTCCAAAACCTGTGTTCCTGTCCTTATGCTGTGCTGTCTCATGCCAGTTGTGTGGCCCATAATTAGATCTTGTAATTATGTATCCTTGATGATCACATAACTGTGGTGGTGGAGTGGTGGATGGATTTTTAGAGATTGCTTCTGAACTGAGTCTGGGTTATCCTATTTGAAACTGTCATTGATGGTGAGATAGAGACGATGGAAGAAAACCCAAATATACCAGAAATGGGTAGTACACCTCCAGTGCCTATTTATATTTTATTCTCATCAAAATTTCCACTAAGGTGACTCACACCAGTAATCTCATCACTTTGGGGTGCCGAGGTGGGAGGACTGCTTGAGGCCAAGAGTTTGAGACAAGCCTGGGCAACA
>NW_012101255.1:3952681-3954634 GCF_000951045.1 Mandrillus leucophaeus
GGAGGCAGAGGTTGCAGTGAGCCGAGATCGTGCCATTGCACTCCAGACTGGGCAACATGAGCAAAACTCTGTCTCAAAAAAAAAAATAAATAAATAAAAATAAATAAATAAATAAAATCATTGAACTCCTGTGTGTGTTAGCATCGTGAGTATGTCTTAAAAGAAGAAATGTGTGGCTGGCTTTATCACTGCAGGCAGCTGACAGAATCTGGAGAGAGAAGGGGAATACAGACAAACCAGGCCAAAGAGCTGGTTTCGCCCTGTGTGTGGTCCTAGAGCCTCAATCAGCTGCCTTCCATCTTGGTTTGCCAGAAGCCTTTGTAAGGTGTGTCCTCGGTCAGTCAGTCATTTATAATATGACTACAGGTCTGAAATTTGCAGCTGTACAGAATGTCTGTCAGTTTCTCCCGTTGGCTATGCTCCTTCTGGCCTCAGGAACTTGGCACAAGCTGTTTCCTGTGCCTGGAACACTATTTCCCTGCTTTTTGCCTGCTTAACTCCTCCATTACCTTCAGATATCAGTTTTAGATGCCACATCCTGCAGGAAATTTTCCCTGACTTGCAGCCCCCACTCTGGTTTAAATGCTCCTGCTCCTCTTCCCCTAGGCCCTTCTGTTTCCCCAGTCGTTGCTCCACTCCCGTATTACTGTTTCCCGCCCCCCGCCCCGTTTTTTTTACTGCACTGTAACCTTCATCAGGGCAAGAACGATGTTTGTCTTGCTTGGCATTGTATAATTTGAGCACAGTGCCTGGCACATAGTAGGTGTTCGAAAGGAATCGTGTATTACTTATTTTTAGCCATTTTCATTGTAAACTTGCACCCTGGAATTCGTAGGAGTCTTCCATGCTTGGAAGTGGCATTCCATTGTATCTGTGCCCCTTTGACTGCAAGATTAATGTCAGAGCTCCAGATACTAAATACAGTGGAGAGGGAGATGGATAAAGGCTGGGTGTTCAGAGAAGTCTCATAAAGGTGCTTAGACATAAATGGAACCTTCAAAAAATGGGAAAGATATAGGTAGGTGTGCAGACAAGCCTTCCAGGACAAAAGGGATGGGAAGAGAGGTATAGAGGCAGAAATGCTGAGGGTGTGTTTCTGAGACTAAGAGGAGCTTGTACTGACTTGTATTAAAAGATAGGTGTTAGTTGGTAGATGATTATGCATCCGATTGAGGTTCTGGAGCCTCAGCTGGGATGAGCTCATTGACCTTTTGCTAGTGAATGTCAACTTTCTCATCCCTTAGTTTTGAAATACACGAGTCCTAGCTTTTTGTGACCGTAGCATAAGACTCCACCATTGTCACCTATGTGGAGATCCTCCTGGTTGTTTAGAGAACTAAGCGTTTTATACTGACTTAAATGAGTCTGGAAATGATAGTCTTCCTATCTATCCTTTCATAGCTCCATCTATATTCAATTTAGTAAGTACAGTTCCAAAATTGTGGGTGGTCTTTACTTCCCAAGTAAGTGGGATACCAGGCTACCCTTGACTTGGGACCGCCCCTGCTGGATCTATCATTTCTGCTTGTAAATGAATAGCTTTTGAGTCTGCTTGTTCCCAGAATATTCTCTTGTGGTTTTCGGTACTTTTTCAGTTCCGCTGAGGCTGATCAACTAGACACAGACAAACTGAGTTTCTGGAACCGTAGTCATCCCATCAGGGCCCACCTAGGCCCAGTTCCCTGAGGATGCCCTGCCTGAGCAGCCAGTAGCCTCCCTCTCAGGAACACATTTTCTAAACTGGAAAGTTCGTGTTTTCAGGTAACTTCTTTAAATTAAAAAAAAAAAAAAATATTTTAAAGAGGTAATAAATACATTTAAGTCCCAAAAAGCTAAAATAAGTACAAAGGCATTTACTGGGAAGAATCTTTCACTCTCCCCTGGTCCTCTTGTCCCCCTCCCCAGAGCACTAGTTTTTTGTTTTTCCAGAGAAACTGTGTGAGTACAAGCATG
>NW_012101255.1:3954989-4028949 GCF_000951045.1 Mandrillus leucophaeus
CTCCCAAAGTGCTGGGATTACAGGCTTGAGCCACCGCGCCCGGCCAACATCTGTTTTCTTTAAGGACCACATAGTATTCCATTGTTTAGGAATTTAAAGATACATCATGTCCCCTATTGATGAACATTTAAATTGTTTCTTTCTCTTTTGAATTAAAAATTTTATGTGTTCAAACACTGCTGGAGGGAGAAAAATGGAAAAGAAATTCTTCTGATCTTCTCTGAATCCCCCATATAGAAAGTACCACTGTTAACACTTTATTCAGAAATATTCTTTGCACAAAGAACAGCTCTCTAGTTCCCATCTAATTTGTTAGCTAGCTAGTCTGTTATCTAATTTATATGTCATCCACTGTTCTGTCAATCAATCTGCTTATCCTTCTTATACAAGGCTGATGCATGGTCTACCAAATTCAATAACCAGTTAGAGTGGATGCCCAACCAATAAGAACTGATGGCATACTGCTGGGAAGTAACTGATTATATAGCTTAGTGCTACTCAAAGTATGGTCCATGGACTGATGCCAATGTACAATTGTAACTGGCCTATGAAGAGCTAGATACAGAAGTTGAGAGTATTTAGAAACTTTATGGCAAAATGGCATTGCTGTGACATCCAAGTAGGTGACCAATGGAATTATCTTGTGGAACAGGGTAGTTTGGGTGTGTCGATCTTGTGTGGTGAGTCACATGTGGTATGAGCTAGGTATAAGCCATCCACAATAGGACTACATACTGGTCTTGACAGATTGGAAATAAAACCCTGGTCCTTCACCATAGATAGTTTGAGAAGCAGTAATCTGTTTATCTCTCTCAGCGACCTGTCTAATATGTCTGTCATCCATCTCTTTATCCATTCGCCTATGTATCTACTTACCTATCATTTTATTTTTCCATCCATCCTTCTAGCTGTATTTTATGCATCAACCAATTATTCATACCTTTCATTAACTTAATAATAATTCTAAGAGATTGAATCTCAAAATGGAAATCTGTGGCACAAAGGTTATATATAATCTGTTTTCTAGTACATAATATATTTTATGTCTTTGTGACTTCTATGCTAACTCATTATTTTAAAATTTTGCTGTGGCACATCTCAATTCTGAACACTGTACAAAAATCCAATTTCTCTTCTTTTTTGTGACTAGTGTGCTGGTAAGCATTGCCAGCGACAGACTCAGGAGTCAAAACCTGGTGACTGGAGAAAAATACACATGCTGGGTTGTTTATTTAAAAAAATGAATTTATTTTTGATGGCTTTTCTGCAGATTTTAAAATACTGAATATTTTTCTCCTAGTTTGCACTTGCAAAGCGTTTCTTAGCCCAGGTTTTCAAAGGGGCACGTAGCACCTATCACAGTTGAGGCTGCAACTATGATAACCCATCAGAAAGGAGAAAACCCAAGCAAATGGTAAATGTGACTGTAATGAATAAACATAACTTTTACTGACGTCATTTATTTTGGGGGTTGTTTTTAAAAAGCTGGCTTTTGTTATAAAAATAATATATACTCTTACCAAAAAGTCCAAACAGAGCTGAAGGATATAAAGTGAAAAGTAGGGGCCTGGCGATGGTTTATGCCTGTAATCCCAGCATTTTAAGAGGCCATGGTGGGTGGATCACTTGAGGTCAGGAGTTTAAGAGCAGCCTGGCCAACATGGTGAAACCCTGTATCTACTATAATCCCAGCTACCTGGGAGGCTGAGGCATGAGATTGCTTGAACCTGGGAGGTGGAAGTTGGAGTGAGCTGAGATCAGGCCACTGCATTCCAGCCTGGGCAACAGAACAAGACTCTGTCTCAAAAAAAAACCAGAAGTGAACAGTAAAAGTACTACCCACCTCCCAGCACCACACCCCCTCCCCCACCAACCCCAACACACACACTAGGTTTACTCCTCAGAAGTAACTACTGTTCACAATTACTGTGTTATCTTCCAAGGATTTATTATGCATATATGTGTATATGACTTGACTGATAAAAACAGCATTACTTTGTTTTTGCATTGTGGGAAGTCTCTGTTACCGGTTAAGCCTCACATAACCTCAGGGCTGGGTAGAGTACAGATGTGGATTAAATTCTGGAGAACTGGATGCAATGCCTGATGGGATGTCTCAGGTTGAAAAGCCTTATCCGGGTAACCATGATCTAGAGACTGGGATTTGGCTTTGGGGTTCAAGAAAGTGACGTCTCTACTGGCCCAAAACTGGTCAGGTTTTCGAGGACTGTCTGATGTGAGCCATACTGGGGAGAAACAGGGATAGAAATTTTCATTGCTGTTCCAGAAGTATAAGTAGTGACTGCAATATTCTGCCACTCTGGAATGAAGGTACTCATAAGAGTGATTTAATTGCTGAAAAGTTGCTTTAGTGGTGCTGGAAAAGAGAAGAAGTGAAATCATTTTAATCATTGAAGGGATATTAGGAGGTACCTTTGACAGGATTTGGTGATGGATTGGATAAAGGCAGCGAGTAAAGCAGGAGGAAAGGAAGATTTGCAGATTGCTGGCTGTCTAATGTCAGGGCCGGTGGTGCCTCTTAATTGTAGCAAGGAGTACTGGGAGGCTTGGAAGAGGTGGAGAAATTATTTAACATGCTGAGTTTGAAGTGACTTTAAGATGCCCAAGGGAAGTAAATGGGGCGTAGGGGAATGTGTATAATTATTCAAATCCTGGTGTGGTTGAGATTTCTTAGAGAGGTTACAGATAGAGTGAGAAGAAAAGAGAAGTCCTGATGGACCCTGTAAAGAGATGGAGAAAGAACAGAAAGAGAGGTAGGAGGAAATCCAGAGAGTGGAAAGAAAGTCTTTCAAGAAGGAAGAATGGTTAGCTCTGTGGCGTGTTTCTCAGAGGTCAAGGAAGATAAGGACTGAAAAATGTCCAGTGAATGACTTTTCTACGAGGACACTTTCCCAGGATAGGTTGGAACAGGGCCTGAGGTACTAATTCTTATGATAATTCAGATAATTTAGTTTTGAGACAGAGAAAAATGTGGAAAATAAAGATCTCTATTAGATAAGGTGTGAATATACTCCCACAGAGTCCCACGAGTTCCCATATAACCTGTAATGTCTCTCACTTTATTGCTGTATACCACACGTTTGCTTATTTAAGCACCCTATTAAAACGGGGTCCGAAATCAGTGTTTTATAACTAACTGAGATAAGTTATAAGGCTCGGGTGAAAACATGACTCTAATTGATATGATCATCACTTGCTGTGAGGAAAATTACAGTCTCCAATCCTAGCCTGGTAAAATTGTTGTCACAATTTGTAGTGCACAGGACTGTTATTGCTGGCACACGTCATAACTAAATTACAGCCATAAAAATAGCAGATTATGTTTGGAGAGTATCAGTTAAAAATTTGTGGTTCCAAATATTATGTAACTGTAGTTTCAGGTAAATGTTTATCTTTCCTATCTTTGTTTCTCTATTCACCGGAACTGATTTTGATACCTGGCAAAGGGGACTCAGATTAATGCAAGTAACTTCGTCAGGCCAGTTTGCCCTTTCACAATATAAAGTAAATAAAATGTGTTTAATTTTATCAAACTGGTTTGAGTTTGGCTGCATTTTGTAGTTAAAGCTTGTATTGTAGTTAAGAGGCTATTCTGTATTTTGCTAATTTGGGAGCACTTGGTGGCCTTGTTACAGATTTGGGATTTGTAAAGACATGTGAATTTAGTAGGCCGGATTAAGAGTCATAAAAGAAGCCGTAAACTTGAGTGCTGCTCATAAAATTACTTAGGTTTTCTGCATTCTCTAGTGCAACCATCCCCACTTTGTGGGTCTTTGTTTTAGGTACTATGTGAAATATAACCCTATGCATGTGGAACTTTTGGCAAATAAGGATTTCTCTTACAAAATTATATCATCCAACTTATATTTGGGTATTCATGCATTTTAACATAAAATCCAACCATAAAGCTACATTGTAGAAAAACTTGAAGGAAGGAAGGCAGGAATGGAGAAAGCTGATCAGCTACCTAAAAGTTAAGCTGTAACCAAGGGTATGTTTAAAACATCTCTTTTTTACCTAGGCTTTTAAAAAAGTTTAGCTATCTTATCTATCATCTAAGAAAAGTTAAACTTGAGTTATTGATCTTGCATGTCTGCATCCAAAGTATGAAGATGACAGGGACTGTGCTTTGGGCTTTGGAAAACTGTGTTCTCAAGCAAAGGTCCAAGAGCTGTAATCCGTATGGTACACAGTGGAGCCATTGTTCTTTGTATTTGTCTGTTGTTAACTTTTTAATAACTATTAAGTAGTTGGTGATTATTAACAGTAGGAGCAGAGTGTAGGGTCATTATGGACAATTTGGAGTGTCAACATTAAAGAAATGATTTTAAAGGTTAGATCCCAGTTGTTGAGGCTTTGCCTGAAACTTTGGCAGGTGAGTAGAGTGAGGGATGGATCAGCACAGCCTTTTTTAATTATTAGCCGTAGTGAAGTGAGTCAAGTTTTGCCACAGTGCTTTTTGTTTAACCTAATAATTGGCCAGCCCTAGTTAATTGTCGAAAACCATTAAAGGAGTCAAATTTCCCAGTTACACATGCATTGGAATGTCCAGCTTACCTCATGTGTGTGAATAAAGGGCCAGTGTGTGGCTAATTAAAGTGCATTGTCCTTTAAGCAAAGCGTCAGTAACGAATTAAGTTTTAAGAGTTCTCGAAAGGCCCTTCTGAGGACTGGTAAACATCTTGGTGGCTGGTACATATCGTATGGAGTCTAGGTTTGAGAGCTGCTGAAAACAAGCGTTATAAACTTCCAAGTGAGTGTGGAGGTATAAACTGATGCCATGGAGTTGCTTTAGCTGAAGCAAAAGGTCATATTTACTGACACTTATTACAAATGGGTTTTTAAAACAATGTCTGTTTTGTACAGTGACAGTAAAGTCTGCCAAGAGTAAAACAAAAAGTTATATTGTGGAACAAGATAAAAGGACCCTGCATAATAAATAATATTGAATGCCATTAAAATATGAAGTTTCATTTCCAAAATATAAATATGAGCTCCTAAATGAATGTTTAAATAATTTGATTTTTCTTTGATTTGCCAGTGACTTGATACATAAAATAATTATGTCTCTGAATATGTCCAGATCTAGACCATCACAATAAAGAATACATCTGTATAGTAAATACAAAATAAAGCAATGACAAATGACATCATGTTTTAGTGATAGCTTAAGAATTGTTTTTTTATTATGATAGACCAAAAGTAGTTTATTGGCTACAAATAATATATTTATTATCTGCCAGTTTCTAAGAGTAGCATGATATCTCTGATCCAAACTATATTGATTCTGGCCAGGCTCGGTGGCTCATGCCTGTAATACCAGAACTTTGGGAGGCCGAGGCGAGTGGATTACTTGAGGCCAGGAGTTTGAGACCAGCCTGGCCAACATGGTGAAACCCTGTCTCTACTAAAAATACAGAAATTAGCTGGGCGTGGTGACACACGCTTGTTATCCCAGCTACTCAGGAGGCTGAGGCAGGAGAATCACTTGAACCAGGGAGGCAGAGGTTGTAGTGAGCCAAGATCGTAGCACTGCACTCCAGCCTGGGGGACAGAGCGAAACTCTGTTTCAAAAAAAAACAAAAACAAAAACAAAACCAATCTATCTAACCTTTATCTATAGACAAAAGCATTGGTTTGTGAAAACCATCAGAGATATAAGCCATAGAAACTTTCAATAAGTTCTTTAAGATGCAACTGTCTGGATCTGATAAATAGTTTAAATTGTTTTGCTCTTGATCTGGATGGGTTTTGAACAGGGGAGATTGCATGAAATTAAATGTTGTTTTTTAAAATTGTTGACACTGGTAGAGAGGCATATATCTGAATACAGTGGGGAAGACCAGAAATGTTGCTTAGAGAGATTTTGTAAGAAAAGTAGCCACAGTTCTTGTGAAAAGTGGGCCATGTGAATAAGGGCGATCCAAGAATCCCTGTTAGTGCCCCTGTGCAGTTGTATGACTTTTGTACTTTTTCAAAGGGGAGGTGATTTATTGAGAAGTGGGGAAGATAATGGGATAAGTTGTGAAAGTTTCCAGAAATCTGAGTTTATAAGAGACCTTGAGATGTCTGTAGCGGTCCATTAGTATGAAGGAAGATCAGACATGTTGTCCAAACTGACTATAGGAAGATAGAAGAGGTAACTTTAGGTTGTCGTGGCTCACACTTACAATCCTAGAATTTTGGGAGGCTGAGGCAGGAGAATGGCTTGAGGCCAGGAGTTTGAGACCAGCCTGGGCAACAGAGCAAGACCCCATCTCCATTACAAAGTTTTAAAAATTAACAGAATGTGATGGTGCACACTACTATAGTCCCAGCTACTTGGGAGGCCGAGGCAAGGAGGATCGCTTCAGCCTAGGAGTTCAGGGCTGCAGTGAACTATGATTGCACTGCTGTACTCTGGCCTGGGCAACAGAAAGAGACCCTGTATCTTTTTTTTTTTTTTCCAAAATAACTTTTGTCTTAGTCTACTCTGAATAACAAAGAAGAATGATTTATTCATTTAAAGGCATCTTAAGAGCAGTCTTTGTAGACCACTGCTAGATCTTTTTGGAATGGGCTGACTTGAAAGCACAGAGAATGTAACCATGTGTCTTTAAGTGGCATTGTTTAGTGGTTCTTCACGGCAGCCCAAAGAGATAGTATCTGGCATGAGATTTGCTGGATGTGCAGAGATGCCAAGATCTCTCATTTGAGCTAGCCTCTGCAGTGTTTTTGCTCTCAAACCTGGTGGTAGAGTGACGGCTTTGATTTGCTTCCTGCCTGAAGCCTGCTTTGGATGAATTTAAAAACCTGTTTGTTTCCCCATCAGCCAGCTGAGCCTTACCCATAATTCCTGAACTTTGATTATGGGGGTTATTACAGGACAAGAGCTTCTTTGTAAAAGAGCATGTTTAATACTCTGGGGTCTAGCGTGACTAGCGGATATAAACTGTATGGAAGCAATTAAATGCGAAGGAAATGTCATGTGGGTTGAATTTAAACATAACTTGTGGCATTGATTTTTTTTTTTTTTTAACTTACACTAAGAAGGATGGAGAGAGAAAAAAGAAGGAGAATGGAAATAGGCCAAGAGAGTCAGAGAAGCACACGCAGAGACAAGAGAAAAGGAGTCATTTTTAACATTTGGTTAAAAGTCCAAAGCCCAGAGCTAGCATTATGTGAATTATACTAGTATTATGCCATTGCCCTTTACGTGAACTCTTTAAAAGCACAAATGTCAGGAAAATATACTGTACTTGGGGCTTGTATTCCTTTCCAGTTGCTCACCTTTATCTTAAGGCATATGTGTACATACAACAGTGATTTTTTTTGGAATATGTTAATAAACAGGCCTGAAGGAAGCTCCATCAATGATTAAAATGCTTCTTTCTCTAGTTTTCTCTCCTTTTATGCTCATGGCCACTGCATCGCTCTTTTCTTTTCTTTCTTTTTTTGACAAAGTTTTGCTCTTGTTGCCCAGGCTGGAGTGCAATGGTGCAATCTTGTCTCCCTGTAACCTCTGCTTCCTGGGTTCAAGTCATTCTCCTGCCTCAGCCTCCCAAGTAGCTGTGATTACAGGCATACAGCACCACACCTGGCTAATTTTTTGTATTTAGTAGAGATGGGGTTTCACCATATTGGTCAGGCTGGTCTCGAACTCCTGACCTCAGGTGATCCACCCGCCTCGGTCTCCCAAAGTGCTGGAATTCCAGGCGTGAGCCACCATGCCTGGTTGCCACTGCATATTTCATACAGAGTAGCTCATCTTTAGACTTTTGATTAGGAGTAGTGTGTCATTTCTCACTTGCCTAGAACGTCCTACATCTCTATGTTTGGTTTGTTAAGATTTAGCCAACTCTATCTCCTCTTTAATGCCTTATTGCACCAACCAACTAGAAGGGATCTCCTCCTACTCCAGATCCCCATAGTAATTTGATCTGTCGTGGTAATTTGCCACTTAATCTTTTCTACTGTCCATCGAAGTGTCATGTAAGGTTTGTTTGTAAATGAATGGGTTTATTTCATTTCTCCAACTTGCCAATTCTTAGAATATGGAACTGGTGTTGTATTGTCCTTCATGCCTAGCACATATTGGTACTAGGGAATATTTGTCGAGATTAATGTTAATACTGAATATGCTGTTGAAAAAATCAAAATGTGACTGGGTGGTCAGAGGCAGAAATTGATGCTTTTAGATTAGATGTAGTAGTATAGCAAGTTTGATGGGAAGTTGAGTTTAGAAATAATAGACAACCTTTGATTATTTGCTGTGATAGAGAGTACTTGTCCTTTATTTTTATTCTGTATGCTATGAACTCATAGTGACAAGAACCAAATCTTACCTGCCTTGCATAATATTTCTCTCTCTCTCATATTTATTTATTTATTTATTTTGAGACAGTCTTGCTCTGTTGCCCAGGCTGGAGTGCAGTGGCATGATCTCAGCTCACTACAACCTCTGACCCCTGGGTTTAAACAATTCTGCCTCAGCCTGCTGAGTAGCTGGGATTACAGGCATGCGCCACCACACCCAGCTAATTTTTTGTGCATAATACTTCTCTAATGCCTGGCCCAAAGCATGGCATGCATAGTAGGGATTCATTTAACTTTTGCTGAAAGAAATAAAAATGATTTTTTTCTTTTAAATTTCTCCATTATTTAGATTTTCTGGTGACTCTTTCCTATGCAATAAGCCAATACATATTTATGGAGCACATACTGTGTGCCACATACTGGTACTGTGCTTAGCATAAACGATACATATAATGTGTATTTCACTTTAGAATATATTCTGTTCTTTGTATTTAATTCTTAGCCTGACTGCCAATTCTAAAAAATCACTTTTTCAAGAAAAAACAATGAAGATCCAAGAAAGGAAAATTTCCTGGTATTAATTCAATACATTCATCTATTCCCAGATTATTTCCACATTCCACTTGATGGTGGAAATTTACCACCCCCTCCTTGCCTTTCAAATGATCCTAAGATTGTAACTTAGCCCAGTGGAACTGAAAATCTAGAGTAGGCTGTTTGGGTTTCAAAGGACTTTTCCGGATACAAAGTAAATAGGGGAATTGGAGATATCAACAAAACGAATTAAGTGGGTTGACTGTGTCAGTAGTGAGTTCAGAGATGTCAGAAAAGCTAGTTAGTAGCAACTATTTAAACACAGTCTCAAGTTCATTTTCAGTGGTGCCGCCATCATCCACAAACTTCAAAGGAAGTTTAACTGGATTAATCCAGGAAAATTCATTCTCCTGGGAACATCACTTTTTTTTTTTTTTGAGATGGAGTCTCGCTTGTCGCCCAGGCTGCAGTGCAGTGGCGCGATCTCAGCTCACTGCAAGCTCCGCCTCCCGGGTTCACGCCATTCTCCTGCCTCAGCCTCCCGAGTAGCTGGGACTACAGGCGCCCGCCAGCGCGCCCGGCTAATTTTTTCTATTTTTTAGTAGAGACCGGGTTTCACCGTGTTAGCCAGGATGGTCTCGGCCTCCCAAAGTGCTGGGATTACAGGCGTGAGCCACTGCGCCCTGCCCATCACTTTCTAAATTACATATTCATTGTTAATATCTTCATTTAAAATTTTGACTTGAGCTCTTTTATTCTTTACTTGTCCCTTAAGGTCAGACAGACCCAAGATTTAACAAGGTTATCATCTTTTCAGATCTCAGAAAAGTGGGAAAATGAATCCACTTTTGACCAGAATAAAGGGAAGAAGAATTTAAAATTATAAACCAAGTTTACTTTACTCATATGTGGTCATATATTCAACATTGCCTACTTTTTTTATTTAAAAAAAACTGTCCAAGTTATAAATAAATGCATTCTTGCTTTAAGAAATTCAGCTAAAGCGATAGATTTTCTTGACCCTCTATCCCCAGTCCTGCTCATCTCCCCAGAAGGAGAGCCCCTTTCTCAGTTCAGGGACTGTCCTTCAGACATATGCATGTAGAAACCAATGATTCAAGTTTTTCTTCTTCCTTCTTCCTTCTTCCTCCTTCCTCTCTCCTCCTCCGCCTCTTCCTTCCTCTTCCTCCTCCTCCTCCTCCTCTTCTCCTTCTCCTTCTCCTCCTTCTTCTTCGTCTTCGTCTTCTTCGTCTTCTATATATTGTATCTTAATTTCGTTTTTCCCCGCCGCTTTAAAGTATTTTGTTCTAGAACAGCAGCTAGAGATCTATCTTAATACGTTATTTCATTTCATGGCTATACACAGTTTATTTACCCACTTTTCCTAGTAATGGGACTGTAATGTTACTTAAACCTCATTTCAAAGACCTAGTATAAATTAAATTCTAGCTTCATTTGAATTTGTCATCACTTTGAAGGGAGATTTTTAGTAATTATCAAAAAAAAATACAAGCTCAAACAGGTCCAATTACTAAAAATACAATGCATTTGTATGGTAAGTTAAACTTCTTTTAAATATGGGGACCCAGAGCACTGTATGCCCAGCACTCCTGTGAGCTGGCCAGGAGAAGGGGAACGTTATCACAACCAGAAGAAGAAGAGGGTAGAGCAGGGCCCCATTCTGCTCATTTCTCATTACACGGGGCTCTTTGGTCAAGATCACAGAATGTGTTTCTCCCTCCCATGCAAGAAAGGCAGGGATTCCTCCTCTCCTCTTTAGTCTTCCATCCCTACTCAGAACTTTTTGGCTAGCATTGTCAGTTCAAGGTTTGGCCTCAGAGTCTTTGATTTAAGTTGTGAGGGGACAGACGTGGTGAGAATATACTGTGGCCGGGTCTGGAGGGTGCGCTACTGAGAATCAGGGCAGGGAAGAGGCTCAGTGGTTGCTGGGGCTGAGGTGGTGTCTGCAAAGCACAGCCATGTGAAAGGGTGAATGCCAACTGAGCATGGCCTTGGGTCACTGGCTGCCTTGCGAACAGGAGCTCCACAGGCGAGGTGGACTTGCACAACAGCAGCCTGTCAGATCCAGGGTCTTTCACTTGCTGCTTTGGGATCCTCACCAAGCATGTCATTCATCCATTTATTGTGCATGGACCTTGGTAGGGAATAGGCATTGTTCTGTTTTCTGATTTATTTCTCTTTGAAAGTCCATCCTCAAGGGCAGGGAACATGTTTTATTCTTCTCAGAACCTTAGGATAAATGAATGGGAGAAAATGAGGAAAAAAGGAAACTTTGGTAGGAGATAATGAGGCTTTTCCTTACTGCTCTTATCTTTAGAAGCTGGGTCACAGACATCTTAATATGCATTTACATGTATTTATTTAACAAACATGTACATAGCACTTACTTTGTGCCAGGCATTGTTCTCATTTAATTATGCCAACAACTCTGACAAAAACACTATTTTTATCCCCACTTTGCTCAGAAAACTGATGTACAGGGCATTTAAGTAACTTGACCAAAGCCACACACTAGTAAGGACTTAAACTTGGGCAGTCTGGGCCCAGAGTCACCCCGGCTCTCCTTTTCCCCCTCACCGGTCTTGACGTGGTTGGGTCTTCATTATGTTTCCCCTTCTGGACCTCTCATCTTTCCTTCCTCTTTCTCAATTCCTGTTGCCTCCACCCTGCTGTGTGTTGTGATCATTTATTTGTAGACTGCAGCACACTAGCCTCTGACTTCAGTCCCTTGCACACCACAGCCAGGCGAATATTCCTTCATGATGGCTCTCATCGCCCTTTTCCTATTACAGAACTGTCCTTGGTGTCCTGTCCTGTCAGGGCCGATCTCCTGCCTGGTTCCCAAACCTCTAGAATCTGACAGTGCCGCCCTGCTCATCTAGCCTCACTTCCCTTGGCAACGCATGTGCTGCCACAGCTCCTGACAGGGCTCGTACCCCTTCCCTGGAGCACCCTCACCTCTTCCCTGATCCTCCATCAGTTCATTCTGCCATGGATGTTCTTCTAGGTCTCACCTCCTGTGTGACCACACAGCTCTTAGTGTCTGCTCCGCCCCTGAACCCAGTCTACAGGTTGTTGGATTTCATTGTTCCTGGCTTGAAAAAGCCTGATTAGGTTTAAACTCTTTGGGGGGGTCTGCCATTATACCTAGCACTGAGCTGGGTCCCAAAGGACGTTGTTGGGTACTGGGATTAGTAGGTAGAACACATTAGGACACTAGCCTAATATTGGACTTGTTACTTGGTTTCCTCACCCTTAAATGAAGAACTTAAAGGAGATAATGGCCAAGTTTCCTTTTAATTTGCTTAACCAATTACACTTGCATATTTATTTTATTTTTTAGAGACAAGGTCTCACTGTGTCACCCAGAGTGGAGTGCATTGGCACAGTCGTATCTCACTGTAACCTCAACCTCTTGGGCTCAAGAGATTCTCCCACCTCAGCCTCCCAAGTAGCTAGGACTACAGGTGTGCATCACCATGCCTGGCTGGTTTATTTTATTTTTGTAGAGATGGAGTCTTCCTGTGTTGCCCAGGCTGTTCTTGAACTCTTGGCCTCAAGCCATCTTCCCAACTTAGCCTCCCAAAGTGCTGGGATTATAGACGTGAGCCACTGTACCTGGCCACACTTATTTTTTTAACAGCTTCATTGATATATAATTTACACAGCATATAATTCACTCATTTTAAGTGTATAATTCAATAGTTTTAAATATATTCAGGTATGTACAACCATCATCACAGTCAGGTTTAGAACATTTTCATCACCAAAAAGAAGCCCCAACTAAGTAGGTAGCTATTAGCCATCCCCCTCTCCTCCACATTGTCATCTTCACCAGTCTTAAGAAATTACTGATCCACTTTATGTCTCTGTTGCTTTGTTTATTCTGGAAATTTTATGTAAATTGAATCATATGATGCGTAGTCTTTTATGAGTGGCTTATTGCACTTGGCATAATGTTTTCAAGCTCCTCTATATTGTAGCATACATCACAACTTCATCCTTTTTATGGCTTGATAATATTGCGTTGTATGGCTATACCACATTTTGTTTATCCATTCATTTGTTGGTGGATTTTTGGATTGTCTCCACCTTTTTGAAAATTACATCCATTTTTGAGGGGCAAATGATCTTCCTTTAGTGGCTTCTACAGTTGCCAACAGCAGTTTCCCTCTACTGCTTTAAAGGTAAGGATCTGGGCTTAATGGCCTTGTTTGCACTGTGTGGATGGACAGGTTGGATGCTTGGTCATCAATGTCAGAGAGCAGTCATAGAGAGTACTCGTGAGCTTTGTAATCAGACGTACTGGCTTGAATCATGGATCTGCCATTTAATGAGCTTACATAACTTCAGGAAGCACGTTTCGTCGTTGGTAAAGTGGGAAGTACCTTGACTGTTTCCTTAGAGTCAGAGCTATGCTAGAAACTACGTGGCCTTGGGGCAACTCAACCAATGCAGAGAGACCTCATGGCTATAAAAATAAATAAGTAAATAAAATTTAAAAAGTAAAAATTATTTTTAAAAAAGTGCTCTCATGCCTGTAATCCCAGTACTTTGGGAGGCTGAATCCAGGCAGATCACTTGAACCCAGGAGTTTGAGATCAGCCTGGGCAACATAGTGAGACTCTGTCTCTACAAAAAATACAAAAAAATTAGCTGTGGATAGTGGTGGGGGCCTGTAGTCCCAGTTACTTGGGGGAGCTCAGGTGGGAGGATCACTTGAACCCGGGAAGTTGAGGCTGCAGTGAGCCGCTGTACTCCAGCTCGGGTGACAGAGTGAGATCCTGTCTATGAATGAATGAATGAATGAATGAATGAATGAATGAAGTTGAGGCTGCAGTGAGCCGCTGTACTCCAGCTCAGGTGACAGGGTGAGATCCTGTCTGTGAATGAATGAATGAAAGAATGAATACATAAATAAATAAAGTGCTTAAAGTTCTCAATTTTATTAAGGTGTCATGCCTCACAGCTCTTCCCTACCAAGCATGGAACCCAGGATCACCACACTAGTTGCAGTACCCAAAGGGACCTACTTAGTCTTGTTGGGACAATTCATGTCTCCTTTCACGTGTATTAATGGCCTCTCTTGATCTTGGATCTGGATTTGTGCTCCAGTCACTACCCCATCAGGTCATTTGAGAAGAATGGCTATAGGGAGTGAGACATTTTTCCGTTTCTGAAAAGATGCAGCGGGAGTGTATTTCATTCTTTGTGGGATAGACAAGGAGGACGCATTGCTGGTTTTTGGTAAGCTTCACCTGAAAGTTGTTATGCGAGAGGGTAGGTGGTGACACTGAGCTTGCTTATGGTTATTGAACATCCATTGGCACTTATATTTGGGGTTTGTACGTGAAGATTGAAAATGCCTTTTTTAGTAACTGGCTGCATGAGAGATGAAATGTTAATTTGATCTAAACTTTGCTTGGAGAGTGGTGTTCACAACTGATTTTGCTAATGTCATTAAGAATCAAGGAACCTGACAATTTTGGATTTTAGGCAAGGCGTCTCTCTACACCCAGAGTAACAATTTAAAAAATTGTTGTAAAGCAAGGAGGTTTTAGAAACATACAACTCTTATAATAGTGGATCTTTTGAGAGAATGGAAAGTTAGTCATTTTCCTTATCTAAACTCAGCTTCTGCCCCCATGATATTGGTAGGAGGTGGAGAAATTTGATTGTGAGGATTACGTGGACCTTTATTCCCCTTCCTCTATTCTGACCCCAGGTGAGTGGGGACAGCTCTGGCCTGGCATTCCTCCCACTGGCTTGACCTATTAATGGCAACAGTGAAAAGGTCAACATTTCCAGGCTGACACACTGACCACATTTTGTGTGGGAGATCTCAACAAGAGAATATTTGTTTCTGGGAGACTGACGTCCCCTTTTGTCCATTAAGTCTGTCCTTTCCATCATTAGATTGTGAACCTTGTCAGAATTAAGTAGAGCTTAAAAACAAGGAAGGAATGAGTAAAGGAAATTTAGTTTGCTACATCTAAATGCAAATTGTGCAAAAACAGACGGGTGAGGTAAGAATGGACGTCATTCCTGGCGTGACTGCAGGTACTCTTGGTCTACACCATGATCCTGGAAGAGGAGGATTTAATCATCTGAGTTATTAGCCGTTTTCATTACCTTAGGCATTGTGACTCTGCTTCCTATTGATCCTAGAGCTAAGGTGCCCTGATTTATATGCAAACCCTTGTTTGCCTGCCCAGTAAGTGCAAAAGGGCTTAAGCAGGTGACTGGGGCCTCACACGAAGTGACAAGACTATTTCTGCCTGGAAAGTACAGGAGCTGAGCAGGACTGAGCAGGTCTGCAGGAAAGGCAAGAAGAAACTCTGATTATCTGTTCCCAAATAGAGCCATATCCTGTCTATCAGGTGGCCAGCTAGGAGAGTGGAAACAGTTTAGATCTTTTTTTTTTTTTTTTTTTTGTGGTTTTTAGTAGAGATGGGGTTTCACTATGTTAGCCAGGATGGTCTCGATCTCCTGACCTCGTGATCCACCTGTCTCGGCCTCCCAAAGTGCTGGGATTACAGGCTTGAGCCACCGCGCCCGGCCCAGATTAGATCTTTGTCTTTGGCTACTGGTCTGAGAGAAGTTGCTGTTTTTCTTTTATCCTTGGTAGAAAACCTTTTCTTCATCTCTCTCTATTCATTGCTAGAGGTGGAGGCTAAAGCAAAATGACAAGACTTTAATTTTATATGAGTTATTTTGGGACTAACACTCTTATAATTATGGTTCGCTTAAATATTAGAATATTACTTATTGCGAAAGTAATTTATAGGGAATTGGAATTTTTTTTACAGAAGAAAAAATGCACCGAAGATTTTATTATTCTAATATCCTTCAAGTTAGCCCGGTGTGGTGGCTCACAGCTGTAATCCCAGCACTTTGGGAAGCTGAGGCAGGAGGATTGCTTGAGCCCAGGAGTTTGAGACCAGTCTGGGCAACATAGTGAGAACCCGTCTCTACAAAAAATAGTAAAGTTAGCTAAGCACAGGGTGTGTGCCTGTAGTCCCAGCTACTGGGGAGGCTGAGGTGGGAGGATTGCTTGAGTCATGGAAGTCGAGGTTGCAGTGAGCCTTGATTGCTCCACTGCACTCCAGCCTAGGTGACAGCATGAACCTGTCTCAATAATAATACCCTTCAAGTTTTTCCCTTTATGTTTGCATATACGGTTTTCATATTGTTACATACTTTCATGATCAGATACTCCATAGTAGATGGCTTGGTTGATATGAAAGGATTTTTTGTTTTGTTTTATTCCTTTAATATGTGTCATCACCAGTTTAAAACTTCCAATACTCATTTAGTGCCAGTTGTCTCTGAAACAATATTTTTATCAAAGATTGTTGTGATAGAGAAGAATATCTTCATGGCTTTGTTTTGGTCTTCGCTTGGATGACAAGTTACTGGTATTTGGAGAACATGAGGGAGACTATTTTCCTCAGATTTTGAAATGGCAGAGCATAGGAGTGAGGTTGGAGAAACCACAGGGTCTAGCGGGAAAATCTTTTACAGGCCACGCTCAAGTCCCGGTTGGGGTTAGCTTGGCTTAGGTTCCCCAGCCTAGGAAATACTGACCTAGTTCTTAGATAATCTCTGAGGCATTTCTCTGTAAGGGTATGTAAGTATCCTAAATGAATAGCTGGAAAATACAAATGTAAGTACTTTTGTGAGCCCGACGGACTCTTCTGCAAGATCAAAGACAAATATTTTAGTTTGATTGAGAAAGGAGTGAAACTTTTAAAATAAACAACAGTATTTATTTTAATAGGGAGTCTGAGGTCTTTCCAGTAGGAGTTGGGAAATAACTTTTTTTCCTCTTAAACTCATGCTGCACAATTCAAGAAAAATGTTTTTTCTCTTAACCTTTCCTTCACATACTTGGCAGAGATTACTGCCAGAAGAATGAGCTGGGCACAGTGGCTTACGCCTGGTAGTCCCATCATTTTGGGAGGACCGTGGTAAGATTGCTTGAGCCCAGGAGTTCGAGACTAGCCTGGGCAACATAGGGAGACCCATCTCTACACTTTTTTTTTTAAAAGCCAGGCAGGGTGGTATGTGCCTGTGGTCCCAGCTACTCAGGAGGCTGAGGTGGGAAGATCACATGAGCCTGGGAGGTCCAGGTAGTGAGCTGTTATCATGCCACTGCACTCCAGCCTGGGCAACAGAGAGACCCTGTCTCAAAGTTTAAAAAAAAAAAAAAGAATGATTTGTGAGATTTGAGAGACTTATAGCATTGGATTAGAATCTTTCTTGGTACTAAAGTCTGAAATAGCTGGACTTGATCTAGGTAACCACCCATTTTCCCTAACCTCCAAAAGCTCCCCTAGTCTATCCTGTGGACAGGGATATATGTGCTCCACCGTACCGAAAAAGATACTGCCAGGGCAAGAATTAGCCTATCATACAAAGCAATAAACAATACCAAGAGACAAAATTTGACTTCAGTGGCAGCTGTGTCCTAGAGCAGTATTTGTTTGTTTGAGTTGCAAAGCATGCAGCTCACAGAGTGCCCCAAACTGGCTGAGTAAGTTTTGTTTGTTTGTTTGTTTGTTTTGAGACGGAGTCTCGCTCTGTCGCCCAGGCTGGAGTGCAGTGGTAGATAACTGCAAGCTCTGCCTCCCGGTCCACGCCATTCTCCTGCCTCAGCCTCCCGAGTAGCTGGGACTACAGGCGCCCGCCACCACGCCCGGCTAATTTGTTTTGTATTTTTTAGTAGAGACGGGGTTTCACCGTGTTAGCCAGGATGGTCTTGATTGCCTGACCTAGTGATCTGCCCGCCTCGGCCTTCCAAAGTGCTGCAATTACAGGTGTGAGCTACCGCGCCCGGCCTTTTTTTTTTCTTTCTTTTTTTTTTTGAGACGGGAGTTTCGCTCTTGTTGCCCAGGCTGGAGTGCAATGGCGCCATCTCGGCTCACCGTAACCTCCGCCTCCCAGATTCAAGCGATTCTCCTGCCTCAGCCTCCCAAGTAGCTGGGATTACAGACATGTGCCATCATGCCTGGCTAATTTTGCGTTTTTAGTAGAGACCGGGTTTCTCCATGTTGATCAGGCTAGTCGCGAACTCCCGACCTCTGGTGATCTGCCCCACCTCGGCCTCCCAAAGTGCTGGGATTACAGGTGTGAGCCACCGCGCCCGGCCAATAAGTTTTTAATGTCTTTAGAATTTTTTAGAAAACGTCAACTTTCTTTAAAAATAAAAGGGCCCGCTCAGGCTACAACTATAAGGAGAAGGGAAGGAGACCTACCCTGGAGAGTTTTGGAGGTGAACCCTGTTGTGATTTCATGGGACAACATGGATATCTCTGGTTTAATACAAACTTTCACCAGCTTGATTTGGGGGCCTCCTGTAGCCACAGCACACACTCTTCAGCTACCACCACCTATTCCTTTCTCCCTGGCTTCTCTGGCGTTTCCAGGGGGTGCAGGAAAGGGCTGGTTTAAGGCAGCTGGCATACCTTCCTTTCTCTCAGCCTTCCCCACTCCTAGGATTATACACCATAGTTTCTTCCCATCAAAATTTCGTGTTCCTCTGCTCATTGCATTTCGTTGCTCAGCATAAATTCAGGGTTGACTACCCCACATGACACCCCACATGGCTGAAAATGGGGTGGATGTTTCCCAAAGGAAGTTGGGATTGTGGTCAGGAGAGAAGGGGAATAGATCATGGGTTTACCTTAAGAATATGTTTACCCTAAGAAAGGTTGTTGGATAAAATACAGATGTTCAGTTAAATTTGAATTTCAAATAAACAGTAGGTAAATTTTTAGTTTTAAGTATATCCCAGATATTGCATGGGACATATTTATACTAAACAAATTATTTATTATTTATCTGAAATTCATATTTAGCTGGGCATCTTGCATTTTTATTTGCTAAATCTGATGACCCTAGATCCCTAAGATACTTCTCATGTCTCATTTTATGTTTTTTGTTAGCTTACCTGGCCTAAGATTTCTTTGCTTTGGAGAGGTGCTGGGGAGTGGCACAGTGGGCAGGATATTACACTTGTGTGAATTAAGAGAGGGCAGGGCATAAATAAAGTATTGGCCAAGCAGCTGCTTGGTGGCCTGAGGACAGAGTAGGTGTTCAACTACCTGTTCGCTGTGTGCCAAAGTTGGGCAACACCTTGTTTTTGATACTATTCTTAGATGCACCTTTATGCTGTATGTA
The DNA here is from genome assembly GCF_000951045.1 of Mandrillus leucophaeus. Classification (NCBI taxonomy): domain Eukaryota; kingdom Metazoa; phylum Chordata; class Mammalia; order Primates; family Cercopithecidae; genus Mandrillus; species Mandrillus leucophaeus. The sequence goes on from NW_012101255.1 coordinate 3,974,043, forward strand.
TTTCATCACCCCATGTGCCTACACATTCAATATGGGTGGTTGTCCAATCGATGCTCTTTTGTAGTCCTCATTGGAAAATACCTCGGTATCTTCCCTTGGAGTATGGAAAAAGAGGAATAGAATTTTACCTCTAACCAAAAATGCTCAGCCTGCTTTAGGATTTTTCAATGCTGATTACTTAAATAAAGTAAAAGTTTTTTTTATACTGAACGTCACATCAGTTCTGGCCAACTTTTTTTTTTTTTTTAACATACTATAGAATATGTATATGCTTGAATACAAACATTCTCTTTAAATTCTAGCTCAAACAACACATGATTAGCTTGGTTTTATATATTGACTGATTTCAACTGGATGGATTTTAAGGGAGGAAAAACCCATGGGAAATATGATCCTGAGGCACCGAGGGTGGTTATAAGACGTGGTCTGCTACTGCATGTTGCATTACTGTATGCTGGGGTTTTGGTACTCTTTCTCAAGGCTCTGTTATTAGTTGGTAGGCTCCAGTAATGAATATAGAGGACTGACAGAGTGGGATTAACTTATTTACAATTGTTTCCTACTGAAATCAAATGCACAGTTTTCCCAATTTAAAACTTGGTCCCTTGTACCTTGATTTGATTCAGAAACCCATCTGTGATGTTTTTGTTTCCTCCCCCTGCAGGAAAACTCATTTGTCATGAGTTACAATTACCGTGCAGTCATTACTACGTGATTGTAGCACATTCATTGCTAAGAATGGTTTATGAGTGTCACCTTAATCCATGAGCTCAACTGGGTGTCAGACATCTAGGAAGGGAGGGACTTGGTAGGTACTTAAATGGTAAACTCAGGGTGCTGCATGGAGGTGATTAAGGAGATGGCATTTGGTTTGAGTCAGGGCTTTTAGTGCTATGCATAGAACAACTTGTTTCCTTATGAGAATATAATTGTTTGCATGTGATCCTAATTTCTGCTTTTTTTTTTTTTTTTTTTTTTTTGGAGTTGGAGTCTCGCTCTGTCGCCCAGGCTAGAGTGTGCAGTGGTGAAGTCTCAGCTCACTGCAACCTCTGCCTCCCAGGTTCAAGTGATTCTCCTGCCTCAGTCTCCTGAGTATTTGGGATTACAGGTGTGCACTGCCATGCCCAGCTAATTTTTGTATTTTTGGTAGAGATGGGGTTTCACCATGTTAGCCAGGCTGATCTTGAACTCCTGATCTCGGATGATCCACCCGCCTCAGCCTCCCAATGTGTTGGGATTAAAGGTGTGAGCCACCATGCCCAGCCCCTAATTTTTGCTTTGTTAAAACTAAAACAAAAATTGAGTCACTATAATTCTGTCACAGAAGGCAGGGATGAAAAAGGGTAGAGTTGTCTATTTCACTAACAACCAACTTTTCCTAAAAAGGGACTTCCTGTAAAGATTAGGAATAGTATGGGCATGGTGGCTCACACTTATAATCCCAGCGCTTTGGGAGGCCAAGGCATGTGGATCACTTGAGGTGAGGAGTTCGAGACCAGCCTGGCCAACATGGTGAAACCCCGCCTTTACTAAAAATACAAAAAATAAAATAAAATAAAATAAATTAGCTGGGCATGGTGGCACATGCCTGTAATGCCAGCTACTTGGGAGGCTGAGGCAGGAGAATCGCTTGAACCTGGGAGGTGGAGATTGTGGCAAGCCGAGGTCACACCACTGCACTCCAGCCTGGGTGACAGAGTGAAACTCCATCTAAAAAAAAAAAGTTTAAAAATGATTATGATTTCTTTTTCTAAGTTTAGTAAGAAACAGAACATATCAGTTCATTCCCCTTAGCAGAAGCACTGCTATTTTAGAAGGATGTAGCAAACTGGATCTTATACACTCCCAAGTGTGGCTCCCATATCCAAGGTGATACCTAGCCTGGAGAGCTTGAAGAACAGAGACTGGGCCATTTGGCCACGAATACAGCACAGAATATAGATTCCTGTCTCTGGCTTGTGTGATAAAAGGTGGACTAGTCAGGACTGTTCTAGCTGAAGGTGACAGAGGTCTAGCTCACACTAGCTGGTGCATGAACCAAGTGAGGCCAAGGTTCGCTCCAGATCCAGGGACTTCTTTAGTATCATTTAGACTCCTCATCTCTCTGCCTCTTGGCCACATTGCCTTCTCCATTGGCAGGAATATGGCCTGAGGCAGGTTAGGCATCCACATCCCAAACGAGCAGCCTCTAAAAGGACAAGAGGGCTTCCCTCTACCTGCCCTCACCCACTCACTTCAGTGTATGCCAGTATCTGTTCATTTGCTCTCCTGTGAGCTCAGCAGAGAAGCGTACTGGACTGTTCATCATTCAGGAATCACAGAGTTAGAATGGAGAAAGATTAGTTCCTCAATGGAAGTAGTCATGGTAGTGGTGGGGAGGGATGTGGCCGGAAAAAGGGAAGTGATTCTGGGCAGACGATAACCACGTACGTTCTCCACAGAGAGTGATGCAAGCCACATGGGAGATAGGGACCCTAGCCTTAACCCTGTAGGCTGGCTGGAGAGCTAAGCATATATGCAAGAGAGCATGGCATTGCCAAAACTACATGAAGGTATCGAGGAGATGCAGAATTAAGTGCAGCCCTCAAGCATGGCCATTTGGAAAGGACTGTGAGATTCTGGCATTGTATATAAATTCCCATTTGCCATAAATAGTAGCCCTCTAGTTTGCTTATCAGGATTCTATCTTCTCTCCACGGTCACATAGTAGATGATTAGTCCTGAAAGCAATTACATAATTTCCACTTATACAGATTTACATTTATCCATAGAAAGTATTTCTCTGCTATTCAGATAAGCATGTCAGAATGCAAGTTCATAGAAGTGATGTCATTCAATGGACAAAAAATGGATGAATTCATCAGAAAGAAAGACAACATACATTGCAAACTTGAATGATGTCGGATGCCTTTCACAAACTAATGGCATCATAGCATGACCTTTGGGACTGCCCAGCATTCCATTTTATAGCTCTACCCTACTTTGTTCATCTGGCCCCTCTTACTGAGCACTTGAGTTGTTTCCCATTTTCACACTTTAAATGGCCATATGATAAACATTCTTTTTTTGAGTTGGAGTTTTGCTCTTGTTGCCCAGGCTGGAGTGCAATGGCGTGATCTCGGCTCACTGTAACCTCCACTTCCCAGGTTCAAGTGATTCTCCTGCCTCAGCCTCCTGAGTAGCTGGGATTACAGGCGTGCACCACCACAGCCAGCTAATTTTGTATTTTTTTTGGTAGAGACAAGGTTTCACCATGTTGGTCAGACTGGTCTCAAACTCTTGACCTCAAGTGATCTGCCCACCTCAGCCTCCCAAAGTGCTGGGATTACAGGCGTGAGCCACCGTGCCCAGCCCATAAACATTCTCAAAGATTTTTAAGATGCATCCTGAGTGCTTCATTAGAATTCATTCTTAGCAATGGAATTACTGAATCCAAGGCTATTATTGCCATAAATTTCGATGGGGGTAGTAAGGAAAGAATAATGATAAACTCAGACCCACTTTAGTGGGTTACTGAATCGAGCACATTAATTTGTTTTCTTTTTTTTGAGACAAGGTCTCACTCTCACCCAGGCTGGAGTGCAGTTGTGTGATGTGAGCTTACTGCAGCCTCTGCCTCTCAGGCTCAAGTGATCCTCCTCCCTCAGCCTCCTGAGTAACTGGGACTACAGGCTGGCTGTGCCTGGCTGAGTTTTTGTATTTTTGGTGGAGATGGGTTCTCGCCTTGTTGTCCAGGCTGGCCTTGAATTCCTTTGCTCAAGTGATCCAGCCAACTCAGCCTCTCAAAGTGTTGGGATTACAGGCGTGAGCCACTGTGCCCGGATGCTTGCTTGCTCTATCTTTTCTTTTCTCTTTTCTTTTTTCTTTTCTTTTCTTTCCCTTCCCTTCCTTTCCTTTCCTTTCCTTTCCCTTCCTTCCTTCCTTCCTTCCTTTTTTTCTTTCCTTTCTTTTTTGCTATGTGGGAAAATATGATTTGGTTGTAAGTACAAAAAGATAGTTATCACTGTTATATATTATTTGTATTATTGGTATAAATTTAATGTCTCTAATAAGTTACTCTGACAATTGGTCATTCATATTTTCATGGTTTTTGAAAACAAAGTGTATCATTCAAATAACAACAACTTGATAGAAAAGCTAATTGCACCTGGGAGAATAATAACAACATCCCAAATTTGCTTTAATCAACCTGGTTATACCTGAACCGTCATTGTCAGAGAAACGTCTCATAAGACTGGGTTAAACCTTTTGCTGTTTTTGAGGTGATCAAGTTTATGGTAATGAAAAAATAGTTATTACCAATCATGTCATAAGATTAGGGGGCATGCAGTGAGCAGAAGCAGGTAGGGTGTGCAGTAGGAGGGTGTGGGATATGGATTCATAATCTCTACCAAAATACTTTTTAGATAAAGGTGAGTGAGAGTTGAAGTAAAGATAAGGAAAGTTCCATGATTGATAAAGCCATTTTGACTCTTTGGGTCCCAGAGGAGACATCCTTATGGTGGCAAAGAAAAACCACATAACTAATTCTGAAATTGTGCCAACAACATGTTGAAACAGTAGTAGAGAGATTCAAAGTTTAATGTTAGGTCACTGGTCCATCTTCCACATAAAACTTTGAGAACACCTGTAATGCATTACCTCAGATATTAAAACATATGTAGTTATTTAAAAACTGAATTCTAATATAACTGGGCATAGACCATATCAGTATGATTTCTGTCTTCTAAGTGAATGTTTTATTTGGACTTCTTCCTCTCTTTAGATTTTGCTTTTCCTGTATTTTTTCTTTCTATCATCTTTAGCAAAAGATTGCTAGTGAAAGGAGTTGCACCTGGTTACCTTGATTAACACATCAAGAGATCTGGAAAATCTGTTTGCTGGTCTCCAAATAGTCCTGACCATGGGAAAATACAACAGGCTACTGTGGTGCAGTGGTCTCTTGCTCTCGGGGACTTATTTATTACAGCACTTGCTACTAGCATTAGTCACTTCTGTTTGGGCACTGTGGTTTTCTGCTTCCTTCCAATAACATTACTTGAGTTAAAAAAAATACAGAAATATAGTTTCACAAAGACTTCTGTGATTAGAATTACTGTCTGGAATTTTTAAAAGCAGACAGCAAAGAAGCAAATTTAAGAAACTTGAAAAGTTTAAAAACAAGGACTGTTTCTTTATAAGCGAGGCCTACAAACTGTTGGGTTCTTATTTTTTGCCCTTTAAAATGCCATATTTAGTATACTTCAAAACAGTTTAAGCAAAGCAAAAGCTAAGGTAGAAAAAGCATGTTATTCTGTGACATTTTCAGGACCAAAAAGTAAGAATGGCAGAACATTTGTTTTCAGGAATCTATGGTTCATTCAACAAAATTAATTCCAATACAGAATTGTTCCTATTGGGGTGACATGGATTCTTTTATGATGCTCCAGATTTCTGGTAGTTTGTTTGCATTCTCTCTACTTGTGTCATTCTGAGAAAAGGGAATAGTCATAGGACACTACAGTTGAAAAGCTTGAGATTCTTGTGAAAAGGCTGATGTGTGTGGTCTCCTAGCTCTGCATCCTAGAGGTATCGTTTATTCCTCCATGTGGGGCAGATGCAGTTGTAACTTTTCGCGATGGAAATGCTGTTAGTTTCCAGACAGATGGGATTTGAGCTGGAACTTGAGGACCTAAATAGATAAATAGGACCTAGATAAAAATGATCTAGGCATTGGCTCCTAGAAAAACATCCTCTCATGTTGAGTAGATAAGATACTCTGTTGTTTTAAGGAAATCTTTTACAAAGAAGGTGAGTGTCTGTGTGTGTGTGTGTGTGTGTGTGTGTGTGTGTGTGTGTGTGGTGGGGGAAGGTGCAGAAGAACCTATGAGATGCAGCTCCCCAGAGGATCTTCCTTAAGGCACTTGGAACTAAGTTTGAAGGCACTGACCGCAAATTCTCTCCTTCATCAAGACTTGTCAATCCAGCTGAGCTCTGTGGTCACACCTACTGTAATCTTAGAAGATGAATTCTGTGGTTGCCTCAATTTAATGACTGACCAAAGAGGTTCCAAAAAGATCCAGTTAGATCCTCAGGTCTCATATCACGGAGGTTGGGGTGTCCATGACCTCATGACCTCTGTGCTCTGTATGCCACGCTTCCCTTTATGGATTCTTTATCTAAAAAATAAAGAAACTGAGTTGTCTGAAACCCTCTTTGGAGGAGGCAATCTGGTGTAGTGGTTAAGAATATGGATTCTGAGTCAGAATGTTTGGGGTTTGCAACATCTCTAAACTGAGATGATACGAAAACACCTACCCAACAAAGCTGTTTACAGGATTTAAGAAAGTGTCTTTTTTATAAGAGTGCTATATGATGGAGCCCAGGACCAAAATACATCAAAGCATGTAGATGATAAATGGAGCTAAGTCCCAAATTGGGTGACTAAAGGAAGGTGTAATGATGGCATCCTGGGTGCTTCTAATGGACCACCAATTTGGATAACAAAATTTAGAAATCAGTCTGTGAGATACTGAGAGAACCAGACCATTGATAGAATAAGATCTCCAGGTTCAGCCTGTGCGAGGATTAACCAGCACCCAAGAAGGCAATATTACTGGGGCTACCACATTTTTGGGCAAGAAAGGTAAACTGTGTCCCTCGGCAGTCCGTTCAAGCCTAAACCTGAAGTAGTAGGCTTGAACAAAATTACCTTTGTTGTGCTCTAATAAAAATAAACAGAGTGTGGAGATTGAAGAAATCATCAGCCAGTGCTATATACGTGTTTATTTGTTTGTTTGTTTGCTTTTGGTGACAGGATCTTACTGTGTCACCTAGGCTGGAGTATAGTGGTATGATCATAGCTCACTGTAACCTGGAACTCCTAGGCTCAAGTGATACTCCCGCCTCAGCCTCCTGAGTAGCTGGGACTACAGGAGCATGCCACTAGGCCTGGCTAATTTTTAAATTCTTTTGTTAGAGACAGGATTTCACTATATTGCTCAGACTGGTCTTGAACTCCTAGCCTCAAGCAATCCTCTCACCTTGGCATTCCAAAGTGTTGGGATTACAGGTGTGAGTCACTAATCTGGTCTGGTTTCTTTTTTAATAATACTACGGACAAACACTGCCCCATCGGAACTCCTGTCAGTGTGAAGAGTTTGAAGGGGAGGGGAGTAGTGCTGTTTATCTTCTTCAAAAAGTTTCAGTTTCAGAGGGCTCCTATAGGATTGCCTTCAGGAGCGTCCCTACTCCCTGCCTCTCTGCCTGTTTCTTATCAGCTAAATGGTACAACCTCCAAGAGGTGTGACTGATGGTGAATTTCATCTCTTCCTGAAAGGTGCCATGAAAACATGCAAGGCTATTCCTCTCTGCCATTGTTTCTGTCTGTCTCTCAGCAGGATGAGGTCATGACAGAATGGCACGTTTATCTTGGATTTCCTTGTTTGGCAAGCAGTCTGAATATCTCTGGGTTGAACGTCTCTGGGTATCTCACAGACGTCAATGGGTTGAAGGAGATGTTGGCTCCTGCATTGATTCTTTCAGAAGCCCAGGTGGTAGTGGGAAAGGGGAAGGAGAAGAGGGAACAGGTTCGTACTTGTCATGTCACTGCCCTGTCAGCTGGAGCTTCCTTTACCTTTCCAGGCTCCTACCGTGTGGAGAGGCAGCCTAGTATAATGCAAGGCACAGAGACTTTACGTCTAAATAGAGCTGGGTTCAAGTCTCGACTGCCTGTTTTAAGGTTTTTCTCCTATATACTCCTCAAAACCCCTGTAGTTATTCTTCAATGATATTTTTCACATCTGACATCTTTTTCTGCATTTGTCTGTAAGCTTCAGATATGTGGGGACCACATCTTTTTCATAACTATCAGATTATTAAAGAGCACTTTCTGGAGCTTGGCTTACTGAGCTTCAAACGCTGGCTATGTGACATTGGGTAAGCTATCTTGCCTCTTGCCTGCCTTGGGTGGTGTTGTAAGGATTAGAGATAAATACATATTGGATCGCTGGCACCAAGACCAGCATAGATGGATGCCCGGGAGATGTTGTTCTCCTTACCTCAAGCTTGGTACCAGCGCCTCAGTGTCTGCTGACCCCACCAGCATGCCCGGATGTATCTGTTGGCTACAAGACATTGTAGCCCCAGGCTTGTGGCCAGCCTGGGCAGGCAGCTTGTTGGCTCAAGGAGTCCTTCATACCGTTCTTGAGTCCTTCGAACGTCTTATTCTCAGACGCCCTTCTGAGAGGACATGCCTGCAAAGAGCACAGGCTTTGTCTTTGGAATCTCTTGTTTTAGTCTATCCCTAAGAAATTGACAGTAGCCTTTAAAAAGTAGCCCTTAAAAGTTATTTCAAAAGTAATTATAGTTCTTTGCTAATTAAGGGGGGAAAATCTCCCATGGTCTATCATTTGCATATCCACTGTTTGCTTTGGTATACATCCTTCCAGATTTTTCTGTGTGCATGTACTATAATAACAGTTGTTTTCTTTTAGCCAATGGTGGAATATTCTGCATTTTATTTTTGTATCCATAGGAGGGATTTTTCAGAGTCCATGAATAATATTGATATGATTTATGGAATTTTATTTTATTTTACTTTATTTTGAGATGGAGTTTTGTTCTGTTGCCCAGGCTGGAGTGCAGTAATGCGATCCTTGCTCACTGTTAACCTCCACCTCCCGGATTCAAGTGATTCTCCCGTCTCAGCCTCCCAAGTAGCTGGGACTACAGGCACGTGCCACCATGCCCAGCTAATTTTTCTATTTTTAGTGAAGACGGGATTTCACCATGTTGGCCAGGCTGGTCTCGAACTTGTGACCTCAGGTAATCCTCCTGCCTTGGCATCTCAAAGTGCTGGGATTACAGGCATGAGCCACTGCGCCTGGCCTGATTTATGGAATTTTAAAAGGTTCCAATTCCTTTGTTAGAATGAGGCCAGTTAGAAATAATGAAAAGTGGCTAATCGTGGAAAGCCATAAGCCTCTAGATGTTCTGAACTTGAAGAAGCACAGTAAAGTTACATTGTGTGGACGTTGGCTCACCTACATGCTACTACATGAACCTGGAGAGAGATGGGGACAGAAGGAAAGAGAAGACGGATTGCACAGTGCTCTAGTCCAATTGCCCTGGAGTGAGAGTGAGATGAGAGGAAAGTCCGTTTTTCCTTCTGCTCATCATGGTCCCCAGGAGACCCTCAAATTGTGACGACCTTGTCATAGCACAATGTGTCTCCTAAATGTAAACCAGCTATCTTCTCAGCTATCTGTTCCAAAGCGGGAGGTAAAACTGGGTGTACTGGTTTTATTAAGAGATAGCGTGTCTAAAAATGGCACATAAACTTAATATGCAGTTAGGAGATTTTCAGGGGCATTTTTTTCGACATTAGTTTTGCTTTTTCTTGGTGACTTTAGAACCTAATCCCCTTATTAGACTCTCGGGCCTATGCATATAAAGCAACATTTCCTCCCTCCCTCCTTCTTACTTTTTCTTCCACATTAAGCTTCTAGTTTGTGCCGGGACTGTGGGATGTAGTAATGAATAAGTACGTGACTTTTGTCCTAAATAACTTAGGTTCAGTTTTAGAAAGAAATCTGAAAATGACTTCTCATAATACCTGGCAGAATGAAGGAAATTTATTAAAAGAGAGGACAGTAGGCCAAGTGCAGTGGCTCATGCCTGTAATCCCAGCACTTTGGGAGGCTGAGGCGGGGAGATCACGAGGTTGGGAGTTCGAGACCAGCCTGACCAACATGGAGAAACCTCGTCTCTACCAAAAGTACAAAATTAGCCAGGCGTGGTGGCACATGCCTGTAATCACAGCTACTCAGGAGGCTGAGGCAAGAGAATCACTTGAACCCTGGAGGCAGAGGTTGTGGTGAGCCGAGATTGCGCAATTACGCTCCAGCCTGGGCAACAAGAGTGAAACTCTGTCTCGGGGGAAAAAAAAAAGGAGAGAGAGAGAGGACAGTCATTTTATTAGGAAAGTACAGAGGAAGAAATACGTAGTTTTAGCCAGGGGATTTCATTACATGGGATTACAGAGAAGGGTGTTCCCTGAGCTGAATTTTTAAAGATAGGGTCAAATTTTGATAGACAGAAAGAAAGGATGGCAAGTGGGCATTCTCAATTAAGGGGGAAAATGAGATCTTATGGAAGTTTTAAAGCCTGAGACATTTGAGGGAATAGAGTTTGAGAACTGAGTCTGCGATGAGACAGGAAAAGCCCACAGGCAGTAAAAAATGCCGGTGGCTGAGTGCAGTGTAGCTTCCACTGAACTCTGTGGATGTTTATGCTTATTTGAACCTTGTTGGAATATTCCTGGTTTGTTTTATGAAGGGATGTCTCTCACTGAGGATATTGACTCAGGGACGTTTCCTCTTTCAGTCAGGATGGCCTCCATCAGACCAATATTGTTCTCAGGACTTTTTTTTTTGTTTTGTTATCTTGGATAAACAGAGAGAGGCTGATTCATTTTTCTAGAAAAACAGGATGCACTAAAATACTGCAAGTGACAATGAAACAGACATGCTCACGTACAATAATATTTATAAAGAGACCAAACAATATGTGTGGCAGACACCTCTGTGGTGTGGCTGCTACCCCTCCTCCATTTCACTTGCCTTGAGTCCTTGGCCAAGTGGGTTGTTTCTTTCGATCTGTTTCCTCAGATATCAAATGAGACCAATAATACCAACTGAACAGGCGTGGCTCAAGGCATTGATGGGTATCAAGTGCTAGAAATAGTGCCGGACACGTAGTAAGTAGCCATTCCAGTAGAGCTTCATTATTTGTGTTCTGGGTATGAAATATTCATAATTGGAGCAATATATATTCACAATGATTTTTTAAAAACTTTGTATTATGGAAATATTCAAATATCCATAAGAGAACAGTATGGTAATTTCCCATGTACCTACCATCCCTCCACTTCAGCAATTGTCCACACTCTGCCATTCTTATTTGTTGATCCCCTCCCTCTTTTAGAAATGTTTTAAATTTGTAATGGTTGACTGCTACCTATATTATTTTAAAGCAAATTCTAGAGAGCATATAATTTTGTGTATAGAGAGTTTTTAAGAGTCTGATAAATCAGTGACCAAAGAAGAAATCCTTATAAAAAAATGGCAGAAACCAGTGTTTTGAATGCAATTTTCAGAGCTGAATTATAGGTATTTCTGCACCAAAGTAGGACATGTCTGCAAATCTTTACGAGTGGCATTTTGAAAGTTCACAATATTGTTTATTTCATTTAGGGAGCATGCCACATGCTGGTCTGCACATAGATTAGCACTTAGGAGCATATGCAAAACACTTTTTTCTAATGGAAGATTTAAAACATACCTCAATATTAGTAGAGCAATATAATGTACCCCCCTGTAACCATCACCTAACATCACCTAAGCTATCGTTCTTTTTTTTTTTTTTTTGAGACAGAGTTTTGCTCTTGTCGCCCAGGCTGGTATTATTAGTAGAGACAGGGTTTCATTGTGTTGGCCAGGCTGGTCTCAAACTCCTGACCTCAAGTGATCCACCCACCTCAGCTTCCCAAAGTACTGGGATTACAGGCATGAGCCACCATGCTCACCCTAAGCTATCATTCTGATGTCTCCTTTTGAAAGATGTTCATATTGTTTGTAAAAGACTTCTTAGGTCAAAAGAGCCTTATTAATTTTGGAGGAAGATATAGAATCCAATATTTATATTATACTACATGAAAAGTAGTATCAGTGCTATTGCTATTGCTTGATGTGGATATGTTCCGAGAAGCGCATCATTAGATGTTTTCATCATTGTGTGAACATCATAGAATGTATAGTCTACTACACATCTAGGCTATATGCACAGCCTATTGCTCCTAAGCCACAAAACTGTACAGTATGTTACTGTTCTGAATACTGTAGGTATTCAATTGTACAATGGTACAAATACAACGGTAAGTATTTGTGTATCTAAACATAGAGAAAGGTAATATGTTGTGCCACTGCATTTCTACTGCTATGATGTCGCTAGGCAATAGGAGTTATTTAGCTCTATTATGGTCTTACGGGCCCCCTGTTGAATGTACAGTTTGTTGTTGACCCAAAAGTCATGCTGCACATGGCAGCGTGTCAGTAATAGCTGTCAGGACTGATTTTCCCAGATGAAATGTAAGTAAAATCTGATGTTTGAAGGCAGTTCAAGCAAGACCCCTGAAAAGACATTTAAGCAGGAACACATTTGGAAGCCAATACTGAAGTGTTAGTAATGGATAGGGAAGTTATGTATTTTATCTTCTTTCTTTTTTCCATTCATCTCTCTCTCTCTCTCATTTTTGTTTACCTGCATTGTATAATTTTTTTTTTCACCATGAGCGTGGATTTTCTTTCACCATGAGCGTGGATTATTTGATTGTTAAACAAGTAACAGCGCAGTGGCTCACACCTGTAATCCCAGCACTTTGAAAAGCAGAGGCAGGCAGGTCGCTTGAGTCCAAGAGTTCAAGACCAGCCTGGGCAACAGAGTGAGACCTCATTTCTACAAAAACTTTAAAAAATAGCTGGGTATGATGATGTGCGCCTGTAGTTTCAACTACTTGGGAGGCTGAGGTGGGAGGATCACTTAAACTTAGGGAGGGTTGAGGCTGCAGTGAGCCAAGATTGTGTCAGTGCACTCCACCCTGGGCAACAGAGTGAGACTCTGTCAAAAAAAAAAAAAAAAGTAACAAAAGAATTTAAGTTAGTAAATCAAAGAAGACATGCCGGGAGTGGAGATTGGCTGTATTGAGTATGTCAGGGGGAGACAGATAATGTGTCTGAACCACCAAGCTTTTTACCCTTCGTCTTGCTGCTTGTCTTTAACCCTCTCCTTGGTCCCTGGTTCTTGTCTTTGCATTCTCATTACTAATGGTGGGGAGTGGTACTCATATTCATGACTTAATCTCATTAGGCCAAGAAAGAGGATAATTGGCCATAGTTGCTAGGCCAGTCCCCTAAGCTGTGTTAGGCTTTCATACATGATTCTGTCCGGTCCTGTGCCTTTACATTTCCTGATCTGCCTTCTGAGACTGCCCAGGCTTTAAGAGGTGGGTGTTGGGAAAGGCTAGGAGATGGTGGATGCTGGAAGACAATACACTAGCAGAGTGTAGTCTCTCCTCTTATGATCCTGAAAGTATAAAAATGCCTTTCTGTTCTGCTGCCAGCCTACCCACCTGCACTTTGGAAGAAGGGCTATTGGATATTTCAGAATGGTTTGCAGACCGGCATTGGAACCATGTTCTAAAGTTAATAATGATGGAAATAATTTAGTTGTAGAGGACTCTAGACAGGCTTGTGTAAAGCAAGCAGGTAAAGGAATAAAACATTAAACATTGTGTAGGAAGAGATGTTTTGGGGGATCAGTGGGGGTGGAGTGTGAGTGGAGAGACATGGGCAAGGAGTTAAAAGGAGATGATGTTAATAGTTAAAGAAACCATTTATACAGACTTGGTGAGTGCGGAAATTCTGATCTCTTATATGACAAATGCTGAGAATAACTCCTTTTTTCCATGCTAATTGCTAATTTACTCATCACACTGACTATCCTGCTGATGGAGAAATTCAGTGTCCAGCCTCATATCCTCCTGCATAGGAAATACTCAGTGACCCAAGATATTCTAATCTGTTTTATGGCACTTCCCTGAAAAGAAAATATTATTACTTAATTGGCAGGCAACAGGGGCTTTTAATGGACTCATCTGAACACCACCTGTGTACTCACAAGTACAAAGGACAGGAAAATTAATTACAAATGATACCTTTCTCTTAAGGGTTCTAGGTTTCCAGTGCAAAATAAAGATGATCCAACTGCCAAGGTATATATTGGTAGGTGGAGTTTGTTTTTTTTTTTTCTTTTCCCGTTCTATAATGGATTAAGTTAATCCATGAGCACATTTACCCAATGCCCATTGTAACAAAATGATGTGAATTGACCAGATTTCATGAAGTACAAAGTAAACGTACCTCAAACTCAGTCTTTGATGTGGATTTTGAGCTACTGTCAGGCCACAGTTCAGATACAGCAAGGATATGTACCAAAAAGGCATTCCTGTTTGATTATTTGGTGTTTGATGATCAGAATTTCTGGTCTAGAATGCAGTCCAGGTGGTAACCTTTCCAATACGAGTGTCTTCCTAAGGTCATGAGATGGGTTGGAGAATCCAGAATTCTAAGCCAGTCTCTTCCCCCTGACTTCGTACGGGACATGAGGTGAGTTGCCCAGTTTTTATCATTCGTCAGGTAGGAATAGTAATGTCTGATGTGATTGAGGATTAAACGTAAGTCTAGGTAATAATGTAAATATAAGTGTTTTTGAAATTAAACTGACATGCAAACTTTTGATTGATCATAGTAATCAATCAGTGAACAAACATGTTTGTGAGCTATGGAATTAGCCATAAATGTGAAGGAAGCTACAGAAAAGGGGAATGACACTTCCAGTAAGCTAGCAAACACTCTGGAGCTGTGTTATTAACTGTTAAACCACGTAGTCTGGGTAAGCATCATTAACCACTTTGCCACAACTCCCCACCTCATATCCCATACCCCGTTCAAATTCAGTCCTTTCATTGCTCAGACTCATCTTGTCTTGGCCATTCTGCCCCTCACAATATGATTTTCCCATTTTTGCTTTTTGAAACGTTGAGTAACCAAAACTTAGATCAAATGTCAGTTCTTTCATATAGTCTTCTCTGATTACTCCAGTTGGATCGATCCCTCTCTGGCATATGTCAGGGATGGGCAAACTTTCTGAAAGAGTCCAGATCATTTCTTGGCTTTGCCAGACACATGGTCTCTGTTGCTTCCACTCAACTGTGCCATTGTAATGTGAAAGCATCTGTAGACAATACATAGATAAGTGGATGTGGCCATATTCAAATGAAACTTTATTCACAGAAACAAGCTGCCAGCTAGACTTGGCCTGCAGGCTGTAGTTAGCTGACCCTTGGCATGGCTCATTGTCTTGCTATGTAGCTTTTTTGGTTCTGTGTGCATTTTGCCTTAACCTGCATGTTAGTAGTCTTCTTTTTAAAAAAAGTTTTTAAAAACTTTTACTATTATTTTTTATTTTTAAAGATAAGGTCTCGCTGTCACCCAGGCTGGAGCAGTGGTGCAATCATAGCTTACTGCAGCCTCGAACTTCTTGGGTTAAGCTATCTTCCCACCTCAGCCTCCCAAGTAGCTGGGATCACAGGCATATGAACCACCATGCCCAGCTAATGAAAAACTTTTTTTTTTTTTTGTACAGACGGGGTCTTGCTTCACTGCCCAAGCTGGTCTCAAACTCCTGACTTCAAGCGATCCTCCCGCCTTGGCCTCCTAAAGTGTTGGGATTACAGGTGTAAGCCACTGTGCCTGGACAGTAAGGCTTCTTACGAACAGCAGTGTCCAGGCTGCTTTCTTCTTTTGAGTCCCCCAGATGTTGTATAAATAGGAGAGTGTTCAGTTGATGTTTGACAAATGAGTGACCAGTGAATGAATGGTGGCTGCTTTCAGAAGTTGGCAACCCTGCTGTCCTTCCTGATGGCTGAGCTCTTCCAGCCTTCTGGTATCCTGCCTCCTTTCCCTGGCCTGCCCTGCTAGAAAGAGAGGAGAGAAGGCGTCTTTTCTCTGTCTTCCTCAGCCACCCTTCCACTACTTTGAGCAACTACTATTTACAACTCAAAGAATTCTTTATTTATACTGTGTGAGGGACTGTTTACCCGTGTTGAACTAACATTAGGTTTCTTTAAATCTGCTATTAAAACGAAGAGCGGCCATTTGTAACTTTAGTAGCATAACAGCTGGGTTCATGATGTAAGTGTACATAGACACCCTTAAAGTTATTTCCCAAGGCCCTGAGAATGGGATTTTCTTAGTTTATTTGTTACAAGGGAGTGTTTTGTACATCTGTAGAGGAAAATACTATGAAACAAAATCAAACAAAAACATCATTACATTTTAAAATCATTTTGCAACATTGAGCAGGTATGAATTTGGTACTTTGCTTGCAATTGAAAAACTGGAAAGTTGAATTTTAAGTATGGATGTTATGATTTTCAATTTTTAGAAGATGTATGGTATATAATGGCAGTTTGCATTTGATATTAGAAAGAAGAGCATCTCAAGGGAAAACAAAAATGCGTTCAGTTCCAGATAATGTTAAAGGTTCCTTTTTTTCTTAGGATAAACTCATTCCTAGCTACTTTTCTTCTCCCCGAGCCCTTCATTGTAAAAGTGAACTAATGTTGTCCTCTCAGTTCTGTTGGAAAATGACACAGACCCCCTGCGAATGAAGAATTGCTTTTAATTTCACTGGAAGTGAGGCAGAGGAGGGCCTTGGAAAAGGAAGGTTATTATTTCCTCTGTGGAAACGTTTATCTTTGTTTTCTGGGTGACTGGTAAAAACATTGGTTTGCTGTGGAGTTTTAGCAATCAAAGAAGAGGAAATAGCATGTGAGTGACTGCAACTGGTTGGTGGGGACAACCCTGGCTCTTTTGAAGGTGAAACTTACTAAAGTCACATTAACTCTTCTAGTGCAAAGGTCGAGAAACATTTCTGTAAAGGGCTAGAGGTAAATAGTTTAGACTTCGTGGACCATACCGTCCCTGTTGTAACTATTCAGCTCTGCTGTTGTGGTATAAAAGCAGCCATAGACAGTTTTAGAAACAAATGAGAGTAGCTGTGTTCCAATACAACTGTATTTATGGACACAAAAATTTGAATTTTCGTATGTCACAAAATAGTATTATTTTAATTTGTTACAATTATTTAAAAATGTAAAAACCATTATTAGATTCCCTGTTGTACAAAAACAGGTAGTGGGTAGGATTTGGGTGCAGGGTATAGTTTGCTGACCCTATCCTGGTGAATTAGTGCAATAATTTCTTAGGTGGGGAGGTGTAGTGGATAACATATTACACATTCTGTACCTTTGAGTAGGTAATCTGATTATGATTAGCTAACCCAAACTTGTGAAGAAAATCCCCTGGTGGAGTTTGGATGGCTTTTGAGGAGTCCACTGTTCTTGCCCCATTAGTGTAAAGCTGAATGGCACTTTGGACCTTGGTCGCCCATCTGGTACATGACGAGGTGGGACTAGATGACTTCTAGGGCTTCATGTAGAGCTTAACATTTTATGTTAATTAATTAATTAATTAATTAGTTTTTTTTGAGACAAGGTCTCACTTTGTTACCCAGGCAGGAGGGCAATGGTGTGATCAGGACTCACTGAAACCTCTATCTCCAAAGCTCCAGCAATCTTCCTACCTCAGCTTCCTGAGTGGCTGGGACTCCTGGCGCATGCCACCACAGCTCACTGATTTTTGTATTATTTCTGTTTTTTTTTCTTTTGTAGAGACAGGGTTTTGCCGTGGTGCCCAGGCTGGTCTCAAACTCCTGGGCTTAAGCAGTCCTCCTGCCATGGCCTGCCAAAGTGCTGAGATTATAGCGTGTGAGCCACTTGGCAGATCTTAACATTTTAGACCCTTTATCACTTGTGTTCCGGTTCTTTTTCTGATACTTCTTGCAATTTACCTTTTAAAAAATTATTTAGGCCAGGTGTGGTGGCTCACGCCTGTAATTCTAGCACTTTGGGAGGCCAAGGCTGGCAGATCACTTGAGGTCAGGAGTTTGAAACCAGCCTGTCCAATATGGTGAAACCCCGTCTCTACTAAAAATACAAAAAAATCAGCCAGGTGTGGTGGCGCATGCCTGTAGTCACAGCTACTTGGGAGGCTGAAGCAGAAAAATGGCTTGAACCTGGGAGGTGGAGGTTGCAGTGAGCAGAGATTGTGCCACTGCACTCCAGTCTGGGTGACAGAGCGAGACTCCATCTCAAAAAAAAAAAAAAAAAAAAGAAATTTAGATATTTGTTGAGAAACTAATATATGCTAACTGTGCAGACTCTGGTGATGGTGGTTGTGTGTTTGTGCACATTTGTGTGTGTGCATGTGTGTGAAACAGATGGTAGGGTAGTTACAATAGTATTCTAAATAAAATTTTTTTCTATTTTGTGCAGTCTTTCTTGAAGTTATATAATGGGCAATTAGGCATTTACACTATTTTTATTAAAAATAATAAATTTATATGAATAATTAAACTCAGAATTCAACAATATCTGATATTGATTTTTGCAGTTACTTTAGTTATCCATTTATTTATTCATTCATGAAACAAATAGTTCTTGAGTACCTACCATGTACCTCAAGGCACTGGCTTAAGCCTTGAAGACTAAACTATTTATTTGCCCTCACGAAACTTGCATTCTAATAGAATCTCCTGTTGAAGATGCTGGGTAGGTAGTTTTATTTGTACTTTTCAGAAGAGGTGTACTTATTCATTACTTATTTTTCTTTTTCTTGTTTCAGTTATCTCTTGGGAAATCTCTTGAGTAATGTTTTTGAATTACCAGAGGAAATTTTACAGTCACACAGGTCTTTGTTGACTTTTGCAGTCTCCTAAAGTCGTTAATCATTGAAGAGAACTCTGATTCCTCACTGACAAGGAACGAATTCAACCGTTTTAGCTATATTGGTTAATTTGGAAAGTACTTCAGTCAACTTAAAACTTTAGGGAAGATCAATTCAGTACATTCTTTAGAAAATCACTATGTCAAGGCCAGGCGTGGTGGCTCACGCCTATAATCCCAGCACTTTGGGAGGCCGAGGTGGGCAGATCACGAGGTCAGGAGATCGAGATCATCCTGGCTAACACGGTGAAACCCCATCTCTACTAAAAATACAAAAAATGAGCCGGCATTGCGGCATGCGCCTGTAGTCCCAGCTACTCAGGAGGCCGAGGCAGGAGAATGGCGTGAACGGGAGGCAGAGGTTGCAGTGAGCTGAGATCGTACCACTGCACTCCAGCCTGGGCGACAGAGCGAGACTCCGTCTCAAAAAAGAAAAGGAAATCACTATGTCAAATTCTCAAAGGACACTGACGTTAACCCGTGCTGTCAGTCTTCTAAGCAACATTAGTCAATTTATATTTGTGTTACACATTTCTCCTCATCCAGAAAGATTTCATATGCATTTATTCAATGAATACTAAAAAAAGATGAATATTTCAAGAAGTAAAAGCAACTGAAAATAGTAATATCTGTTAAAAGTGTATCATGGCTTTGCCTTGATATCATGAATTTTGTCTGTTTTTATGAGGGTGGCATTGTTGGGCTTTACAAATAAAAAAAATACCGTTGTAATAATAGTATTATAACTGTAACCAATAGTCCATCAGTAGCGAAAGCGTTCACTCTGTATCACACCCCTCCAGGCCACTCCTGGCTTTGTTCTACTTCTAGACAGAGTGGATGCCTCGCAGTTCTTTTTGAATAAAGTTAAATCTGACCTCAGGTCTTTCACACACACATTTGCTGCCCTTTGGGAAATGTGTTCTTCCTCCTCTGACTTTATCATCTAGTTAATTCCTGGTAAGTCCCACCTTAAAAGGTCTTCTGTTTATGGAAGCTTTCCCTGATTTTTCTGTGGACTGAAGTTTCCCCTGTTAGCATCCTTACTTCTTCTGAGCAACTGTAATTGTTTATGTCATCTGACAAGAAGCTGGATGAAGGCAGAGTCTGTATTGCCCATCACTCTATTGTCAGCACTTGGTTTGAATGAGCCTATAAGTGGTATGTTACCCTCCCTCCACAAAAGAAGCTTTATCAATATAAGCTATTATTCACGTAATTTAGTGACAAATACTGATGTTTCCTCATCCCATAGTTAGTTCTGTGTGTCTTTTGTAGACCTCAGTGCTTCATGACCTATATATTATAATGTTTACTGACTAGATTTGGTCAGTTACTATTTGAGGAAATGTTGGGATTTCTTAGAAATTTTAATGATAAAAAAATGCATAGGGCCAGAATGTTCGAAACCAAGACTGCCTTAGAGAAACCCAGGGCATATAGCAGACACGTTTTTGACCTGAAATGCTTAAAGCTGAATGGGACAGGAAAATACATATGCATGAAATAATTAGTATGTTTCTTAGTCTGTCCAGGCTGCTGTAACAAAAATATCACAAACTAGGTGGCTTAGGAAACAACAAACATTTATTTCTCACAGTTCTCGTAGCTAGGAAGTACAAGATCAAGGCACCAGCAGATGTGGTGTCTTGTGAGGGCCTGTTCTTCACAAGTCGTGCCTTCTACCCGAGTCATCATATGGTAGAAGGGATAAACAAGCTCTCTGGCCTCTTTCATGAGGGCCTTAATCCATTCCATGAGGGCTCTGCCCTCATGATCTAATTATCTTCCAAAGGCCCCATGTTGGGAGTTTATGTTTCAGCATATGAATTTGGTGGGGACACAGACATTCATACCATAGCAGTATGCCACCTGTGACAATACCTGTTTGTCTTTATAGCTGTGTTCTCTTGTTTCCCCAGTATCTCAGTGGTATTGGACAGGACATTAGATTCAGGAGAGGACTTCAGAATGTTAACTAGTGGTAAGAAAGCAGCTTCATGGAGTGGCTGGGGCTTGAGGGAGTCTGTAACTCAGGACCACATTTTAGTAACTAGAGAAAATGTTTCAGCAACTGTATGGTGATAAGTCCCTAGTCTAAATCTCTAGCACGAATCTTTCTTTTGAGTACTGGATACCCTATTCTTTTGCCCATTAGACACATCTACTTGCATGTGCCACTGTCACCTCAAAGGCAACATGTCCAAAGCAAATTCATTATCTCACTCTCAAGCTTGCTCCTTCTCCATTGTTACAGAACTCAGTAACCACGTTGCTCAAATTACTGCCTCACCCATTATTTCATCCTCACCTATCACATCCAGTCCTCCAGGTTCTCTCAGTCCCACTTCATACATTTCCTCCATAACCTGCTCCCTTGTCTATGTTTTCTAGTGTAGATCACCATCATCCTTTGCTTGTGCTCCTGCGATAGTCTTCTAACTGGTCTCCCACCCGGTAGCTGGTCTTACTCTCCTCTGATCCACTCCCATGCTGTGGTCAAAGTGATTTTCTAAAAAGACAGATGTCTTAATTGTGCATGCGCTTTGAAGCTCCTCATTTGGCATTTAGGATAAAGTTCAAATGTTTTAGCTTATGAGAGGCCCTGTGACCAGGTCTCTACTCTCCAACCATATTGATGATCTTACAGTTTCTCCTATGTATTGCTCTGTCTCTGGCCTCTGGACCTTCAGTGCTGCTCCTTCTGTCTAAATTGCTTGTTTTCTCAATTAGTGATCCTTCCCTCCTTCGGTGCACAGGCTTTGAAGCCTATCCATGAATCTCACTATCCTGAAATCCAAGAGATAAGGTGACTATGAACCTCAGCATCTCAAGCCTTCCATTGACAGTTCCCCCCTTTGCTCCATGGATGAGAATGCAGAACTTATGGCTTCAGCTTCTGTGTGGGCCTTTCTCTGTGCCTGGTTTTTCCTGGCACCTGTCCTCCCACCTGCCTTCTGGCCTGCCAGCGTGTCTGATCTGAGCAGACTGGGAGGGTGTGAGGAAGGGCCAGCCCACTTCAGCAGGAAGGGCAGCACACGGAAGGCCGGCAGCCTTGGGCTGGCCTGCATCTGCCCCTCACATACCCTACAGAGAAACACTGAGCAGCTGGTCAGCATGTGGGCTGGGAGGAATGGGGCTGGGCTAGGGGACTAGGGATTAATGCAGCCCTTGTAGCAGCAACTGTGACACAGGGAGCACCTGGCCCTCCTGGAAGTCCCAGGGCTCTTTCTTTGACCTCCTTCCTTGACTTCCTGCATTTTCTAAATTGTAGCTAAAAGTTGAGATAGAACCCTAAGAGTGAAACCTGGCCCTGCTAGCATTGATTTCCTGAGATTAGCTTCTCTTTTAGCTAAGGAGCTCCTCTGGATGATAAGTAGAGATGGAAGCCAAGTCACATGCCCTTAAAGTCCTGTGCAAGCCCCTTCCTGGGATGTCTTGGGGTGTGCATGCAGTGAGCTGGAGGGGGCGGCCCTATCACAGGGAATGAGGCCTCAGCCATTGTCTGGCAGTGTTGGCAGTATGATTTTAAGCCAGTTATTTAATAACTTCTAGTTCTCAGTTCCTTTGCCTATAAAGTTGGTATAATACTTATCTTACAGGGTTGGAGCATGAAATAAATATTAGGAGAATCAAAAGCTTGCATATACTACTAATAGTATTACTACTACTGTTTATGGAGTTCAAAAAGTTTCTGTCTTTTGAATATATTTCATGAATGTGTCATAAATACAACACAAAATCTATGACCGTTACAAAATACTATCACTGACCATAGATGTGACAAATGTGCTCCTGACTGAGATCTGTACAGCTTCACAGGCTTTTTATTTTTTATTTTTTGGTGTGCCACTTATGTAGCACCAGTAGAGGATTTTTTTTTCATTGACATTATCTTATATTCCTATCATTATTAGGAGAAAATGTCAGTTGATTTTCTGCATTACTAAGGACATGAACAAAGAAAACTGTGTAACACAAAACTTTCTGTGTGGAATAGAGAAATTTAATCACTCTCATGATTTCATCAGTGGGGCAGTTCACAGCTTTAGGGCATGCCAGTGAGCTGTACCACTTCAGAGTTAACCAAAGAAAGAAATGTAATGGGGGATGGAGAATGTAATTAGAGTGGAGTACCAGGGGAAAAAAACCTTTATATCTAAATTATTAGCATCATTATGAAGAAACTGTCTTTTGAATTGTTTTTAAGCTAAAGAAATCATAAAGCAGTGTTTTTATGTGACTATGTAATTCCCCTTGTATTTGAGGTTAATATGTTGCAAATTCTTCATAAATCTTCATTAAGATGTCAAAATTCCTTGTGAAGCCTGTCTTCATTTGCATTCCCTTGTACAGTTATTAACAAAGACCCTTTATGTCTCTGCCCAGCTTGATTTCAGTCATGAACTCCATTTTCCTTTATTATTTCATAGAATCTGGTTCCTTGATTGAACTTAGTAAATCATTTCTTGAGGACTTGGTGGGAAGCCGAGAGTGGTAGTGAGGGGGGCAGTTTATGAGCCCAGGGTGGGTGGAGACCCTGGTTCCTCAAAGCAAGACTTACTATTAACTTTAGAGTCTCCTCTTAGATCTTAAAAATTCTTGCCCAAAGTTAATAGTTTTTGAAGTTTGCAAATAGATTTCTACAGTTGAAACCTAGAGTAGAAAGAAGCCTGGTTATTTATTTATTTATCTTTGGCTTTAAAATTAGGCTTTTCTGGCCTGGCACGGTGGCTCATACCTATAATCTCAGCACTTTGGGAGGCCAAGGCAGGCGGATCACTTGAGGTCAGGAGTTCGAGACCAGCCTAGTCAACATGGTGAAACCTGTCTCTACTAAAAATACAAAAATTAGCTAGGTGAGGTGGTGGGCACCTGTAATCCCAGCTACTTGGGAGGCTGAGGCAGGAGAATCACTTGAAACTGGAAGGCAGAGGTTGCAGTGAGCCAAGATCGCACCATTGTACTCTAGCCTGGGCGACAGAGCGAGACTCAGTCTCAAAAAAAAAAAAAAAAATTGAACATCAGTGTGGTCAGTGTAAACAAGGATGAAAATAGCTATTTGAGGGGTTTGGTGGCCACCTAAAAGTTGTGTCAGGGCAATAATCAACACTAGAGTTTCAGCTCCTATTGAGATCTTGTGCTGTCTACCTTTCAGTCTGTGAGACTGAGTCGGAGTGTCCCCAAGTATTTAGGACCCTGTGACTGCTAGGAATTCAGGGTTGCTTAGGGCCCAGAGTGAAAAGAATGCTGCTGCCGATAACGCCTTCCCATCTTGGGTTGCCTTTGTTCACACAGCTTTGCTTATTCTTTAATCCAAATCCTCAGCTCATTCCAAAATAGTTGCTAGCAAAAATACATGTGAATGTTCATTCAAGTATATAAAGGATATTAAAATATCCTCTTACATCATACCTCTGCAGACGGAAAATTCTACCTGAACTTTGCCTTTGGTTTTCTTGATGTTTCCTCTTAGATACATTTTTCTCCTGTGGGGGAAAATTTATTGTTTCCTCATTTTCCCCCAGCATAATTTGAGTGTCTGCAAATGCATGTTGGTAGTTTTTCTAGTGGGACCTGGTTTGTGGTTGTTAATGGTAAATGTGAAAATTAGATGTAGTCCAGGTTCAAAAGGAGTTTAAAATCTGATAGAAATAAGACCTGCCACAACCACTAGTGTAGTAAAATCTCTGTGGGTAATTGTAACTTCAAGCATAATGTACCCATCTCTCACATCTTGCTCACGTTGAATTCCTTCTGTTTTGGGGCAGCCACTCCCTCTGTACCATATGATTACATGGCTTGCTTGCTTGCTATACTGCCTTTAGCATTGTTGGTTGGGTGTTTTAAACCTGCACATCTTATTTCTCAAGTAGATTGGAGGATCCTTAAAAGGTAGCCAAAGAGTAGAAGTATATAATATTTTAAAAAGTAAAAAAAATTTTTTTTCATATTCTGGGTCAGTGTAGCTTTGTTTACAAGGACTTTATATGTTAAAGAACTGGAGGATGTATTAGTTTTGGGATTTTAGGTTGGTTTTTAGAGAAGTATTAGGAAGTTCCCAAGGAGATTGACCTTGCAGTTTCAAGAAAAGGAGAAATGGACATGCCTGGTCATTTTGGGGTGCTTTTTTTGAAATATGCATCCACTTGGTGGGGTGTAGTGGCTCACGCCTATAATCCCAGCATTTTGGGAGGCCGAGGCAGGTGGATCACTTGAGGGCAGGAGTTCCAGACCAGCCTGGCCAACACAGTGAAGCCCCCTCTCTACTAAAAATACAAAAATTAGCCACGTATGGAGGGTGCACCTGTGGTCTCAGATACTCAGGAGGCTGAAGCACTTTTTTTATTGCTTGAACCCGGGAGGCAGAGGTTGCAGTGAGCTGAGATGGCACCATTGCAGTCCAGCCTGGGCAACAGAGTGAGACTCTGTCTCAAAAAAAAAAAAAAAAAACTATAAAAAATTATGAAATATCCATCTACCTCTTAAAATTGATACATTTTTGTATTTGGAAATGTTGAATAATTAGAACCTGAGGATAGGTCTATGTTTTGCTAGGATAATGTGCTTGGGAGGGTGGTTAAAATAGTCATTAATTTTGGTCACAAATTTAAACAGAGCTTGCTTGACAGGGACAGCTTCTCTCTGTTCCATGCAGTGTCATTTGGAGTGGCTTGACTGGAGGATAGGGGATTAATTTTCAAGGGGCTCACCCACATGACTAGCAAGTCGGTGTTGACTGTCAGCCGGGCAACAGTTTCTTTCCAAGTGGGTCTCTCTACAAAATGCTTGAGCTTCCTTATGGCATGGTGGCTGGGTTCCAAGAGTCAGCATTCCATGAAACAGAAAGTAGGAGCCATGAATTGGTCCTGGAAACTGGTACAGCATCATATTTACCATATTCTATTGGTCAAGCAGTTGATAATGTGAATTTTAAATAGGAAATTTTCTGACTTATGGAAAGACTTTTTTTGAATTTCATTCAATGTATCAAATGGGTTCCCCAGGGTGGCTATTGCCTTGAGGAAGGGGCCTTATTTCCACTAATGAATAAAGGAAGTTGCCAGGCCCATGAGGTGCAACTAATGCTTATTATCAAGTTTATTTTGCTCTTCCCCTTCAGGTGAGTGGAGTGAGTGTCAAGGACAGTGGACTGAGGTCCCAGCTTGAGGTGCTTGGAGGGACAGAGAAGAATTAGGGTGAGGAAGTTGTCAGGCTCCTCTTTTCCCTTTTGCCCTGTGACTTTATTAGCTTAACTAATACTTCATAGTGTTTACTATGTACCAGGCACTTTACATCTATCAACTCAATTATATTCCCATTGGGGACTATGTTACAGGTAGAATCTTAATTAAAGCTACTGCTACTGATTCTTAATAATGGCATTACTTGAAGAGATTATTATTAATAAACCCTTGTTCCATTTGAATACACTGTGTGATACACAGTTGTTCCTTGGTGTCCGGAAAGGATTAGTTCCAGGACCCTGGAAGATACACAGATTTGAGGATACTCAAGTCCTTTATAGAAAATGTCATCATACTTGCATAAAGCCTATACACACCCTCTCTTATACTTTAAGTCATCTCTAGATTTACTTATAATATCCAGTAAAATGTAAATGCTATGTAAATAGTTGTTATACTGTATTATTTTATTGTTTTTTATTTGTATTAATTTTTACAAATTGTTGTACTATCATTATTTATTTTGAATATTTTCAGGCCAATGTTGGTTGAATCCCAGGATGTGAAACAGGTGAAGATGGAGGGCCTATTATACACCTTGTTGCTATTTAAAGATATCTCAAATCCTTGGAATTTTGATGTTTTTGAACACATGACTTAATGGATCCTCGTTTATATTATTGTAGTTTCTCTTAACACTGAAGTAGATATTATCACTTGGTATATTTTACTTTTAAGTTTAAAATATTTTCGATTTAATGATACTCTTGAGGATTTTAGTTTGGGATATTACCACTGTCAAAGCTGGCAGGTTCTTCACTTGATTAAGTCTTCTTTCCACTCAACACCATTTAAGTAGTGTGAGACTGATGAGCATTGGTACAGGACTGTCCCCTCTTTTCAGCCGAGGTCAGTTGGCAACAGCTATACACTGTTTCTTTATTTTGGAAAGGTTTTGCTTGGGCAAAGACTTACTCTTTTAACCAAATCCTGCTTTTCATCTGTTTTTGATGGCAACAGACCATATTTCCCAGCCATTTGCAAACAGTGCCTGTCTGGCGGGATTTCCTGGACACAGAGCCCTTGACAACCATTACTGGCCAACTTTTGAACTTCAGTGTTTAACCTGGTTATTTGTTCTGTGTTTCTGCCATGGGCCATGGGAACCATAAGCTTATCCTTTTGAGACTAGTAGAAGGTCCAAGAACAATCCATTTGCTAATTGGACCCATTGTTTTCCCCAGCCCATTAACCTTGATGAATCAAATCTTCCTTCCAATATCCAGCTATTAATCTACAAGTCAGTACTATGCAGAGTGATACTTTCTAACCAAGGGCCCTATGGCAGACTTTAGTCATTGCCATTTTGGAATCCTTACCTTATGGACTGACATAATCCAAACATGTCAGTGTGTCATTAAAAATTGGTTGGCCAATTAAAGATAATTTGATAATGCAAATATCATTAAAATTGTTCTTATGTACAAATAATAATTTAAAAATCCATATATAATGACTTACAAGTAATAAGGCTGTATTTTTTTCACTCTAAAAAAATAAGCAAATGATAAAACATTCATGCTCTTTGACCCAGTAGTACTGATTCTAGGGCTCTAGCCTAGAGAAACAACTCAAAACATTGAGAAAAGCTTATGCTTATGGATGTTTATTGAAGCATTATTTGTAATGAAAAAAGAAAAATATAAATATCTAACAGTAAGGAACTGGTTAAGTAAATTATGATGTAAATGAAAGTTTTTAACAGCATGTGAATATTGTTATGATGTTAAATGAAAAAAAAAAGTGGAGTACAACATTTTCCACAATATGGTCACAGCCATGAAAAAAAACATGCATTAGAAAAAAGACATAAACCAGCCAGGCGCCATGGCTCATGCCTGTAATCTGAGCAGTTTGGGAGACCGAGGCGGGTGGATCACCTGAGGTCAGGAGTTTGAGACCAGCCTGTCCAACATGGTGAAACCCCATCTCTGCTGAAAATACAAAATTGGCCAGACGTGGTAGTGGGTGCCTATAATCCCAGCTACTCGGGAAGCTGAGACAGGAGAATCACTTGAAACCAGGAGGCTGAGGTTGCAGTGAGCAGAGATCGTGCCACTGCACTTCAGCCTGGGCGACAGTCTGAAGAGCAAGACCCTGCCAAAAAAAAAAGAACAGAAAGAAAGAAGGGAGGGAGGGAGGGAGGGACACAGCAGATGTATTGGAAGGCAATATAACAAATCTTTGTTAAAAAAAACACTTGACTCTTTTATTGTTTGGGTAGTAAAATACAGAAAGTTGCTTATCCACCAGTTTCAGAATACAGTTCTGGTGTGGTTAAATACTTCTGTGCAAACCAATCACAATTGCCCTGTTTTCTTTTTCATAGAGGGTCATTGACATGTTCACCAGAAGGAAGCCTCTTCATACAGTAGTTGCTTGGCACAAAGATCCTGAACTTTTCTCAGGTTGAGGGGGTCTGAGATTTTATTTAGGCAGGTAAATTATGTAATGAAATAACTCCTGAAGTAATGAAAGAGGACTGAGAGAGGGGATTGTGACCTGTGTTCAAGACCTTCAGGTCATCTCATTTGAACATCAGCTGCCACCACTGAGGCACCCAGCTGGTGAACTCAGTTGCTGCCATTTGTTGACCGTTGCCAGAATGAGGCCTCCAAAGAAGGAACAAGCCTCTTTAATAATGGACGACTGGGGAAGTCCACTGGCTAGCACCCAGAAAGAACAATGCTCATGCCCAAGTCACAATCTCTTTGCTTTATGGGGTGGATGGAGGTGGTCCGTGAGATGCATGTGATCCTAACGCTTCTTGCTGTCACTTAGGAATGTGGCATAGTAAAGCAGAAATTAACAAGGAAGTTAGATTAGATGGTCTCTGAGTTTCCCCCCGCCGCCCCATTTCTTAACATCCTAAATGTGCATGGAATGATGTAGGCATTTTTGTCTCCTAGGAACAGGCTGTGTTCATAACACAAGTGGAAGAAAAAGAAGCTTTTATTTAAAAAGGTGGATTTGATAACAGCTTTTCAGAAGCACAGCCCTTCTGATGAGTTGATGAATGTTTATATATTGCTGGATACTGTTAATAGTAAAACCATTTATTCAGTGTGGTGGCCCAACTCTGAAGATAGCTGTAAATCAGGTAGGCTACCTGAGGGCTTTGTGTAACAAGCAGCCTGAGGAACACAGGAGTTCTGTTTGGAAGAGTTACTTGCATATGGTAGTAGATGCTGTAAGATTTATGGTATTGAAAACAATAACTAGACTAGTATTAGAAATATCCAGGATGTATTTTGTTTAAGCATTAAAGAATTCTGATATTTTAATTATCAGTACTCCGTCACGCAAAATTTGTTGAAAATGGGGCAAGCTGATCTACATTTTGAACATTTTTGCAAGACTCTGGAAAATGAGAATATTGTGGTCTGCATCTGGAAATAAACTGTTAGTCCTTATAGAAAAGTCTGTTTCCATAAGTTTTTTCTCTTAAGGGCTCAAAGTAAAATATAAAAATGCGAAGCTGGGAAGCTTTGCTATTCATAAGTGTCACTAAAATGCCAAGACATTTATCAAAATTTTAGTTTTTTTGTTTAACAAAAATATCTAAACAAGTAAGCAAACTTCTTTTATGTATGAAATTACAGAGACAATATGGGCAAAACTGTCATCATGGCTCACCGCTTTCACCCTTAGTGGTTGGACCTGCCATTGCAGGTCGCAATGATTTATAATACCATCTATATTTATTTTGTTAAGAAAAAAATTTCTGGCTGGGCACGGTGGCTCACGCCTGTAATCCCAGCAATTTGGGAGGCCGAGTTGGGCAGATCGCAAGGTCAGGAGTTCGAGACCAGCCTGGCTAATATGGTGAAACCCCATCTCTACTAAAAATACAACAATTAGCTGGGAGTGGTGGTGGGCTAGATATTTAGTACCTGTAGCCCCAGTTACTCGGGAGGCCGAGGCAGGAAAATCGCTTGAACCTGGGAGGCGGAGGTTGCAGTGAGCCAAGATCGCGCCACTGCATTCTAGCCTGGGCGACAGTGAGACTGTCTCAAAAAAAAAAAAAAAAAATTTCTGAGTGGTTCTTCTTCTAGCAGTTTTCCTCTTTTAGTTGAGTTTTATCTTCTTGAAGAAGTCTGGGAAGAAAGCCTGACAATGGGGAGGTGAAAGAGAACAAAAATATGGAAAATATAAATCTGTATAAATGCAGGTTCAAGAAATTCACCTTTATGGTACAAAGGCAGTAGCTAAAAGCCGATGTTAGTTTTCTTGAATGGAAGCCCAATTTCAGATGCTATGATGGCTGTCAAACTGTTCTTCTTGCCCTTGTAGCTCAGAGTTTGAATCACATTCAGGCCCTGAATCTCATTCTTTCAGTGACAAGGGAAATGCCTCCCCCATTCTGTTTCTCTGTCGCTCGCTCTCTCTCTCAATCTGCAGTCAGCCTCTCCAGCTGTGACAGGGTGTAAGAATGCTAATCTCCAGGTAGTGAGCTGGCCCAGGTCAGCCAGTTGGAGACTTCTTTATGGTGTCCCATGAAAGAAAAAAGAGGACACTCAGATTCTTAAGCGTTTGAATTGAAAATTAAAGGAAAATAAATACTTTAAATAATTAAGTCCAGTTGAGTCCAAGAATTCCTCCTCATGCTCTGTGCAGAGTAAGACATCACTTTCTAAATAAATGCAGGTTGCGAGGTTCCCCACCCTTGTGTGCTCTGTTTGTTGCACAGGTTGTCTTCTGCGTGGCTAGCAGCTGACCATTCTCAATGGTGACCATGGGCTCAGGTCTCCTACTGGCTGACCTGGGCCAGCTCACTGCCTGGAGATTAGCATGCCTAAATCCTGTCACAGCTGGAGAAGCTCGCCCAGGTCAGCCAGTAGAAGTAGAAAGAAGATTAAAGAAAATGTCAAGAGTGCTTGGCTTGAGTGCCAGTCAGACTTGGGTCCAAATTCCTATTCTTTTACTTATGAGCTATGCAGCTTCAGGCAAGTCTTTCAAACTTTTGAGCCTCAGTTTCCTCATTTATAAGACAGGGATAATAATTTTTCCAGGATTATTGTATTAAGTGAGATAATGTTACAAATAAATTTCTTGATATTCTATAGGCAACCAACAGCTGGATGGTGGCAGGTACTAATTCATAGCTTCAAGATGATGTTCTCAGTTGTATTCTTGATTTTGGCATTCTTCTGTGACTTTTGCACTGAGTTTTGACATGCTGCTAAGAGACAGGTAATGTGAAGGATCTATTGGCGGGGTCGGGGGGGTTTGCCTTTACGGCTTTTCTGGTGCATTGTAGGTCAAACACCAACACCTGTGTTAGGCCCTGTCACCTATTCAGGGACCTTCACTGTTCACCTGAGCTTGACCAACAACACTCACCTGCAGGCATGCACTTCACTTGAGTATAGATGCTGCTTGTTTTGAGTGAAACAGATACAGAAAATCTGTACCTACAATCCCATTTACAAAATGGTGGAGCTTATTTCTTTTAAAAAATAATCATTCCAAAAAGATTTGCAACAGAATTAATTTTCAAAGGGTGACCTCTCTCTCTGTGCATTTAAAATGTGATTCAAGCAAACCAAACTAAAAAACAATTCAGCGTACACTTTCAGTGGCACAAAGTAAAGTGCACTTATGTCCAAGGTTGGACTCCTTGTTTTTCTTCCAAGCATCTTTCCCAGTCTCGTCATTTACTAGTTTATATTTTAAACTTAGCTTCAGAATGCCTTTGTTGATGTTACTGAGTCCATCTTCGAATGCTATTTTAGTTTTTCTTTTTTACTTTATTTTATTTTATTTTATTTTATTTTATTTTATTTTTTTGAGACAGGATCTCACACTGTCACACAGCTCACTGCAGCCTCACCCTCCCTTGAGCTCAGGTGATCCTTCCACCCCAGCCTCTTGAGGCGCTGGGACTTCAGGTGTGCACCACCACGCCCAGATAATTTTTCTTTCTTTCTTTCTTTTTTTTTTTTTGTAGAGATGGGGTTTCACCATGTTGCCCAGGCTTGTCTCAAACCTGTAGGCTCAAGCTATCACCCATCTTGGCATTCCAAAGTGCTGGGATTACAGGCTCCTGGCCTATTTTAGTTTTTCTCTCTTCTATATAGTGGATCCTTAAGGCATAGAGAATTTTAGGAAGAGCATGAGTACAGAATAGTAAAGTCAGTGTTGTCAGCATACGACAGAGGGAAAGTCACTGAGTTTTTTTGATCCTTGGCTTCCTTATCAATAAAATGCTAATATTGGCACTGTTTACCTAACAGTTATTGTGAAGCCCAATGATAATAGCTAATATTTATTAGACAATTATGTGCTCTAGGCACCATGTTAAGTTAGTAACTTTAATTTCAGAGTAACTTTAATTTCAGGGTAACTTTATGGAGTAGATCATTGTGTCCTAATCATCATGGTAGCTAATATTTATTGATGGTTTTCTATTTGCCAGGTTTTGTTCTAAGGTCTCTGTATGTCATAGGTATTGGTAGAAAATGGAGGCACCAAGGGATTATGTAATTTGCCCAAGTTCATATAAGTAGAAAGTGTAGGAGCTACGATTGGAACACAGTCTGATTCCAGACATCTTAACCACTGTGCAGTATCTCCACTGTACAGATAAAGAAACTGAGAAATAGAGGCTGAGTAGCTTACCCAAAGTCACACAGCTAGTAAGTGGCAGATCTTACCTTCAAACAAGATTCGCCACTGCCCACATCATTGTCTGTTATGCAACATGGCTTCAAACTCTGAGATGATGGCATCAGGTACTGCTCTGAGTGCTCTTCAGCCTCTGTCCTCACAGTCAAGAAAATGTGTGCCAGTGACAGATCCACTAGAAGATCCACTGCACTAGGTCTGTTGCCTTGTGTATTCAGATCCACAGTTCCTCATGTCCTGAGGTCAGCAAGCCACAGAGAAGTGGGCTCACCTTTTCTAACTTAATCAGTGCGCTGACAGAGGAGGAGGTTACAGAGGGATTTCTCTGGGAAAGCTGTCATGCCAGGGCTTGCTTGTGCCCAACAAGGGAGTTAGAAATGCCAGGGCTAATTCCCTAGTGGAGAATGATTCAGAGAAAAATGAATTCCTGAAGCCTGTTGTGTTATCAGTGCCAGGTCTGAGAGAGCAGGGCAAGAATATGATGGCTTGTCTTTGGAAAACATCCGAACAACTTTCAGTTTCAGAACAGACTTTACTACTTCTCTTAGAACACTTGCTGTCCTTTACTGTAATTTTTGTTGTAACTGGAAGATAGAGAGAAATATGGTATTTGATTTTATGTACAAAGAATTTTGAGTCCATTGGGAGCTAATAATGTCTCCCAAGACAATACCAGTTTATGGAGAACTTTGTTTTTTGTTTTGAGAGATGGAATCTTGCTGTGTTGTCCAGACTGGAGTGCAGTGGTGTGATCTCTGCTCACTGCAACCTCCGCCTCCCGGGTTCAAGTGATTCTCCTGCCTCAGCCTCCCGAGTAGCTGGGGATTAGAGGTGTGTGCCACCATGCCCGGATAACTTTTGTATTTTTAGTAGAGACGGGGTTTTACCATGTTAGACAGGCTGGTCTCAAACTCCTGACTTCAGGTGTTCCACCTACCTCGGCCTCCCAAAGTTCAGGCATTACAGGCATGGGCCACCGCGCCTGGCCCAATTTATGGAGAACTTTGAACCATAATATGAATGTTAATTGGGGAGGAATTCTACTGCAGTTGATTTTGGAAACTTGAACCAAGAAGACGTAGGAAGGATTTTATTGTTAAAAAATCTGGTCAAATTTTATGTAATAAAATGTCAAACATGCAAGAAGAGAGTAATAGTGTAATGACCCACCATATACCCCTTACCTAGATTTAAGAATTGTTAACATTTGGTATATTTGTTTAATATGTTATTTAATAGCAGTATTTTCAAGCAAATAAAATATGTGATATTTTACTCCTAAATACTTAAATAGATGCCTCTAAAAAAGGACATTTTCCTACATAACAAAATTACTATTTTCATGTGTGACAAAATCAACAATAACTTATTTTTTTCTTTTGTTTTTGAACATTTTCAAATCTGAAAAAATGTTGAAAGAGAGTTTACTCTTCATCTAGGTTCAGCAATTGTTAACCTTTTTCCAAAAGAAGTTATAGGCAAGGCTGGACGCGGTGTAATCCCAGCACTTTGGGAGGCCGAGGTGAGCGGATCATGAGGTCAAGAGATGGAGACCGTCCTGGGCAGCATGGTGAAACCCTGTCTCTACTGAAAATACAAAAATTAGCTGGGCATGGTGGTGCGTGCCTGTAGTCCCAGCTACTCAGGTGGCCGAGGCAGAAGAATCGCTTGAACCTGGGAGGCGGAGGTTGCAGTGAGCCAAGATCGCGCCACTGTACTCCAGCCTGGCGACAGAGTAACACTCCGTCTCAAAAAAAAAAAAAAAAAGTAAAAAAGAAGTTATAGGCAATATGAGATTTTCCCTAAGTATTTTAGAATGCATTTCCTAAGAATAAGACATTCTTTTATACCATAACAAATTCTATTATTATGCCCAGAAAATTAAACTTAGTACAATAATATAACCTAATATTTAGCCCTTATTCAGATTCCCCCAATTGTTCCAAAAATGTCTTTTGTAGCTGTGTGTGTGTGTGTTTGTGTGTGTGTCTGTTTGTGCGTGTGTCTGTTTTCCCCAGTGCAGGATCCAATCAGATTCACATATTACATTTAGTAATAATTATGTTTCTCCTGATTCAAAAAGTGTCCCTTCCCGTGACCATTTGTTTGTTTTTCATCTTAACCTGTTTTGACAAAAACTTTAGACCACTGTCACACATGATAGGTTCTTTATGATTAAATTAAGTTAAAATTTTTCACAAAAATGCAGCATAAATGATGAATTTCTTGTTGTATCTTATCAGGATAGAAGCAATAATTTCTTAAAATATTATTTAATATCCAGTACATATTCAAATATTCCTAATGGTCTCAGATGTGATTTTTTACATTGGCTTGCTCAAACCAAATATTGTACACCATTTAAAAAGAAACCAAAATAGAAAAATCGACTACAGTCTTTTTGAGGGGGAGGGGGAACCCCTAAACCAGAGTAAGTTCAGAGAGACCCCCTGATCACAGTCTTAATTTCTATTTCTTGTAAATGCCTCAGGGTAATTCTTAGGCTTCTGCTATATGGATACTCCATCCTGTTGTCTTTTATACAAATTACTTGAAAAATATTGAGGCAATTTCTCTTGATTACTTTAAGAAATGAAGTAAAGTTTTTGTAGAACAGTGTACAAACCATAAATAAACGGCTTGATGAATTTTCACAAATTGAACACACCCACCTAAGCAGGTCTCCGACCCAAGAAACAGGATTTTTCCCAGCTCCAAAAAGCGCCCCTTCCAGATTCCCCAAGGGTACCCACTCTCCTGACATCCAGCGTCATGGGTTCATTTGCCTTATGAAAATTTCTTCTCTTCCCTGAAAGAGGAAGCACGAAGTAGAGATGCCATACAAAATATGTATATTTTAATTACGTATTTTGAAAGCCCACCTTCAAAGACATTTTATATGATATACTGTATATATTTTCACACAAAATAATTCCCACAACAATGTTTTACATAATGGTTTCATTCAGTGGTTCCCCCGGCTTCCCTAGAATTGGGATTTCATCCAAAACACTAAAGGTTAAGTTATCAATAGAACTCAAAGAGCATTTTGTTTCCATTTGTATAAGTCGTTTAATGTTTTTTAAGTCCACGCATATGTTAACAAAGGAGGCAGTCAATTACAGGGGAGCTTAGCAAGGCATTCTTAGAGTTCTCTTCAGTGGTGAGCAGTGTCGAAGTGGAATCAGGAAAAGAGCAACCCTTTTCACTGAAGGAAATTATTTTAATTAGTAATTCTCAAAGGGTAATAAACAGTCAAATATTTCTGAAATCTCCTGGCTTTGGGGCAAGTAATTACAATGAGCATGCAATTAAAAAAAAAAAAAGAAAGAAAACTAAGATGAGGGCAGGTACAATCAATTAAATACAAGTAATTACGTTATGAGGACTTCATGAGTAGTGGACGGTGCATTAACATTGCGAACACGAAAGCCACCAGACAGCACACTGTATGTGCGAGTCTTTTGAATCTGAGGTTGGTTTTCATGGTCTTCTAGATTCTAGGTTGTAGGGCTCTGCCACTGGTAGCAAGTAACTTTCTAATGCGCTGAGCTGGCAGGAGTGATGGCAGCATGCCTATTTGTGGTGTCTAGGGAAGCCTTCTTAAATCATTGGTATGCCCTGCCTAAATCAGATCACGTGGATCCTGCAGTCGGTATCTGGGTGATACTGTGATTGGTACATGAGTGTAACTTGGCTCTGTGTGCCTGGAGTTTTTTTTAGCGGGGATAGGAATCTACCATCTCTGGTGTGTTTTTCAATGTGGCATGCCCTAGTGACATTAGTGGAGAAGTGACTTGCTAAAGTTAGAAAGTAAGATTGAACAGCTGGGTTCAAGGCCTTGTACTAGGTTCCCACCAGCTGTTTCAAAGGGATGGAGAGGAGCCACCCAGAGTGCTTTGCAGCAGCTGTGACCCCGAACCAAGGGAAGCTTTATTTCGAAAGCACACTAAGAATAGATACAGGCTCCTGATTTTGAAATACGGTGGACGATTAAAAGCTTTCTGAGTATGAACAGTTCAGGTCACTTTTTAAAAACACAAGTTAGTTTCAAGCTATATGGAAATGTACATGTGCATTTTACATATGTATATATATTTAGACACGTACATATATGCCTACATATATATATTCTGATATATGCCGATTGATCTCTCTCATCTATATGAGGTCTGCTTTGAATGAACTTTGTCGTTGGGATGCTTTGGAATCAGGGCTTCGTACCATTGTACTTACCTTTGCTCAGTGACTTCGGACAGGAACTGCCTGTAGTTTTTTCAGTTCTGGTCAGTTGGGTATAAAAATATTGCTATAGTGTCAGAAGCACAGTGTGTGTTCCGACAATGCTGTTGAATCAGAAGTCATGCTTGTAATAAATACCATAAATAGTATATTTTGCAACTTCTTAAAATGTATTCTGTAAGATATTAATAATTAAGTGAAAAAAATTACACATAAAATTAACTACAGAAATGTGGGATTAAGTTAATTTAAACCTAGAATATTTTATATGCATATGTATTGTATAAATTTTAGGAGAGGAATATAACATTCAGTGTTTTCCATACTTATTTGATAACAGAACCCTTTTGGGTGCAGGGGTGAGGGGGATTATCTTCTAGGACTAATGTCTTATAGAATATAATTGAGGTTACCATGCCCCATAGCTGTGTCTCCTCACAGTCTGGTTGAGCCTGAAAGCATTTGTTACCCGAGAAATAGATTTTTCAGATTGAAATACCAGATGCAATTGGCAGAATCAGAAGTGTCTTTCCCTCTGGTGAATTCACAATGACTTTGTGTTCACTAGTCCTTTCCCCCACCCTTCCCACCCCTCACCCCACAATGTTTCTCACATTCAACAACATATGATAATATTTGTACATTTTTCTGCACTTTTGTATTAATATATTTATTATGTGTCTGAGCATGCAAACACGAACTGTTTTCTCAAGTCCTTTAAAATGACTACAGTTCCTAACTCAAAACGAAATGTTTCTTCTAATGTAACCATTTTTAATTTCAGAATACATTGCAAAAATGTTTTTTGTGTAAATGTTAAAAACATAAGATATTATCATGAAAAGGTAATTTCTTAGAAAAATTGGAATTTATCTCTACTACTCTTTTTTTTTGTTTAGAAAATATTTAGGAAAGGTTAATGTACATCTTGAATTTTAGTTAAGTAATTACAATTATAGTCAATTATAAAGGCTGGTTACATAGCTTATTGTAGAATGAACACATTTTACAAAACATTAGCCCTATTTGAATATTTTCCCTAGTTATTAAAATAATAAAAACATTAATAAAAACTAAAGGCAATATAATATTAAAAGCATTAATAAAAACAGAAGGCAAGTTAGGCTAAAGTTACTGTCAGAAACTGGCTTCTGAAAGAACAGGTTTTGGCTTTCCAAGCGGCAGGGCGTTTAGAATCACATCCCCAGCTCTGGCTCAGGGTTCCAGCATTGCTCATGGTATATTCAGCTGCTGCCTTGCATCTCCAAATCTATCTTCAGAGTCCTTTTACCTCTTCCTTTTAGGTCATTAGTGGAGAGTTGGGGTTCCGCTTTGTATTTATGTTATTTTAAGTAGTATTTGTATTTCTTTCTGTCCTTTCTCCCTAACAACTACAGGATCACATGGACCTAATTTGTTTTATTGTCACGAGAGTCCCTTTTCTTGACAGGATATGCCTAATTAAAACCAGGCTGTTAAAAAAAAAAAAAAGCTAAGTTTTGCAGGCAAGTTGACATACTGCGTGACTCAGGGGTTTCAGGAGGGACAAGGAGGGATGGTGGTGTGTTATTGAAACAAGAGGAGGACCAAGCCTGCAGGAGATGTTGTTCCAGGACAAAGTCAGGCTATCAGCAGTGCTGACGGTCCACGTCCCCTTTTCCTTCCTTCCTAATGGCCCAAGTTATACACGTCAGCCTCTTTGAGTTCACAAGGCAGTATTGTATCACGGAAAAAGCCCTAGACCTTACTATGAGAACAAGATTTGACTCTGCTGTGCCACATGGAAACTATTTAGTAGGTTTACTTCACCCAACTCTGTTTCTATATCTTTTTTTTTTGAGACGGAGTCTCTCTCTTGTGCCCCAGGCTGGAGTGCAATGGTGTGATCTTGGCTCACTGCAACCTCCACCTCTCGGGTTCAAGCGATTCTCCTGCCTCAGCCTCTCAAGTAGCTGGGATTACAGGCACCCGCCACCACAGCTGGTGAATTTTTGTATTTTTAGTAGAGATGGGGTTTCACCGTGTTGGCCAGACTGGTCTCAAACTCCTAACCTCAGGTGACCCACCTGCCTCAGCCTCCCAAAGTGCTGGGATTACAGGTGTGAGCCACCGCACCCGGCCCATTTTTATATCTTAAAAACAGAGATTAGTAAGCCTGTTATGTAATGATCAAGCTAAGATAATTTTTGAAGCCATAAAATGGTATATAAATATCAACTATTATTATCAGACATTAACAGCATGGTTATCGTGAATATTATGACTAATAGTTAATATGAATAATTATTACCATAACTATCATTATTACTGTGATTGTCATTATTATGAATATAAGTACCAATTCTTTCAACATACATTTATCTTTTAGTGTCTATTATATGCTAGATGTGGTGCACTTTCACAACCCATGGTGTATAGTACCTGGTAGAGGCTCAGTCGAGCAGTTTGCAGAATCAACAGGAATGAATTGATAATGATTTAATTTGTTTAATAGAATGTTACAGCATTCTCTAGAATTTGTTCCTTTCTGGGGCAAGTAAGGAACAAATCTTCCTAGATTAGTTTTATGAGTACTTACAGATAAAAACATGTATGATGTGAATAAGATTCAGTTGTTATATGTGATACCTAGAAGCAAAATGATTTGTTGAAGTAAACCCATTAAATATGTTCATTCATTCATTCCTTTAATTCAGTGACTTATTCTATAAGTAGATTTTTAATGTCTGCTGTGTGTCAGACCTTCTGCATTTAGTCCACAGTTGGGGCTACCGAGAAGTTGAAAGCTTCTTTAAAGTCTCCTTTCATTTTAACACCATTAAAAAAAAAAAAAGTCTCACGGAAAGGAAAAATCTCAATGTATCCTGTAAAGAAAATACCATTTCCTATGGTAATTATGATGGTCTATATCCTGTTTAATTCATTGCATGGGGTTCCTCTCCAAGTCAATGAGAATTGCGTACAGAGTCTGAAGGCAGGATGTGCCTCATAGTGGGATGAGAAGGAGCCTTGTGGCTGGTCGTCAGACTAAATTTAAACCATTATTTGTTGTGAATATATGATTAACGTGGGGGTTAAAAATGAAAAATACAACTGCAAGAGTAGGTTTCTTCCTTTGATAAAAACAGAAAAAGTCAGGAGGGACAAGAAGAAAACAAACAGTTACATGAGGCATGCATTCTCTTTCAGAAGAACAGTCAAAGATATTTTAGCCTAATCTTTCTTTCTAGATACAATAAATGCCACTCCCTTTTGGATTAGGCAGATGGTAGCAATAACAGTATTGCAGCTGGGAGTCTCCCAGGCTGACAGGTGCTGGATATAAGATGCCCCAGATTGTCCTGTGAAGTACAGGACATGCTAGGCCCTGCTGGATCTGCCCAAGGAGAGGGCAACTCCTGTGTCTGTTGACACCTCGTTTAGATTCTCCCGCTCACTCAACCAGCTGCCACAGGCAGCCATAAAATATTGCTTAATTATAGAATTTCCCTTGATCCTCTTTATCCCTTCCTTCTATTGCATGTTTTTCCCCTTTTGTGCCTCTCTCTAGTTCAGAGCACCTTTAGGCTAAGCACTCATGGGAGTATTATGGTGGCGCCTTTTCCAACTCACAGTTAAGGGACAGACAAGATTTTCAGTCCTGAACTATAGCTGTGGAATTATTTTCAGAGGCTGTAATGAGCAGGTATAGATTCAAATGTGGAATGCAACATCATTTTTTAAGCAGGAAATGAGTTCATTTTGGGGAGAGGATAGCTTTCTCATTTTTTTCTGATTAGAAAAATAATGCTTATTGTACAAAAAAAAAGACATGTAAAGATATGAATAAAGCCTACTTCCCCCTCAATCATATGTGTTCTATTTACCAAAATGGGATTATGTTCACTCCCACAATATATTTTAACAAATACAGATCTACGTAATTTATCATGTCTGTTCAGTCTTCCACTGTCTGACTGTACCATAATTTGTTTAACCATTCTATCATCATACACTAAAGATAGAAACAAAACTGCAGTGGACATCATTAAGCATACATTCTGCATACTTGCATTGGTTTGGAGTCATGTTTGTGATTTACAGGGATGTGAAATGAGATAATTTATTTCTCTAACATTAAGGAAATCTGAATTAAGGAACTCAAGAACTGGTTTGATGGCTCCGCTGCACCTGTCTTTCTGCTTAGTTGTTCCTACCGAGTGGCTTTCATTCCTCATAATTCCAGCTGGCTGCTGCAGCTCCAGCCATCATGTTCATACGCCAGGCTGGAGAAGAGATGGAAGGATGGGAAGCAGAAAAGTATGTCTATTGCTTCCATTTAAAAACCTTTCCCAGAATCCCACACAGCACTTCTGTTCATTGTCTAGAACTTAGTCTCTTGGCCATACTTAGCACCTAAAAAGGGAGAGCAGATATTCCAAAGCAACAACCATCTCTGTCATTCCCATCTAATTGTTTTCTGGAAATAAAAGCTTTGTGGAAATGGACTTGCTGGATCAAAGCTTTTTCCAGGTTTTTGTTACATATTGATATACTGCTCTCCAGAAAGACAGTACCAGGTTAAGTCTAGTAATATGCGAGAATAACCCGCAGTAAGTTTTCAGGTTCTTTTGTGTGCATTTTATGGGCATTTTAAAAGCTATTTTTCTGAAGCTGCATTTTTTTATTTGTTTATTAAATCATACATTCTATAAAGAGTGAGATGGAGATTTTATTATTTACAATTTTTTCTTTAAAATCGATGTCTGTACAAGTAGAACATTCATTCCAGGCACTGGAAGGACATTTAAACGTTATTGACACATATTTTCTCTACTCCTAAGAAAACTTATTTGGAGGCTGCCAGTTGAATTAATACATTAGCCAAAGTAAGGCAGCTCTCTCCTGTTTTGAAAAACTTCCTGTCAATTAAATAAAAGGCACAGTGTAAAAGTGACTCTGCCCAAGTTAGTGTTTTGACAGAAATGTTTGTATTACACCATGGTGTGATCATCAGCAGCTCCATAAATAAAGGAATCATCTGCTGGCCTTCCCACCTTTTGGGTGGGGTCTGTTTTCTCCTTCAGTGGAAGGACATTGGGTTCATCATTACTGCTGAAATTTTATTACTTTAGATTTTATCAAAAAACTTGGTGTCACCAGGTCTGAACGGAAAAAAAAAATCAAACATTTCTTTTTACCCTCACACACCACCCAACACAGCACTTCTGATTCCCTAGCAGACACCAACTGGGTGTCCTGTAATTTCGTTGAATTCTGACACTATCTACCTGGAGATAGTATCAGATCTCACAGGCTGAGGGCTCAGTCCCACAAGACTGCCCCCCGCCAGCCCACCCTTTTAGATGCCAATTGCAAGCTACAGGTCGTGACCTGTGCTTCTGACTAACTCACTCCTTGGATTTGATCCATTTGCTAGAATGACTCACATAACTCAGAGAGACACTTCACTTACCTTTACCCATTTATTAGAAAGAATATTACAGAGATTCATGTGAACAGCCAGGTGGAAAAGACACATCGGATAAGGTACTTGGAGCTTCCACGCCCTCTCTGGGTATGTCACCCTCCAGGAGCCTCCACGTGTTCAGCTATCCAGAAGCTCTCCGAACCCTATCCTTTTGGATTTTTATGGAGGCTTTATTACATAGGCATGATTGATTACATCACTGGTGATCAACTCATCCTTCAGCCCCTCTTCCCTTCCCTGAAGGTTGGGATGGGGGATGGGACTGAAAGTTCTAACCTCCGGCCACGGCCGCGTGGTTGGTTCCCTCTAGCAACCAGCTCCTTCCTAAGGCTATCTAGGAGCCCACCAAGAGTCGCCTCATTAAAACAAAAGATGTTCCTATCACCCAGGAAATTCCAAGGGATTAGAAAGTCTGTGTCAGGAGCCGAGGTCAAAGACCAAATATTAAAACCAAAGAGTCTCCTAGCACCTCTATCTACAAGGGTTATAGGAGCTCTAGATCGGCAATAGTGACAGAGATTTATTTCTTAATATATCACAATATCACACATGGTTTCCTGATTTGGTTATTCAAATTGGTTTATCTTAGCTTTTTGTCATCCTTATCTTGTGAATGTTACAGAATGAAACTCACTTCTCTTCAAAGTTAGAAAAGTGACCAGCCAAAGGATTACTATCACTGAGGGATCATTTAGAAACAAGTGATTATTCTAATGCTACTAACTTAAAAAAAAAACAAAAAAAAAACAAAAAAAAAAAAGTTGGTGAATCAGTAGACAGCTGTGCCGTATATATTCTTGCAACTTTCCTATAAGTTTAAAGGTATATCAAAACAAAAAGTTACGTACGCACAAATAGATGTTGACTTCATATGATTTTTATCTGCTACTTTCATGAAGAAGGATGGGGTTTGAAGTTATAATTGAAACAGGTACATATTTCTGTACTTTGTTAAGTAAAAAATTAAATCAGTCATATATTTTTTATTAACATCCACTTGTGGGTACAAAACTACTTACTGTTTGGAGTTTGCATAAACATACTTGTTTAAAACAACAGCATTTTTTAGGCTAAATCTGTTTTTCCATTAGTTGAAGTCATAGAACCTTCAAAGCTTCCTGCATTTCTGTACCTGGTATGTCCCCTCACATTTTGGAACTATTATCTTCTTGTAAATGATTAAAAAATAAAATTAGATTAAAACTTCTTGAGCATTTCTTTATTAGGAAAAATGTGAATCCACTAGATATTCTTTTGCTAGCTCTTACTGTGCTTTTTACTTCAAGCTGAAGTCCCCTTTCTACTTTAAATGTAAGAGAAAATCTTGTGCTGACATGAGATGCTCATTACCACCAAGGCACTCATTACCAACAAGGGCACTAAAGGAATCGCAGCTTTGGCTGTCTCTCACACTGAATTTGAGAGTTGCTATTATTAGAATGCAAAAAAAAAAAAAAAAGATGGTGGGGGAACTATGTGAGACTTGTGGTTAGCTAGACCTTCTGTGTTTTAAGAATATTTCTGT
This sequence comes from Mandrillus leucophaeus, assembly GCF_000951045.1. NCBI lineage: Eukaryota > Metazoa > Chordata > Mammalia > Primates > Cercopithecidae > Mandrillus > Mandrillus leucophaeus. Next base: position 4,017,599 of record NW_012101255.1, read on the forward strand.
CTCTGGGTCAGTTGTTACTTAACTACTCGACTATATGAAATCAAGTATATCAGCCAGGTGCGGTGGCTCATGCCTGTAATTCCAGCACTCTGGGAGGCTGAGGCAGCCAGATCACCTGAGGTCAGGAGTTCAAGAGCAGGCTTGAAACCCCGTCTCTACTAAAAATACAAAAAAATTAGCCCGGCGTAGTGACGCGCGTCTGTAGTTCAAGCTACTCAGGAAGCTGAGGCAAAAGAATCACTTGAACCCGGGAAGTGAAGATGTGAGCAGTGAGCAGAGATCGTGCTCCAGTCTGGGTGACAAGAGTGAAACTCCATCTTAAAAAACACAAAACACAAAACACATACACACACACACACACACACACACACGAAAGAAATCAAGTATATTTGTAGTTTTTGCAGTAAATTGATGCCTACCATTATTTCTCTCCATTTTGTGTTCATTGTACTATAAGGTGTTTACTGATTTTTTTCTTCTTTTTGCATTTGAATTACTCAGATCCCTTTGAACAGTTCGGATAGATTTTCACAAGGGAAAGGAAAGGAACTAATATTTATAGTGTGTCATATATATCTGGCACTGTGCTAGATGTTTTACTTTTGTTATTTGATGAAATTCTCCAAACATCATGTAATGGATGTTCTTATGCCCATTTTACATTGGAGGAGACCAAGGCTTGGAGATGTTACTTAACAGTAGTCTCTTAACCAGTTAATGGCAGAAGCAGATCTCAAATCCACTATACCACTCTGCCTCATTTGGGTGATATTTTCGACTGAAGATGCCAAGAAATACATGTAAAGAAACACTGTAGACTGGGTTTGAAATGTGAACCAAAAGCTGTGTTTCCTGATGATTATTTTCAAGGTCCCCAGTAGCACTCTCCTCTTCCTCTGAAGCCTAACTTGGTCCCTTTCGATGCCTCAGTTTTTGTCTTTGATCCTCCAAATAATTTTTTGCAAAATGGGACCCTCACTCTGAAAAGCACCTCTCGTCTCTCTTGAGATGCCGAGGTTCATGCCAGCCCTTTTTCCAGTTCAAGTTGTGTCATGCCTTTCAAACATGTGCAAAAAGAAAGTGGCTCTGATGGCCAGAGCCAGGGTGGCTCATCCTCTTCCCAGAATTGAAAAAAGCAAAACCAACAAAAAGGAATTAAATCTCTTCACATGAATAGAGAAGAAGCTAGCCTAACCCAAAAGAATTTTTGGTTTTAAAGAGGATTTGCCTTCTTTTTTGGGGTGAGTGACATTTAATTCACTTGGCCCCATTAGAAAGAAGAGAAAGGAGGGCAGTGCGGTTTTAACTTCGAGATAGTTTACATTTGGAGTGGCTTCGGAGCAGCCAAGCACTGGGTCAGTGTCCCATTTAAGAACAACTGGAAAAACAACATGTTAGAAACATGTGTTAGGCACAGAGAGCCTGGAAAAACAATTTTCAAAGTATTTTAGCATTTAAAGTAGCTTAGTGGCTACTCTAACATATAAATTTATTTTTAAGACTTATTGTGAGATTGAAACTGACTCCTAGATGTTAGATGCAGTTGATATGGGAAACATTTCTAACATGCAGCTATTGAGATAGTGGCAGGTTCTGGACCATTTATAATAACCAAAACAATAGAGTCTGTGCTGTTTACCACCAATACCGCTCGTTGTTTCACTGCCGCCTTCTCTCTGCTCATCTGACTGCCAGCTCCTTGAGGGCCTAGATATTGCAGGCACTCATCACCGTATGCGTGTTTAAGTGTCGTGAATTCATTGAATGCCTAGCAAATCCCAACATACATATTTGGGTACAGCATCACTTCATCTGGATCTTGGGTGTAGAAATAGCACCATATTCTAACCCTGGAAGAAACTGGCCACACTGAGCTTACTGAAAGATAATATAACATACACAAAGCCTAGTAGACTGTATATTCAGAGGTTTTTCAGTGGTAACTTTCACTACACTCCACATTCGCCACAACTGATTTTGGGGAGCAGAGCGAGCTGGCATGCATATGTAGACCTAGCCTCGGGAGGCTGAGGCAGGAGGATCACTTAAACCCAAGTGTTGGAGTTCAGCCTGGGCAATATCTCTTCAAAACAAAAGAAAACTGAGTTTGGAACTGAATCCCTGTGGAAGATGTATCCTGCTGTAAATACTTGTCTAATGAAAAGATGGATGAATACATTCCACTTCCTATCGATTATTCTAGAATTCACCATTTATGTGGCCGGGCGTGGTGGCTCACGCCTGTCATCCTAGCACTTTGGGAGGCTGAAGCAGGTGGATCACCTGAGGTCAAGAGTTCAGGACCAGCCTGGCCAACATGGTGAAACCCCGTCTCTACTAAAAATACAAAAATTAGCCACGTGTGGTGGCGTGCGCCTATAAACCTAGCTACTCAGGAGGCTGAGGCAGGAGAATCTCTTGAACCAGAGGGTCAGAGGTTGCACTGAGCCGAAATCATGCCACTTCATTCCAGCCTGGGTGAAAGAGCGAAACCGTCTCATCTTTTCTCTACTTCTGATTCTCATCCCATGTTTCTGTTTGTGAGAAAGGAGAAAAGTGAAATAAAGACTCTACCAAGTACATATTTTATACTTGACATCTGGAAGTAATATCGTGAAATAGACTCTCACATTGTTGTGGAGTTCCAACACAATAAACTTAAGGTGATTTATACATCTTTTATTTATTTTATTATTATTTTTGAGACAGAAGTTTGCTCTGTCGCCCACGCTGGGGTGCAGTGGTATGATCACGGCTCACTGCAGCCTCGACCTCCCAGGCTGAAGTAATCTTCCGCTTCAGCCTCCCAAGAAGCTGGGACCACAGGCATATACCACCACACCCGACTAATATTTTGATTTTTTTTTTTTTTTTTTTTAAGAAATAAGGTTTCGCTATGTTGCCTAGGCTGACCTTGAACTCCTAAGCTCAAGCAATCCTCCTGCCTCAGCCTCCCAAAGTGCTAGGATTACAGGCGTGAGCCACTGTGTCCGGACTATACATTTTTTTAATGGCATTATTGATCCTGGCATGAGAAGAGAAAAATAAATGCTGGTACTAATAATAAAATTGTTTGCAATGCAGCGCCAAAGTTCTTTAATATGGCTCTTGGCCCAAGTCAAACAAGCAACAAAAACTCCCAGTCCTTTTTTTTTCCCCCCTTCTTGTGTTTTCAGAAAATAGGAAAAATGAGGTTAAGCAAGAATTTTGCTCACTTTGCAGAGGCAAAGTGAGGCTTGCCAGTGCTGGGTACTGCTGGGGTGCGTGGAGCAGGTGACGGGGTGTCTCTAACACCGCAGCTGGACTGTTCACCTTCTGAAGTGAGGTTCCTGAGTCACACCTGGGGCTGTCTTGATGAGTCATCAGCCTTCCAAAGTGGTTTTCTCTGGGAAGTGGCACATTCACAGTGCCGCTTATTTTCCCCACCCTAGGGACAAAACTCTGGTAAATGAATCCCTGCAGGAACTGCGGGTATTACAGTCCTGATTTGGCTCATCTGCTCTTTGGGGCTGACAGCAGCTTTGCTTGACTCAGCTTCTGCCTGGCGGAGTAGGTTCAGATAGAATGAGTCTGCAGAAAAGTCGGTGGTGCTCAGTGGGAAGGACGTGAGGGAGATGGATCACCACAGCTGGCCAGGGCAGAGGCACCAGGATGCCTTTCACATGGCTGCTGTGCCTACTGCTGCTAACTTAAACCAGTGGAGGCTTCTTGGCAAGTCTGCAAGGGAAGTTGAGGATTAGAGCCTGGTAGTTAAAAATACAATCCCTGCCATTCATTCGGAATTCCAGAGAACGCTGAAATTTTTTGAATTGGCAAGTGAATGGTAGAGACCGGAACCATACACTGAAATAACTTCTCTGGTCTTGTATCATCTTTTATTAGAGGATCCTTAAAAAATCCCCTATTTATATATCAGTTATTATTTCTGTGTCATAGACTGCAGCTATGTTTGATGAGCTGCCTAAGTGAAAATCTGACCGGAAACTTTTAACTATAAATTCTTTGTGGTTTCAAAGAAGGATGAACTTTCTCATCCAACACATTTCTGTTGTGTGAACAGTCACCTTTATTATATGGCATGAGTCTTTTTTTTTTTTTTTTTTAATAGCTTTGGGGTTTAAACTCTGAATGCTTTGCTAATAGATGTGTCAGCTGTGCACATTTGCAGCTTGACTTTTACCTCTTTGTATCTTTTATTCTAATGCATTAAAATAGCAGGAGATGGTGCCGTTTAGGATTTGGGCAGAATGGAAGAATAATTATAACCAATAATAGTGTTTTAAAAGCTGCTTTGGGACAAAGAATTGTTAATTCGGGTGGTAGAAAGAATGACGATGTGGGAGGAAGATTGATTACTTTAGGGCATGTAGAGATATAATAAAACTTAAGCTATGTATCTCTTCAACCATGTGAAGAGCCATCACTTTATTTCTGATTGTCAACATATTTGTACTTACTGTCATAAGTTCAAAAGCCGACTCCACATTATGCAAATAGACTGATAAAGTTAAGCAGAGGGGATCAGTGTACTGGATGGCTACTAATCTTATCTCCAGGTGAGGAGGCTCATGCCTATAATCCCAGCACTTTGGGAGCCTGAGGCGAGTGGATCGCCTGAGGTCAAGAGTTTGAGACCAGCCTGGCCAACATGGTGAAACCCCATCTCTACTAAAAATACAAAAATTAGCCAGGTGTGGTGGCATGCACCTATAATCTCAGCTACTTGGGAGGCTGAAGGAGGAGAATTGCCTGAACCGGGAGGCAGAGGCTGTAGGGAGCTGAATCACGCCATTGCACTCCAGCCTGGGTGACAAAGAGCGAAACTCTGTCTCCAAAATAAACAACCAACCAACCTAATCTTAATATTACAAACGTGATCAGGTTGGGTTGCTAGTTTAGATGTGGGTGATGAGCTGAGCATCCACTGCGATGGGGCTTCTGCTGTCACGGGCTCCCTCTGTGATGCGGCCTTCCTTCTGTGATGCCTCCCTGGGGTTTCTACTGCAATGGGCTCCCACTGCATTCTGGTTTTAGGTGACAGCAGAGGGACTACCTGGAGAAAGTGTGCATCTGGGCCTGGGAGAATTAGTAAGTGTGCATACCACCCCTGTCTTTGTTCTTGTGGTTAAGACTCATCTCTGGTGTTGGTTGGCAGAGCTAAGTACCATTGGCAAAACAAAACAAAAGGTGCCACTCAAAGAAATGTAAGATATGAGTAAGATATATGTCATCTCCTAGGTCTTGAAATCTAAATAAGAACACACTGATAGAATGTTTAATTTGATTCAAATGCAAACAGTATTTATTCCCAACATACGAGAAAGTAAACCACTTTTGCATACTTGTATTCTAATTCTAATTGAGGACAATTTTTAAAGTTTAATGTAAGTCTTGGGCAAGACTTCTTGCCATCTGGTACAGGATTAAAAATTGGCATAGCATTTGTTCTCTGCTGACAGTGGGTCAGATTCACTTGGCAGGCCCTATCGGGAATTTATCAACCTCATCCAAATCTGTTTCAGTTTCCATTTTTAACACTAGTGGGCCTAATTGGACTGAGTCACAAGAAGCACGTTGCAAAGCTGTTTCATTTAGCAAATTTTAAGCTAATTGTATTCAGTATGTACACTTGTTTTAACATTAAGAGGATGGTGAACTGACCTACTAAATCAAAAAAGTTTTAAAAATCTGATTTTCTGAAATAAGACAGTTTGCTTATACTTAAATGGGGCTTGTAAATATCACAGGCTTGACAGATTTTTTTTTCTTTTTTCTTTTTTAAGAGATGGGGTCTTTCTATGTTGCCCGAGGTGGTCTCCAACTCTGGGGCTCAAGCAGTCCTCCCACCTCAGCCTCCCAAAATGCTAGGATTACAGGTGCGAGCCACCGCACCTGGCTAGTATTATTTTTCATATGCCTACTATGTGCAGAACACTTTGCTGTGTTCCACAGGGTCATTTCTGTGGAACATTTCTTCTGGAAGAGCTTGTATTCTGCTGGAAGAGGAAAAAAGAGGTAGTAAGGACAGAGGCTACAGAGGAATTTCACCCAGGGGATGAAGACAGGGAGCAGTGAGTATGATTGAGTTTTAAACCAGTCTGCCTTGGTTTTATGACCCCAGGCTGTCTTTAAATTCTCATCTCATTGGTGCGGTTCTCTTTAACTGCTCAGCTAGGTTGTGGCAAAAGAAGAGGCAGTTTGGAGGCTGCTTCCAGGTCTTGTCCTAACTACTCTGCTGATGGCGGGGAGCCCTGATGTCGGACACTGTATGAAACTCTAATTTATTAAATAAATGGGGGGCAGAAAAAAGGCAAAACACTTATGTTTGAAGACAAAATCTTGGCCCATAGAAATAAGCAACATGCTGCTAATAGTTTTAAATTCTTTCAAAATGAAGCACTTGTAATCATTCCTATTTTTATATCTTTGTATGCTTCTAGCAATACAAAATATATTACATGGGGGATTCTCTGTTTCAGAAAGTCCTTGTTGTATGGCTTCCTTCTGTGAAGTTAGTGTGGGTAAATGCATCCCAAAACACCAGGCCTTTTCCTGGGTAGTAAGAAGCTGGAGGATTTTTTTGGTTTTGTTTTGTTTTTTGTTTTGTTTTTGAGGCGGAGTTTCACTCTTGTTGCCCAGGATGGAGTGCAATGGTGCTCTCTCAGCTCACTGCAGCCTCCGCCTCCCTGGTGCAAGTGATTCTCCTGCCTCAGCCTCCCGAGTAGCTGGGATTACAGGCATGCACCAGCATGCCCGGCTAATTTTGTATTTTTAGTAGACACGGGGTTTCTCCATCTTGGCCAGGCTGGTCTCAAACTCCTGACCTCAGGTGATCCACCCTCCTCGGCCTCCCAAAGTGCCGGGATTACAGGCCACCGCGCCCGGTCTGATTATTCTACTTTTACAGATAAGATTTTTATCTTTGCCTTTACTATATAGTTTGCACAATGTTTTTGATTTTTACACCTAGCCAGTACATCACCCATTGTGCATAATAGGTATATGATCCATGGTTGTTGAAAAAACTTGAACCAAGTGTTGCCAACCTTGGACTCAAGGCTGGAGCTGCCTTCTCTGCACTCACTGCTGAGTGAAAATGACTTTAGGAAGCCAGGAGAACTGGCCATGAAATCTTTAAGTGACTTTGGTGGTCATAATATTCCCAGAACAGACCTGCTTTATGCTCACAATGAGGAACCAGTATACTGTTAGCTTTTTTACCTCTGTCTTGTGGATATGGGTAGTGTGACTAGGATATCCAATTAGGTCACACAAGGTCAGAACTAATATTAAACCCAGATACCCAGGTATACGTGACTCAACGACTGCGTGTGGTCTTTGCACATCTTTGCAGAGCCCACAGAGTCTGGCAGTAGGCTGCTTTGTCTGGGAGATGCCTATGTGAGTTGTGCTGTTATTTCATGGGCAATGGTGACCCAGGGGGACTTGGATACCAGGTATCCTTGGGATATCTGCCTGGAGGTTAGACAGTGAATGGATTGTCAGAGAGAGAGGATGGGGGGAGGGAAGGAAGAAGGGAGGAAAACCAGAAATATTGGCAGAAGGGAAGCCCAGAGGCCATTGCCCTCATCAAGGTGAAAGGTCATGAAGGAGGTAGAAGGAGGTAGCAGTGGCTTGAGAGGAGGAAACTGGAGCAAAGTGAACACCCTCTCCGCAGGCTGATGGGAGAGGCCAGTCTGAAGGGAGGGTGACTTGGAGGGTGGGCGTGCCGCCCCACCAATTTCAAAACATTTTAACCCCAAACACACAATTTACCTGATAAATAAAATGTCTTTCTATTATTGTGTCTTTCTTGAAGAAAATATTAATCCATGAGGGAAAACTGATTTCACACGCCACCGTTTTTCATAACCTACCATTTCCAGCCAGTATCTTCTCAGACGTGCTGACCTTTCTTGCCCCTTAGCAAACTCCATGCTTTCTTCCAACCTGGGCAGTTCTCTAAGCAGAGACTCATAATGTGATTGGAGGCCAGAAATTGGTTGGTCTTTCTGGGACTGAGAGAAGGAGACTATCTGGGAAGTAGTGGTCCCAGGGGCTCTTGAAGGAACGGGAAAAGCCCACTCCCGCTTATATTTGTTACAGGCACTGTTAACCCCACATACTAACAGGGCTCTCCATGGGAAGCACTTGTAGAGGATTTTTTTTTTTTTTTTAAGTCGAGGAAAAAAATTTTTACTGTCAAGAAAATCTTTTCTTCCCCGTAGGAACTGCTATTCTTTTTCTTTATAAACAGCATGGGATCAGGTGATTGATTCCATTTGTCTTCTGATTTGAGCCACACAAAGGTAGGAGCCAAATCTGTAGTTTATCTTCGGGAACTTTTTTTTTTTTTTTTGAGACTGAGTTTTGCTCGTTGCCCAGGCTGGAGTGCAGTGGTGCGATCTCGGCTCATCGCAACCTCCACCTCCCGAGTTCAAGCAATTCTCCTGCTTCAGCCTCCCAAGTAGCTGGGATTACAGGCATGTGCCACCACGCCCGGTTAATTTTGTATTTTTAGTAGAGTCAGGGCTTCTCCATGTAGGTCAGGTTGGTCTTGAACTCCCAATGTCAGCTGATCTGCCCACCTCGGCCTCCCAAAGTCCTGGGACTACAGGTGTGAGCCACCAACCCCCCCCGCCCCCGCCCCCGTGTCTTCAGGAACTTTTTGTACCTTATGACCTGTGTATTCATGCGTCAGTTTTCTTTTTTGTCTTTTTGTAGCTTCATTAGTATTTTTGTTTTTGCTGGTTGTGAAAACAATACATAATCACTGCTAAAAACCTGGAAAGAACAAAGCAGTTTAGATAAGAAAAAAAAATTACCAGTGAGCCTGTTATTTGCATATATCACCATAAATAGTTTGGTATCTTTTTTTTCCTTTCTTTGTTCCATTTTCAAATGTGAAACCTGTACAGTGTATGTATTTACAGAATACGCATATGTAGTCAGGTTAAATATATTTGTGTATGTGTGTGTATTTCCAAGGGAAGTTATACTTTAAAACAGCAGAGAGACTTTTCTTGAAGTAGACTAAGCAAGGGAGTGAAGCCAGGAAGGAGGTGGGAGTAGCGGGGAAGTGGGGATTAATCTAGCTAAATTGTGGGTCCTGGCAACCACTGAGATTACACTGAGAAATACGAGAAAGGAAATGACTCAGTAACACTGAGAGAGGGAGCAGAGATGAGACAGCAGACTGAAAGAGTGAATGGCGTATCCTGGGTTTGGGAAGCGGTGGGAAGTAGGGGGAGCTGGAGCCTGAGGCACTAAGTGATTAGAACAATAGGAGAATTTAGTTTTCAGATGAAATCATCAAGGCTGTATTAAGAGCCTCTTGTGAGCAATCGCTCACTCTTACTTGTTGCATTCAGCCTGGGAGCCACTCTTGACACCATGTTAGCGCAGCCTTACAGCCGATGTCAGGTTGACTGGCCTGCAGAGCCAGGAATTTGAGTGGCTTTCTTCTCAGAGTTGTTTTGGAGCAATGAGAACTGCTCACTTAAGAAAGGCTCCCTCTTGTACTACAGCCTTTGGGGAATACTGTGAGTGACACTTTTAATTAACAAATCCACTGGGAACAAAACTCCTTTAAATGTGTTGGCTGAGTGTAGTTTGAAGGGTGGGCCGTGGAGGCTCCCACTGCACTGCAGGAGTGCTGGGACTTCAAGCTACGGGTAAGCTGTACATCTTTGGGGTCAGAACTATCAGGATGAGGTCCACCCAGAAGGCCCCACACTCTGTCCCAGGGGATTTCGGCTGGCAAGCTGTGCTGGCACTCCTTAGGCAAGATGAGCTCATCTGCCACTTCAGATGCTGGGCTGCCTATGCTAGATGTTCCTGCTCTCGCTGCATTCAGGAGCCACAGCTCACTTGTTCAGAATGGGAGGGGAGAGTAGGGGACCAGCATTTGGGAATGCGTCATTCCAGCTCCTGTATTATTCCTACAGCTGGTAGCTGAAATTCTGATCACAGAAGTGCCCTTGTACATCTTCCAGCAAATGATGTATATTGCCACATCTCACCAGGGCCTGTGCTGATGTTGGTTCTAGCGCAGCATCAATATCCATGGTGTCAGAGAGTCTAAGAAAGGTTTATGAAAGAGAGGAGGATTCTTTTCCTTCCGGTACCAGAGTGGAAACTATTTACGTTGGACATGTCTGCCTTGGAAAACATGCCGCTTTAATAGAATGAGTTCTGAAGGAATAATCAAAGCATTTCTTAGGTCTAATTATTTTGCTAAAGGGAGTTACTTGATTTTGACACCCTCACCAATTAGTTCCTCACTTGGAAGGCCTGTGACAAGCCTGAGGCTGGCTATGCGTTTCCACCTGCCCAGAAATTGATGGATTTTATGAAAGCTTTTAACAGAAAGCTTTAAACAGAGCTACAATAGTTAAACTGAAGGTGTAACTAAAACTATTGTTTTTATTATTATTTATTTTATCCTTAGGGACATGTTTTTCATCTCTTTACTTCAGTCTTTCCCCATCTTTTCTTTTTTTTTTTTTTTTTTTGAGATGGAGTCTCACTCTGCTGCCTAGGCTGGAGTGCAGTGGCATGATCCCAGCTCACTGCAACCTCCACCTCCCGGGTTCAAGTGATTCTCCTGTCTCAGCCTCCCGAGTAGCTGGGATTACAGGCACGCATCACTATGCTAGCTACTTTTAATATTTTTAGTAGAGCTGGGGTTTCGCCATGTTGGCCAGGCTGGTCTCGAACTCTTGACCTGTGGTGATCTGCCCGCCTCAGCCTCTCAAAGTGCTGGGATTATAGGCATGAGCCACCGCCCCCGGCCTTTTTTTTTTAAATCACATTTATTCTAAAACCTTAGACTTTTAGACCCAAGTTTTCACTCAAGGCAATGGATGAGCTCCCCGTGGCAATACCTACAAGTCTTGCATTAAGAAATCTGAATAAAAATTTTAGCAGAGGAAGCATTTAAAAGTGAGGAAACAGACTGAAAAGAAAACAAGACAAATACAACCTCAGTGCAAGGAAGTTTCTAGACTGATTAAACATAATGAAAGTGAAAGTGGTTTCCTACCTTAAAGATTCAAAGGAGGCCATTGTTATTCAAAATTGAGGTGTGTTTAACAGAAACAACAATCATGCTCCTTTTGTTGTGTGTCTAAGGAAGGTCAGCTGTGTGGGCCCGACTGGAAGAGACCAGCGTGATTGTGAAGCCCAAAACAAAGGGCTAACATTCAGTTTCTTCTGTCAGTGTTTGTTGTCTTTGATGGATATGGAAAGATCTCTGATACTGGGCTGGGCGTGGTGGTTTGTGTCTGTAATCCCAGCACTTTGGGAGACTGAGGTGGGAGGATCACTTGAGTTCAGGAGTTCGAGACCAG